>NW_027362773.1:149540943-150057566 GCF_046119375.1 Phyllobates terribilis | reverse complement strand
CATTACTGTGTCCAACAGTTATTACATATATCAAACTGAAATAGCTGTTGCAAAAACACCAATTTTTATAAAACATTAAGCTTAAGATTAATAGGGGTGCCCAAACTTTTACATGTAACTGTATATTCTACCCACACACATTTGGAACTCTCCTGGGGTACCCTCACACATATTATTCCCTCCTTTAGTGGATATTTTCACAGAAAAGTGAAATTTTAAAAAATTCTGAAAATTGGCTGAAAACGACTAAATATGAAGGAGTCATCGGGCGAATCGCTCTGGAACTGAAATCGGAACGCTCACTGACATTTCCCCTATCTGAAAGTCTGATAAACGCCGGAAAAATGACTAAGTCCCAAAAAAAAATTTTAAAAACTTTTTTCAATTTTACCCCCGTGGGATATATATTCTACCCACACACATTTGGAACCCTCCTGGGGTGCCCTCACACGTATTATTCCCTCATTTAGTGGTTATTTTCACAAAAAAGTGAAATTTTCAAAAATTCAGAAAATTGGCTGAAAACGACTGAATATGAAGGACTCATCGGGCGAATCGTGCTGGAACTGAAATCAGAAAGGTCACTGACAAGTCCCCTATTTGAAAGTCTGATAAACGCTGAAAAAATGACTAAGTCCAAAAAAAAATTTTTTACAACTTTTTTCAATTTTACCCCCGTGGAATATATAGTCTACCCACACACATGTGGAACTCTCCTGGGGTACCCTCACACATATTATTCCCCCATTTAGTGGATATTTTCACAAAAAAGTGAAATTTTCAAAAATTCAGAAAATTGGCTGAAGACAACTAAATATGAAGGACTCATCGGGCGAATCGCTCTGGAACTGAAATCGGAACGCTCACTGACATTTCCCCTATCTGAAAGTCTGATAAACGCCGGAAAAATGACTAAGTCCCAAAAAAAAATTTTTTAAACTTTTTTCAATTTTACCCCCGTGGGATATATATTCTACCCACACACATTTGGAACTCTCCTGGGGTACCCTCACACATATCATTCCCTCATTTAGTGGATATTTTCACAAAAAAGTGAAATTTTCAAAAATTCAGAAAATTGGCTGAAAATGACTAAATATGAACGACTCATCGGGCAAATCGCTCTGGAACTGAAATTGGAACGCTCACTGACATTTCCCCTATCTGAAAGTCTGATAAACGCCGGAAAAACGACAAAGTCCAAAAAAAAAATTTTTTTCAACTTTTTTAAATTTTACCCCCGTGGGATATATATTCTACCCATATACATTTGGAAGTCTCCTGGGGTACCCTCACACATATTATTCCCTCATTTAGTGGATATTTTCACAAAAAAGTGAAATTTTCAAAAATTCAGAAAATTGGCTGAAAACAACTAAATATGAAGGACTCATCGGGCGAATCGCTCTGGAACTGAAATCGGAACGCTCTCTGACATTTCTCCTATGTGAAAGTCTGATAAACGCTGAAAAAATGACTAAGTCCAAAAAAAAATTTTTCACCTTTTTTCAATTTTACCCCCGTGGGATATATCTTCTACCCACACACATTTGGAACACTCCTGGGGTACCCTCACACATATTATTCCTGTTATGATCTGCTACAAGCACTAAGGAAAGACAGGAGATCTGTCCCTACAATCGAACTATACTGGATCCCTACGATGTAACGGGGAATCTGATCCTGCGATCGGACCCGCTAAAGTCCTCGGCTAGTCTGTACGAAGACCTATAGATGCAAGGGAGGAATCCCTACAAGAACTAGGGACTGGGATAAAGTTGGACACCTCCTAGCAGAAATTGTAGCAGTCAAAGACAAACACACAACAAAGAACATAGAGGTCTGAAGACCTAGCAAAACTAACAGAGAACGGTAACAGAGCACCAAGCTAGCTCAAGAGTAGTAAATACAATGAAGTCCAGCAAGGCCAGAAGGGCGGAGCCGGATTAAATAGGCAAAAATGGTCATGTGACCAGCAAACTAGAAAAAACCTAACAGGAGAGTTCTAACAGTACCCCCTCTTCTAAGAGGATCCTCCGGATCCCCTAGGACCGGGCTTATCAGGAAACCTCCTGTGAAATGCTCTGACAAGTCTGGAAGCAGAAACATCATCCGCCCTCACCCATGAGTTATCCTCGGGTCCGAAACCCTTCCAAGCGACGAGATACTGCAAACTCCCTCTATACCGTCTAGAATTTAGGATGCGGGAAATTTCATATTCCCCGTCCTCCACCACCGGAGGAACAGTGGCAGAGGCGTCACCAACCGACACATCAGCTTTTTTCAACAGAGAAACATGAAACACCGGATTAATCTTCCAGGAGGTAGGAACCTCCAACCTAACAGCAGATTGGTTAACTATCTGAAGCACCTTAAAGGGCCCTACAAACTTGGGACCCAATTTTTTCAAAGGAATCCTCAATTGCAGATTCTTAGAGGACAACCAAACCATGTCACCAATAGCAAACGAAACCTCTTGCCGTTTCCTATCAAAGTACCTCTTAGATTTTTTGTTAGCCTCCTGAAGATTATCACGCACATCCGTCCAAACTCTCTCCAAATCACCGCAAAAACTCTCCTCCTCCGGCACAGCCGATACCAATTTGGAGAATGACCCAAAAGACGGATGTCTCCCAGTACAACAAAAAAAAGGCGAACACCCAGCAGAAGAGGATGTATGGTTGTTAAGAGCAAATTCAGCAAGTGGCAGAAACTCAGACCACCCCTCTTGATTGTCTGCCACAAAGCAACGCAAGAACTGCTCAAGATCCTGGTTCTTTCTTTCTGTCTGGCCATTAGACTCAGGATGATATCCGGATGAAAACGACAAATGAACTCCCAACCTGTCACGAAAGGCACGCCAAAAATGAGCCACGAACTGAGGTCCCCTATCAGAAACAATGTCAGTAGGAACGCCATGTAGTCTGACAATTTCCTTGACAAAGGCCTTAGAGAGTGTCTTGGCGCAAGGCAGTTTGATGAAGGGAACCAAGTGACACATCTTGCTAAAACGGTCCACGACCACCCAGATGACCATGAAACCTTCAGAGGGGGGAAGGTCAGTAATAAAGTCCATAGCCAGATGTGTCCAAGGTGCACTAGGAACCTCCAGAGGGCAAAGCAACCCCGCAGCAGGAGCATGCGAAGACTTAGATCTAGCACACACAGTACATTGACGCACCCACTTAATGACTTCCTTCTGCCATCCAGGCCACCAAAAACTGTGACCTACAAGTCTCTTGGTCTCAGAAATTCCTGGATGACCTGCCAACCGAGACTCATGACACTCAACAAACAAATCTCTCCTAAAGGTCCTAGGCACAAACAACCTCCCATGGGGAGTGTTAGATGGGGCATTCTCTTGAGCTTTAAAAATCTCATCCTCCAAAACGGAGTCCAAAGCAGCAATCACAACACCTTCTTGTAAAATGCTCTCCTCCTCCTCCTCAGCACTGACCATAGGAGAAAAGCTGCGAGACAAAGCATCCGCTCTAACATTCTTGGTACCCGGGATGTAAGTAACAGAAAAATTAAACCGCGAGAAAAAAAGTGCCCACCTAGCCTGACGGGCATTCAAGCGCTTGGCAGCATCAAGATAGATCAGATTTTTATGATCAGTGAAAACCTGAATGGGAAATTCAGCACCTTCCAAGAGATGACGCCAGTGTTCAAATGCGAGTTTAATAGCCAGCAATTCCCGATTACCAGTATCGTAATTAAGTTCAGTCTCAGAAATTTTTTTTGAAAAAAAGGCACAGGGATGTACTCCATCCTTGCTTTCCTGAGACAACACCGCACCGACCCCCACAGAAGAAGCATCAACCTCAACCAAAAACGGCTTAGTCACATCAGGCTGCATAAGGATGGGAGCAGAGGTGAACCTCTCCTTTAGAAACACAAAAGCTTCAATGGCCTCAGAAGTCCACTGAACCGCATTAGCACCTTTCCTGGTGAGATCGGTCAGTGGTTTGACAATAATAGAAATTTTTTTTATGAATTTTCTGTAATAATTGGCGAAACCCAAAAACCTCTGTATCGATTTCAAACCAATAGGCCTAGGCCATTCCTGCACAGCTTGAACTTTAACCGGGTCCATCTCAAAACCTTCACTGGAGATAATGTAACCCAAAAGACTAATTCTCTGTACAGCGAACTCACATTTCTCTAGCTTAGCAAAAAGCGAATTGTCCATTAATAACTGTAAAACCTCACGTACGCTCCGCCAATGAGACTCCAGATCAGGCGAATAAATCAGAATGTCATCCAAATACACAGCCACATTTTTGCTGATCAAAGGTCTAAGGATGTCATTAATAAGATTCTGAAAAAATGCTGGAGCATTGGTAAGACCAAAAGGCATAACCAGATTCTCAAAATGACCCACAGGAGTGTTAAAAGCAGTCTTCCATTCATCACCCTCCTTCATGCGCAACAAATTGTATGCCCCCCGGAGATCAATTTTAGAGAACCACTTGGCCCCCACTAACTGGTTAAACAAATCAGGAATCAATGGCAGTGGGTAAGGATTGCGTACAGTAATTTTATTAATCTCACGAAAGTCCAGACAAGGACGTAAACCGCCATCTTTTTTTTTAACAAAAAAAAATCCAACAGCCACAGGAGACTTGGAAGGCCTAATGTGACCGGCGGCCAAGCTTGTCTGTATGTATTCCTCCAAAGCCTTTCTCTCAGGAATAGTAAGATTAAATAAACGACTTTTAGGAAGAGTCGCTCCAGGGACAAATTCAATGGTACAATCATAGTCTCTATGGGGAGGCAAAATTTGTGACTCCTCCTCAGAAAAAACTCTCCAAAAATCCTGAATAGGTACAGGTAATTCCCCTTTTTCCACCGCAGCAATACGTCCGTTACAACACTTGTCATAACATTTAGGGCTCCAGGACTTAATTTCATTGGTAGACCAATCCAGTACAGGATTATGCAATTTTAACCAGGGCAACCCCAATATTACTGGAGAAGGCAAATTATTCAATACTACCAAATCTAAATTCTCTTGATGAATACCATTAATAGTGAGGGGAAATTCACAGACCTTGTGAGTAACACTCTTCAAGGGAGAGCCATCGACAGAAACCACAGCAATAGGGGATGACAAAGGTTTAGGTTTAAATGTAAGTTTTTCCAAGAATCCCCCATCAATCACATTCAGAGTAGAATCACAATCCACAAATACCCGAAATTCAATTAATTCTTCCTGAGCAGTGGTAGTAGCAGATAGGAATACCCCCGTAGAATTTAAACAGGCAATACGGGCATAACTGACCATTTTTTTTTCTTTGTTCATACGAAGCACACAGTTCTTAATAAAATGACCAGAATTTCCGCAATAGAAGCACAAACCTTCAGAAAGCCTGCGGTCTTTTTCCTCAGAGCGGGGTGTCAGCGCCCCAATCTCCATCGGCTCTCCTTTGTCAGCACAGACCCTCTCAAGACTCGGAGCTGACATAGCAGAGGATTTGCTCTCATTAACCCTTGCACGCAGTCTCCTGTCCACCCGTATAGCTAATTGCATAGCCTCCTGCAAGTTTCCGGGTGTGGGATAAGCAATCAGCAAATCTTTAACCCTTTCACCTAGCCCCGCCAGAAACAAACTTTTCAAAGCTGAATCGTTCCACCCCACCTGGGCAGACCACCGACGGAAGTGAGAACAATACTTTTCCACATTACCTGATCCCTGCCTCAAACGTCTCAATTCAGACTCAGCAGATGAGACACGATCAGGATCATCGTACAACAAACCCAAAGCAGAAAAAAAACTATCCACTGATCTAAAGCACGGATCACTAGGTTGGAGAGAAAAAGCCCATCCCTGAGGATCCTTGCGCAAAAGTGACATTATGAACCCTATGCGCTGTGATTCATCACCAGAGGATCCGGGTCTTAAACGAAAATACAATAAACAAGCATTTTTAAAAGAAAAAAAATCTTGTTGTTCACCAAAAAATAGATCAGGCAGACGTACCTTTGGCTCTACCAAATGTGCTCCAGAACAGCTACTCACGTGTTGTTGGAGCTCGGCTACCTCCAGAGAGAGTCCCTGCAACGCCGGAAAAATGACTAAGTCTAAAAAAAACCTTTTTTCAACTTTTTTCAATTTTACCCCCGTGGGATATATATTCTACCCACACACATTTGGAACTCTCCTGGGGTGCCCTCACGCATATTATTCCCTCATTTAGTGGATATTTTCACAAAAAAGTGAAATTTTCAAAAATTCTGAAAATTTGCTGAAAACTACTAAATATGAAGGACTCATCGGGCGAATCACTCTAGAACTGAAATCAGAACGCTCACTGAGATTTCCCCTATATGAAAGTCTGATAAATGCTGAAAAAATGACTAAGTCCAAAAAAAAAAATGTTTCACCTTTTTTCAATTTTACCCCTGTGGGATATATATTCTACCCACACACATTTGGAACTCTCCTGTTGTACCCTCACACGTATTATTCCCTCATTTAGTGGTTATTTTCACAAAAAAGTGAAATTTTCAAAAATTCAGAAAATTGGCTGAAAACGACTGAATATGAAGGACTCATCGGGCGAATCGTGCTGGAACTGAAATCAGAAAGCTCACTGACATGTCCCCTATTTGAAAGTCTGATAAACGCTGAAAAAATGACTAAGTCCAAAAAAAAATTTTTTACAACTTTTTTCAATTTTACCCCCGTGGGATATATATTCTACCCACACACATTTGGAACTCTCCTGGGGTACCCTCACACATATTATTCCCTCATTTAGTGGATATTTTCACAAAAAAGTGAAATTTTCAAAAATTCAGAAAATTTGCTGAAAACTACTAAATATGAAGGACTCATTGGTCGAATCGCTCTGGAACTGAAATCGGAACGCTCACTGACATTTCCCCTATCTGAAAGTCTGATAAACGCCGGATAAATGACTAAGTCTAAAAAAAATTTTTTTTCAACTTTTTTCAATTTTACCCCCGTGGGGTATATATTCTACCCACACACATATGGAACTCTCCTGGTGTACCCTCACGCATATTATTCCCTCATTTAGTGGATATTTTCACAAAAAAGTGAAATTTTCAAAAATTCTGAAAATTGGCTGAAAACGACTAAATATGAAGGATTCATCGGGCGAATCGCTCAAGAACTGAAATCGGAACGCTCACTGAGATTTCCCCTATATGAAAGTCTGATAAATGCTGAAAAAATGACTAAGTCCAAAAAAAAAAATGTTTCACCTTTTTTCAATTTTACCCCTGTGGGATATATATTCTACCCACACACATTTGGAACTCTCCTGTTGTACCCTCACACGTATTATTCCCTCATTTAGTGGTTATTTTCACAAAAAAGTGAAATTTTCAAAAATTCAGAAAATTGGCTGAAAACGACTGAATATGAAGGACTCATCGGGCGAATCGTGCTGGAACTGAAATCAGAAAGCTCACTGAGAAGTCCCCTATTTGAAAGTCTGATAAACGCTGAAAAAATGACTAAGTCCAAAAAAAAATTTTTTACAACTTTTTTCAATTTTACCCCCGTGGAATATATAGTCTACCCACACACATGTGGAACTCTCCTGGGGTACCCTCACACATATTATTCCCCCATTTAGTGGATATTTTCACAAAAAAGTGAAATTTTCAAAAATTCAGAAAATTGGCTGAAAATGACTAAATATGAACGACTCATCGGGCAAATCGCTCTGGAACTGAAATTGGAACGCTCACTGACATTTCCCCTATCTGAAAGTCTGATAAACGCCGGAAAAACGACTAAGTCCAAAAAAAAAATTTTTTCAACTTTTTTAAATTTTACCCCCATGGGATATATATTCTACCCATATGCATTTGGAAGTCTCCTGGGGTACCCTCACACATATTATTCCCTCATTTAGTGGATATTTTCACAAAAAAGTGAAATTTTCAAAAATTCAGAAAATTGGCTGAAAACAACTAAATATGAAGGACACATCGGGCGAATCGCTCTGGAACTGAAATCGGAACGCTCTCTGACATTTCTCCTATGTGAAAGTCTGATAAACGCTGAAAAAATGACTAAGTCCAAAAAAAAATTTTTCACCTTTTTTCAATTTTACCCCCGTGGGATATATCTTCTACCCACACACATTTGGAACACTCCTGGGGTACCCTCACACATATTATTCCTATTATGATCTGCTACAAGCACTAAGGAAAGACAGGAGATCTGTCCCTACAATCGAACTATACTGGATCCCTACAATGTAACGGTGAACCTGATCCTGCGATCGGACCCGCTAAAGTCCTCGGCTAGTCTGTACGAAGACCTATAGATGCAAGGGAGGAATCCCTACAAGAACTAGGTACTGGGATAAAGTTGGACACCTCCTAGCAGAAATTGTAGCAGTCAAAGACAAACACTCAACAAAGAACATAGAGGTCCGAAGACCTAGCAAAACTAACAGAGAACGGTAACAGAGCACCAAGCTAGCTCAAGAGTAGTAAATACAATGAAGTCCAGCAAGGCCAGAAGGGCGGAGCCGGATTAAATAGGCAAAAATGGTCATGTGACCAGCAAACTAGAAAAAACCTAACAGGAGAGTTCTAACAGTACCCCCTCTTCTAAGAGGATCCTCTGGATCCCCTAGGACCGGGCTTATCAGGAAACCTCCTGTGAAATGCTCTGACAAGTCTGGAAGCAGAAACATCATCCAGCCTCACCCATGAGTTATCCTCGGGTCCGAAACCCTTCCAAGCGACGAGATACTGCAAACTCCCTCTATACCGTCTAGAATTTAGGATGCGGGAAATTTCATATTCCCCGTCCTCCACCACCGGAGGAACAGTGGCAGAGGCGTCACCAACCGACACATCAGCTTTTTTCAACAGAGAAACATGAAACACCGGATTAATCTTCCAGGAGGTAGGAACCTCCAACCTAACAGCAGATTGGTTAACTATCTGAAGCACCTTAAAGGGCCCTACAAACTTGGGACCCAATTTTTTCAAAGGAATCCTCAATCGCAGATTCTTAGAGGACAAGCAAACCATGTCACCAATAGCAAACGAAACCTCTTGCCGTTTCCTATCAAAGTACCTCTTAGATTTTTTGTTAGCCTCCTGAAGATTATCACGCACATCCGTCCAAACTCTCTCCAAATCACCGCAAAAACTCTCCTCCTCCGGCACAGCCGATACCAATTTGGAGAATGACCCAAAAGACGGATGTCTCCCAGTACAACAAAAAAAAGGCGAACACCCAGCAGAAGAGGATGTATGGTTGCTAAGAGCAAATTCAGCAAGTGGCAGAAACTCAGACCACCCCTCTTGATTGTCTGCCACAAAGCAACGCAAGAACTGCTCAAGATCCTGGTTCTTTCTTTCTGTCTGGCCATTAGACTCAGGATGATATCCGGATGAAAACGACAAATGAACTCCCAACCTGTCACAAAAGGCACGCCAAAAATGAGCCACGAACTGAGGTCCCCTATCAGAAACAATGTCAGTAGGAACGCCATGTAGTCTGACAATTTCCTTGACAAAGGCCTTAGCGAGTGTCTTAGCGCAAGGCAGTTTGATGAAGGGAACCAAGTGACACATCTTGCTAAAACGGTCCACGACCACCCAGATGACCATGAAACCTTCAGAGGGGGGAAGGTCAGTAATAAAGTCCATAGCCAGATGTGTCCAAGGTGCACTAGGAACCTCCAGAGGGCAAAGCAACCCCGCAGCAGGAGCATGCGAAGACTTAGATCTAGCACACACAGTACATTGACGCACCCACTTAATGACTTCCTTCTGCCATCCAGGCCACCAAAAACTGTGACCTACAAGTCTCTTGGTCTCAGAAATTCCTGGATGACCTGCCAACCGAGACTCATGACACTCAACAAACAAATCTCTCCTAAAGGTCCTAGGCACAAACAACCTCCCATGGGGAGTGTTAGATGGGGCATTCTCTTGAGCTTTAAAAATCTAATCCTCCAAAACGGAGTACAAAGCAGCAATCACAACACCTTCTTGTAAAATGCTCTCCTCCTCCTCCTCAGCACTGACCATAGGAGAAAAGCTGCGAGACAAAGCATCCGCTTTAACATTCTTGGTACCCGGGATGTAAGTAACAGAAAAATTAAACCGCGAGAAAAAAAGTGCCCACCTAGCCTGACGGGCATTCAAGCGCTTGGCAGCATCAAGATAGATCAGATTTTTATGATCAGTGAAAACCTGAATGGGAAATTCAGCACCTTCCAAGAGATGACGCCAGTGTTCAAATGCGAGTTTAATAGCCAGCAATTCCCGATTACCAATATCGTAATTAAGTTCAGTCTCAGAAATTTTTTTTGAAAAAAAGGCACAGGGATGTGCTCCATCCTTGCTTTCCTGAGACAACACCGCACCGACCCCCACAGAAGAAGCATCAACCTCAACCAAAAACGGCTTAGTCACATCAGGCTGCATAAGGATGGGAGCAGAGGTGAACCTCTCCTTTAGAAACACAAAAGCTTCAATGGCCTCAGAAGTCCACTGAACCGCATTAGCACCTTTCCCGGTGAGATCGGTCAGTGGTTTGACAATAATAGAAATTTTTTTTATGAATTTTCTGTAATAATTGGCGTAACCCAAAAACCTCTGTATCGATTTCAAACCAATAGGCCTAGGCCATTCCTGCACAGCTTGAACTTTAACCGGGTCCATCTCAAAACCTTCACTGGAGATAATGTAACCCAAAAGACTAATTCTCTGTACAGCGAACTCACATTTCTCTAGCTTAGCAAAAAGCGAATTGTCCATTAATAACTGTAAAACCTCACGTACGCTCCGCCAATGAGACTCCAGATCAGGCGAATAAATCAGAATGTCATCCAAATACACAACCACATTTTTGCTGATCAAAGGTCTAAGGATGTCATTAATAAGATTCTGAAAAAATGCTGGAGCATTGGTAAGACCAAAAGGCATAACCAGATTCTCAAAATGACCCACAGGAGTGTTAAAAGCAGTCTTCCATTCATCACCCTCCTTCATGCGCAACAAATTGTATGCCCCCCGGAGATCAATTTTAGAGAACCACTTGGCCCCCACTAACTGGTTAAACAAATCAGGAATCAATGGCAGTGGGTAAGGATTGCGTACAGTAATTTTATTAATCTCACGAAAGTCCAGACAAGGACGTAAACCGCCATCTTTTTTTTTAACAAAAAAAAATCCAACAGCCACAGGAGACTTGGAAGGCCTAATGTGACCGGCGGCCAAGCTTGTCTGTATGTATTCCTCCAAAGCCTTTCTCTCAGGAATAGTAAGATTAAATAAATGACTTTTAGGAAGAGTCGCTCCAGGGACAAATTCAATGGTACAATCATAGTCTCTATGGGGAGGCAAAATTTGTGACTCCTCCTCAGAAAAAACTCTCCAAAAATCCTGAATAGGTACAGGTAATTCCCCTTTTTCCACCGCAGCAATACGTCCGTTACAACACTTGTCATAACATTTAGGGCTCCAGGACTTAATTTCATTGGTAGACCAATCCAGTACAGGATTATGCAATTTTAACCAGGGCAACCCCAATATTACTGGAGAAGGCAAATTATTCAATACTACCAAATCCAAATTCTCTTGATGAATACCATTAATAGTGAGGGGAAATTCACAGACCTTGTGAGTAACACTCTTCAAGGGAGAGCCATCGACAGAAACCACAGCAATAGGGGATGACAAAGGTTTAGGTTTTAATGTAAGTTTTTCCAAGAATCCCCCATCAATCACATTCAGAGTAGAACCACAATCCACAAATACCCGAAATTCAATTAATTCTTCCTGAGCAGTGGTAGTAGCAGATAGGAATACCCCCTTAGAATTTAAACAGGCAATACGGGCATAACTGACCATTTTTTTTTCTTTGTTCATACGAAGCACACAGTTCTTAATAAAATGACCAGAATTTCCGCAATAGAAGCACAAACCTTCAGAAAGCCTGCGGTCTTTTTCCTCAGAGCGGGGTGTCAGCGCCCCAATCTCCATCGGCTCTCCTTTGTCAGCACAGACCCTCTCAAGACTCGGAGCTGACATAGCAGAGGATTTGCTCTCATTAACCCTTGCACGCAGTCTCCTGTCCACCCGTATAGCTAATTGCATAGCCTCCTGCAAGTTTCCGGGTGTGGGATAAGCAATCAGCAAATCTTTAACCCTTTCACCTAGCCCCGCCAGAAACAAACTTTTCAAAGCTGAATCGTTCCACCCCACCTGGGCAGACCACCGACGGAAGTGAGAACAATACTTTTCCACATTACCTGATCCCTGCCTCAAACGTCTCAATTCAGACTCAGCAGATGAGACACGATCAGGATCATCGTACAACAAACCCAAAGCAGAAAAAAAACTATCCACTGATCTAAAGCACGGATCACTAGGTTGGAGAGAAAAAGCCCATCCCTGAGGATCCTTGCGCAAAAGTGACATTATGAACCCTATGCGCTGTGATTCATCACCAGGGGATCCGGGTCTTAAACGAAAATACAATAAACAAGCATTTTTAAAAGAAAAAAAATCTTGTTGTTCACCAAAAAATAGATCAGGCAGACGTACCTTTGGCTCTACCAAATGTGCTCCAGAACAGCTACTCACGTGTTGTTGGAGCTCGGCTACCTCCAGAGAGAGTCCCTGCAACGCCGGAAAAATGACTAAGTCTAAAAAAAACTTTTTTTCAACTTTTTTCAATTTTACCCCCGTGGGATATATATTCTACCCACACACATTTGGAACTCTCCTGGGGTGCCCTCACGCATATTATTCCCTCATTTAGTGGATATTTTCACAAAAAAGTGAAATTTTCAAAAATTCTGAAAATTTGCTGAAAACTACTAAATATGAAGGACTCATCGGGCGAATCACTCTAGAACTGAAATCAGAACGCTCACTGAGATTTCCCCTATATGAAAGTCTGATAAATGCTGAAAAAATGACTAAGTCCAAAAAAAAAAATGTTTCACCTTATTTCAATTTTACCCCTGTGGGATGTATATTCTACCCACACACATTTGGAACTCTCCTGTTGTACCCTCACACGTATTATTCCCTCATTTAGTGGTTATTTTCACAAAAAAGTGAAATTTTCAAAAATTCAGAAAATTGGCTGAAAACGACTGAATATGAAGGACTTATCGGGCGAATCGTGCTGGAACTGAAATCAGAAAGCTCACTGACATGTCCCCTATTTGAAAGTCTGATAAACGCTAAAAAATGACTAAGTCCAAAAAAAAATTTTTTACAACTTTTTTCAATTTTACCCCCGTGGGATATATATTCTACCCACACACATTTGGAACTCTCCTGGGGTGCCCTCACACATATTATTCCCTCATTTAGTGGATATTTTCACAAAAAAGTGAAATTTTCAAAAATTCTGAAAATTGGCTGAAAACGACTAAATATGAAGGATTCATTGGGCGAATCGCTCAAGAACTGAAATCGGAACGCTCACTGAGATTTCCCCTATATGAAAGTCTGATAAATGCTGAAAAAATGACTAAGTCCAAAAAAAAAAATGTTTCACCTTTTTTCAATTTTACCCCTGTGGGATATATATTCTACCCACACACATTTGGAACTCTCCTGTTGTACCCTCACACGTATTATTCCCTCATTTAGTGGTTATTTTCACAAAAAAGTGAAATTTTCAAAAATTCAGAAAATTGGCTGAAAACGACTGAATATGAAGGACTCATCGGGCGAATCGTGCTGGAACTGAAATCAGAAAGCTCACTGACATGTCCCCTATTTGAAAGTCTGATAAACGCTGAAAAAATGACTAAGTCCAAAAAAAAATTTTTTACAACTTTTTTCAATTTTACCCCCGTGGAATATATAGTCTACCCACACACATGTGGAACTCTCCTGGGGTACCCTCACACATATTATTCCCTCATTTAGTGGATATTTTCACAAAAAAGTGAAATTTTCAAAAATTCTGAAAATTTGCTGAAAACTACTAAATATGAAGGACTCATTGGGCGAATCGCTCTGGAACTGAAATTGGATCGCTCACTGACATTTCCCCTATCTGAAAGTCTGATAAACGCTGGAAAAATGAATAAGTCCAAAAAAAAATTTTTTCAACTGTTTTAAATTTTACCCCCGTGGGATATATATTCTACCCATATACATTTGGAACTCTCCTGGGGTACCCTCACACATATTATTCCCTAATTTAGTGGATATTTTCACAAAAAAGTGAAATTTTCAAAAATTCTGAATATTGGCTGAAAACGACTAAATATGAAGGACTCATCGGGCTAATCGCTCTGGAACTGAAATTTGAACGCTCAATGACATTTGCCCTAATTGAAAGTCTGATAAACGCTGGAAAAATGACTAAGTCCAAAAAAAAATTTTTTTCAACTCTTTTCAATTTTACCCCCTTGGGATATATATTCTACCCACACACATTTGGAACTCTGCTGGGGTACCCTCACACATATTATTCCCTCATTTAGTGGATATTTTCACAAAAAAGTGAAATTTTCAAAAATTCAGAAAATTGGCTGAAAACAACTAAATATGAAGTACTCATCGGGCGAATCGCTCTGGAACTGAAATTGGAACGCTCAATGACATTTGCCCTAATTGAAAGTCTGATAAACGCCGGAAAAATGACTAAGTCCAAAAAAAAATTTTTTTCATCTTTTTTCAATTTTGCCCCCGTGGGATATATATTCTACCCACACACATTTGGAACTCTCCTGGGGTACCCTCACACATATTATTCCCTCATTTAGTGGATATTTTCACAAAAAAGTGAAATTTTCAAATATTCAGAATATTGGCTGAAAACGACTAAATATGAAGGACTCATCGGGCGAATCGCTCTGGAACTGAAATCGGAACGCTCACTGACATTTCTCCTATGTGAAAGTGTGATAAACGCTGAAAAAATGACTAAGTGCAAAAAGTTTTTTTTTCATCTTTTTTAAAATTTACCTCCGTGGGATATATATTCTACCCACACACATTTGGAACTCTCCTCGGGTACCCTCACACATATTATTCCCTCATTTAGTGGATATTTTCACAAAAAAAGTGATATTTTCAAAAATTCTGAAAATTGGCTGAAAATGACTAAATGTGAACGACTCATCGGGCAAATCGCTCTGGAACTGAAATTGGAATGCTCACTGACATTTCCCCTATCTGAAAGTCTGATAAACGCTGAAAAAATTACTAAGTCCAAAAAAAATTTTTTTTTACCTTTTTTCAATTTTACCCCCGTGGGATATATATTCTACCCACACACATTTGGAACTCTTCTGGGGTACCCTCACACATATTATTCCCTCATTTAGTGGATATTTTCACAAAAAAGTGAAATTTTCAAATATTCAGAATATTGCTGAAAACGACTAAATATGAAGGACTCATCGGGCGAATCGCTCTGGAACTGAAATTGAAACGCTCAATGACATTTGCTCTAATTGAAAGTCTGATAAACGCCGGAAAAATGACTAGGTCCAAAAAAATTTTTTTTCAACTTTTTTCAATTTTGCCCCCCGTGGGATATATATTCTACCCACACACATTTGGATCTCTCCTGGGGTACCCTCACACATATTGTTCCCTCATTTAGTGGATATTTTCACAAAAAAGTGAAATTTTCAAATATTCAGAATATTGGCTGAAAACGACTAAATATGAAGGACTCATCGGGCGAATCGCTCTGGAACTGAAATTGAAACGCTCAATGACATTTGCCCTAATTGAAAGTCTGATAAACGCCGGAAAAATGACTAAGTCCAAAAAAAAATTTTTTTTCAACTTTTTTCAATTTTACCCCCGTGGGATATATATTCTACCCACACACATTTGGAACTCTGCTGGGGTACCCTCACACATATTATTCCCTTATTTAGTGGATATTTTCACAAAAAAGGTGAAATTTTCAAAAATTCAGAAAATTGGCTGAAAATGACTAAACATGAACGACTCATCGGGCAAATCGCTCTGGAACTGAAATTGGAACGCTCACTGACATTTCCCCTAACTGAAAGTCTGATAAACGCCGGAAAAATGACTAAGTCCCAAAAAAAAATTTTTAAAACTTTCTTCAATTTTACCCCCGTGGGATATATATTCTACCCACACACATTTGGAACTCTCCTGGAGTAGCCTCACACATATCATTCCCTCATTTAGTGTATATTTTCACAAAAAAGTGAAATTTTCAAAAATTCAGAAAATTGGCTGAAAATGACTAAATATGAACGACTCATCGGGCAAATCGCTCTGGAACTGAAATTGTAACGCTCACTGACATTTCCCCTAACTGAAAGTCTGATAAACGCCGGAAAAATGACTAAGTCCTAAAAAAAAAAATTTTTCAAACTTTTTTCAATTTTACCCCCGTGGGATATATATTCTACCCATATACATTTGGAAGTCTCCTGGGGTACCCTCACACATATTATTCCCTCATTTAGTGGATATTTTCACAAAAAAGTGAAATTTTCAAAAATTCAGAAAATTGGCTGAAAACAACTAAATATGAAGGACTCATCGGGCGAATCGCTCTGGAACTGAAATCGGAACGCTCACTGACATTTCTCCTATGTGAAAGTCTGTTAAACGCTGAAAAAATGACTAAGTCCAAAAAAAAATTTTTCACCTTTTTTCAATTTTACCCCCGTGGGATATATCTTCTACCCACACACATTTGGAACACTCCTGGGGTACCCTCACACATATTATTCCTGTTATGATCTGCTACAAGCACTAAGGAAAGACAGGAGATCTGTCCCTACAATCGAACTATACTGGATCCCTACGATGTAACGGGGAACCTGATCCTGCGATCGGACCGGCGAAAGTCCTCGGCTAGTCTGTACGAAGACCTATAGATGCAAGGGAGGAATCCCTACAAGAACTAGGGACTGGGATAAAGTTGGACACCTCCTAGCAGAAATTGTAGCAGTCAAAGACAAACACACAACAAAGAACATAGAGGTCCGAAGACCTAGCAAAACTAACAGAGAACGGTAACAGAGCACCAAGCTAGCTCAAGAGTAGTAAATACAATGAAGTCCAGCAAGGCCAGAAGGGCGGAGCCGGATTAAATAGGCAAAAATGGTCATGTGACCAGCAAAGTAGAAAAAACCTAACAGGAGAGTTCTAACAGTACCCCCTCTTCTAAGAGGATCCTCCGGATCCCCTAGGACCGGGCTTATCAGGAAACCTCCTGTGAAATGCTCTGACAAGTCTGGAAGCAGAAACATCATCCGCTCTCACCCATGAGTTATCCTCGGGTCCGAAACCCTTCCAAGCGACGAGATACTGCAAACTCCCTCTATACCGTCTAGAATTTAGGATGCGGGAAATTTCATATTCCCCGTCCTCCACCACCGGAGGAACAGTGGCAGAGGCGTCACCAACCGACACATCAGCTTTTTTCAACAGAGAAACATGAAACACCAGATTATTCTTCCAGGAGGTAGGAACCTCCAACCTAACAGCAGATTGGTTAACTATCTGAAGCACCTTAAAGGGCCCTACAAACTTGGGACCCAATTTTTTCGAAGGAATCCTCAATCGCAGATTCTTAGAGGACAACCAAACCATGTCACCAATAGCAAACGAAACCTCTTGCCGTTTCCTATCAAAGTACCTCTTAGATTTTTTGTTAGCCTCCTGAAGATTATCACGCACATCCGTCCAAACTCTCTCCAAATCACCGCAAAAACTCTCCTCCTCCGGCACAGCCGATACCAATTGGGAGAATGACCCAAAAGACGGATGTCTCCCAGTACAACAAAAAAAAGGCGAACACCCAGCAGAAGAGGATGTATGGTTGTTAAGAGCAAATTCAGCAAGTGGCAGAAACTCAGACCACCCCTCTTGATTGTCTGCCACAAAGCAACGCAAGAACTGCTCAAGATCCTGGTTCTTTCTTTCTGTCTGGCCATTAGACTCAGGATGATATCCGGATGAAAACGACAAATGAACTCCCAACCTGTCACAAAAGGCACGCCAAAAATGAGCCACGAACTGAGGTCCCCTATCAGAAACAATGTCAGTAGGAACGCCATGTAGTCTGACAATTTCCTTGACAAAGGCCTTAGCGAGTGTCTTAGCGCAAGGCAGTTTGATGAAGGGAACCAAGTGACACATCTTGCTAAAACGGTCCACGACCACCCAGATGACCATGAAACCTTCAGAGGGGGGAAGGTCAGTAATAAAGTCCATAGCCAGATGTGTCCAAGGTGCACTAGGAACCTCCAGAGGGCAGAGCAACCCCGCAGCAGGAGCATGCGAAGACTTAGATCTAGCACACACAGTACATTGACGCACCCACTTAATGACTTCCTTCTGCCATCCAGGCCACCAAAAACTGTGACCCACAAGTCTCTTGGTCTCAGAAATTCCTGGATGACCTGCCAACCGAGACTCATGACACTCAACAAACAAATCTCTCCTAAAGGTCCTAGGCACAAACAACCTCCCATGGGGAGTGTTAGATGGGGCATTCTCTTGAGCTTTAAAAATCTCATCCTCCAAAACGGAGTCCAAAGCAGCAATCACAACACCTTCTTGTAAAATGCTCTCCTCCTCCTCAGCACTGACCATAGGAGAAAAGCTGCAAGACAAAGCATCCGCTTTAACATTCTTGGTACCCGGGATGTAAGTAACGGAAAAATTAAACCGCGAGAAAAAAAGTGCCCACCTAGCCTGACGGGCATTCAAGCGCTTGGCAGCATCAAGATAGATCAGATTTTTATGATCAGTGAAAACCTGAATTGGAAATTCAGCACCTTCCAAGAGATGACGCCAGTGTTCAAATTCGAGTTTAATAGCCAGCAATTCCCGATTACCAATATCGTAATTAAGTTCAGTCTCAGAAATTTTTTTTGAAAAAAAGGCACAGGGATGTACTCCATCCTTGCTTTCCTGAGACAACACCGCACCGACCCCCACAGAAGAAGCATCAACCTCAACCAAAAACGGCTTAGTCACATCAGGCTGCATAAGGATAGGAGCAGAGGTGAACCTCTCCTTTAGAAACACAAAAGCTTCAATGGCCTCAGAAGTCCACTGAACCGCATTAGCACCTTTCCTGGTGAGATCGGTCAGTGGTTTTACAATAATAGAAAAATTTTTTATGAATTTTCTGTAATAATTGGCGAAACCCAAAAACCTCTGTATCGATTTCAAACCAATAGGCCTAGGCCATTCCTGCACAGCTTGAACTTTAACCGTGTCCATCTCAAAACCTTCACTGGAGATGTAACCCAAAAGACTAATTCTCTGTACAGCGAACTCACATTTCTCTAGCTTAGCAAAAAGCGAATTGTCCATTAATAACTGTAAAACCTCACGTACGCTCCGCCAATGAGACTCCAGATCAGGCGAATAAATCAGAATGTCATCCAAATACACAACCACATTTTTGCCGATCAAAGGTCTAAGGATGTCATTAATAAGATTCTGAAAAAATGCTGGAGCATTGGTAAGACCAAAAGGCATAACCAGATTCTCAAAATGACCCACAGGAGTGTTAAAAGCAGTCTTCCATTCATCACCCTCCTTCATGCGCAACAAATTGTATGCCCCCCGGAGATCAATTTTAGAGAACCACTTGGCCCCCACTAACTGGTTAAACAAATCAGGAATCAATGGCAGTGGGTAAGGATTGCGTACAGTAATTTTATTAATCTCACGAAAGTCCAGACAAGGACGTAAACTGCCATCTTTTTTTTTAACAAAAAAAAATCCAACAGCCACAGGAGACTTGGAAGGCCTAATGTGACCGGCGGCCAAGCTTGTCTGTATGTATTCCTCCAAAGCCTTTCTCTCAGGAATAGTAAGATTAAATAAACGACTTTTAGGAAGAGTCGCTCCAGGGACAAATTCAATGGTACAATCATAGTCTCTATGGGGAGGCAAAATTTGTGACTCCTCCTCAGAAAAAACTCTCCAAAAATCCTGAATAGGTACAGGTAATTCCCCTTTTTCCACCGCAGCAATACGTCCGTTACAACACTTGTCATAACATTTAGGGCTCCAGGACTTAATTTCATTGGTAGACCAATCCAGTACAGGATTATGCAATTTTAACCAGGGCAACCCCAATATTACTGGAGAAGGCAAATTATTCAATACTACCAAATCCAAATTCTCTTGATGAATACCATTAATAGTGAGGGGAAATTCACAGACCTTGTGAGTAACACTCTTCAAGGGAGAGCCATCGACAGAAACCACAGCAATAGGGGATGACAAAGGTTTAGGTTTTAATGTAAGTTTTTCCAAGAATCCCCCATCAATCACATTCAGAGTAGAACCACAATCCACAAATACCCGAAATTCAATTAATTCTTCCTGAGCAGTGGTAGTAGCAGATAGGAATACCCTCTTAGAATTTAAACAGGCAATACGGGCATAACTGACCATTTTTTTTTCTTTGTTCATACGAAGCACACAGTTCTTAATAAAATGACCAGAATTTCCGCAATAGAAGCACAAACCTTCAGAAAGCCTGCGGTCTTTTTCCTCAGAGCGGGGTGTCAGCGCCCCAATCTCCATCGGCTCTCCTTTGTCAGCACAGACCCTCTCAAGACTCGGAGCTGACATAGCAGAGGATTTGCTCTCATTAACCCTTGCACGCAGTCTCCTGTCCACCCGTATAGCTAATTGCATAGCCTCCTGCAAGTTTCCGGGTGTGGGATAAGCAATCAGCAAATCTTTAACCCTTTCACCTAGCCCCGCCAGAAACAAACTTTTCAAAGCTGAATCGTTCCACCCCACCTGGGCAGACCACCGACGGAAGTGAGAACAATACTTTTCCACATTACCTGATCCCTGCCTCAAACGTCTCAATTCAGACTCAGCAGATGAGACACGATCAGGATCATCGTACAACAAACCCAAAGCAGAAAAAAAACTATCCACTGATCTAAAGCACGGATCACAAGGTTGGAGAGAAAAAGCCCATCCCTGAGGATCCTTGCGCAAAAGTGACATTATGAACCCTATGCGTTGTGATTCATCACCAGAGGATCCGGGTCTTAAACGAAAATACAATAAACAAGCATTTTTAAAAGAAAAAAAATCTTGTTGTTCACCAAAAAATAGATCAGGCAGACGTACCTTTGGCTCTACCAAATGTGCTCCAGAACAGCTACTCACGTGTTGTTGGAGCTCGGCCACCTCCAGAGAGAGTCCCTGCAACGCCGGAAAAATGACTAAGTCAAAAAAAAACTTTTTTTCAGCTTTTTTCAATTTTACCCCCGTGGGATATATATGCTACCCACACACATTTGGAACTCTCCTGGGGTGCCCTCACACATATTATTCCCTCATTTAGTGGATATTTTCACAAAAAAGTGAAATTTTCAAAAATTCTGAAAATTTGCTGAAAACTACTAAATATGAAGGACTCATTGGGCGAATCGCTCTGGAACTGAAATCGGAACGCTCACTGAGATTTCCCCTATATGAAAGTCTGATAGATGCTGAAAAAATGACTAAGTCCAAAAAAAAAAATGTTTCACCTTTTTTCAATTTTACCCCTGTGGGATATATATTCTACCCACACACATTTGGAACTCTCCTGTTGTACCCTCACACGTATTATTCCCTCATTTAGTGGTTATTTTCACTAAAAAGTGAAATTTTCAAAAATTCAGAAAATTGGCTGAAAACGACTGAATATGAAGGACTCATCGGGCGAATCGTGGTGGAACTGAAATCAGAAAGCTCACTGACGTCCCCTATTTGAAAGTCTGATAAACGCTGAAAAAATGACTAAGTCCAAAAAAAAATTTTTTACAACTTTTTTCAATTTTACCCCCATGGGATATATATTCTACCCACACACATGTGGAACTCTCCTGGGGTACCCTCACACATATTATTCCCCCATTTAGTGGATATTTTCACAAAAAAGTGAAATTTTCAAAAATTCAGAAAATTGGCTGAAAACAACTAAATATGAAGGACTCATCGGGCGAATCGCTCTGGAACTGAAAGCGGAATGCTCACTGACATTTCCCCTATCTGAAAGTCTGATAAATGCCGGAAAAATGACTAAGTCTAAAAAAAACTTTTTTTCAACTTTTTTCAATTTTACCCCCGTGGGATATATATTCTACCCACACACATTTGGAACTCTCCTGGGGTGCCCTCACACATATTATTCCCTCATTTAGTGGATATTTTCACAAAAAAGTGAAATTTTCAAAAATTCTGAAAATTTGCTGAAAACTACTAAATATGAAGGACTCATTGGGCGAATCGCTCTGGAACTGAAATCGGAACGCTCACTGACATTTCCCCTATCTGAAAGTCTGATAAACGCTGGAAAAATGACTAAGTCCAAAAAAAAAATTTTTTCAAACTTTTTTAAATTTTACCCCCGTGGGATATATATTCTACCCACACACATTTGGAACTCTCCTGGGGTACCCTCACACATATTATTCCCTCATTTAGTGGATATTTTCACAAAAAAGTGAAATTTTCAAATATTCAGAATATTGGCTGAAAACGACTAAATATGAAGGACTCATTGGGTGAATCGCTCTGGAACTGAAATCGGAACACTCACTGACATTTCTCCTATGTCAAAGTCTGATAAACGCTGAAAAAATGACTAAGTCCAAAAAAAAATTTTTCACCTTTTTTCAATTTTACCCCCGTGGGATATATCTTCTACCCACACACATTTGGAACTCTGCTGGGGTAGCCTCACATATAGCATTCCCTCATTTAGTGGATATTTTCACAAAAAAGTGAAATTTTCAAAAATTCAGAAAATTGGCTGAAAATGACTAAATATGAACGACTAATCGGGCAAATCGCTCTGGAACTGAAATTGTAACGCTCAATGACATTTCCCCTAACTGAAAGTCTGATAAACGCCGGAGAAATGACTAAGTCCCAAAAAAATTTTTTTAAAACTTTTTTCAATTTTACCCCCGTGGGATATATATTCTACCCACACACATTTGGAACTCTCCTGGGGTACCCTCACACATATTATTCCCTCATTTAGTGGATATTTTCACAAAAAAGTGAAATTTTCAAAAATGCAGAAAATTGACTGAAAATAACTAAATATGAAGGACTCATCGGGCGAATCGCTCTGGAACTGAAATCGGAACGCTCACTGACATTTCTCCTATGTGAAAGTCTGATAAACGCTGAAAAAATGACTAAGTCCAAAAAAAAATTTTTCACCTTTTTTCAATTTTACCCCCGTGGGATATATCTTCTACCCACACACATTTGGAACACTCCTGGGGTACCCTCACACATATTATTCCTGTTATGATCTGCTACAAGCACTAAGGAAAGACACGAGATCTGTCCCTACAATCGAACTATACTGGATCCCTACGATGTAACGGGGAACCTGATCCTGCGATTAGACCCGCTAAAGTCCTCGGCTAGTCTGTACAAAGACCTATAGATGCAAGGGAGGAATCCCTACAAGAACTAGGGACTGGGATAAAGTTGGACACCTCCTAGCAGAAATTGTAGCAGTCAAAGACAAACACACAACAAAGAACATAGAGGTCCGAAGACCTAGCAAAACTAACAGAGAACGGTAACAGAGCACCAAGCTAGCTCAAGAGTAGTAAATACAATGAAGTCCAGCAAGGCCAGAAGGGCAGAGCCGGATTAAATAGGCAAAAATGGTCATGTGACCAGCAAACTAGAAAAAACCTAACAGGAGAGTTCTAACAGTACCCCCTCTTCTAAGAGGATCCTCCGGATCCCCTAGGACCGGGCTTATCAGGAAACCTCCTGTGAAATGCTCTGACAAGTCTGGAAGCAGAAACATCATCCGCCCTCACCCATGAGTTATCCTCGGGTCCGAAACCCTTCCAAGCGATGAGATACTGCAAACTCCCTCTATACCGTCTAGAATTTAGGATGCGGGAAATTTCATATTCCCCGTCCTCCACCACCGGAGGAACAGTGGCAGAGGCGTCACCAACCGACACATCAGCTTTTTTCAACAGAGAAACATGAAACATGTTATGCACACGCCCGGACTGACTGGACCATGGACCGGAAAGTGCCTGGAGCGGCTTGACTAAGTATCTGGCCGATCCGACCAAGGTGGCACGACGGCATACGACGCCAGTGCACCAGGGAGAAACCGGGCAGAGGGACCAGGTGCTACTCCAGGTCAAACTCCGGACACGGGGATTGACCCACACTGGGATTACTGGAACAGGCAGGTTAGGCTGCCACAGACTGGTGGATGTAAGCAAACACGGCAGGTATGCAGATGGGTGGATACAGGCGAGTATGCAGGCAGGGAGGTACTGGCCGAAAGGACGGGCTGGAGCACAGAGAGTTTAAGACCCAGTACAGACTGGGTCACAGAACCGCAGATGCGGTAGACAACCACAGCAGAGAGGGAACGCCCGAAGCGGTGGGCAAGAACAGAGCAGGACGGGGCTGCAGGAGCAGCGAGCACAAGCAGGGCAGGACAGGACTGCCGGAGCAGCGGGCAGAAGCAGGGCAGGGCGGAAACCGCAGAAGCAGTAAGCAAGATAAGAGCAGAAACCGCAGGAACGGCAAGCAAGGCAAGAGCAGAGTGAAAACCGCAAGAGCGGCAAGCTAAGTAGGAGCAGAGCGGACACCGCAGAGCGGTAAACAAGGCAGGAGCAGAGCAGAAACCGCAAGAGCGGCAAGCTAAGCAGGAGCAGAGCGGACACCGCAGAGCGGTAAACAAGGCAGGAGCAGAGCAGAAACCGCAAGAGCGGCAAGCTAAGCAGGAGCAGAGCGGACACCGCAGAGCGGTAAACAAGGCAGGAGCAGAGCAGAAACCGCAAGAGCGGCAAGCTAAGCAGGAGCAGAGCGGACACCGCAGAGCGGTAAACAAGGCAGGAGCAGAGCAGAAACCGCAAGAGCGGCAAGCTAACCAGGAGCAGAGCGGACACCGCAGAGCGGTAAACAAGGCAGGAGCAGAGCAGAAACCACAAGAGCGGCAAGCTAAGCAGGAGCAGAGCGGACACCTCAGAGCGGTAAACAAGGCAAGGGGATAGGACTCTGTTCACAAAGAACAGACGGAGAAGGAAAGGCAGAACCAGAAGCACGCACAGTACTTACATAGAAGTAGCGAGCGTACACTAAATTCACAACAGAGGTACAGAGACGACGAGAAGGAATTTAGGAGCGGGTTCAGACTCTGCAGAAAGACGCAGAAAACAGACATAGAGGGAAAAGGGAGACAAGGTTAAAGTAGAAACGAGGCACAGACAACAGGGAACAGAGGAACGGGAACAGAGACAGCAAGGCAGGGACACAAACAGGACTCTGTTCAGACGGGAACAGATACCGCAAGGCAGAGACACAAACAGGACTCTGTTCAGACGGGAACAGATACCGCAAGGCACAGACAGGCAGATCTAGGAATACGGCCCCTAGAAGGCGAAAGAACAGGCAAGAAGCGTGTTCACAAGAACAGACCACAGTTCAGACACAGAACAGGAAAACAGGATAGGACCTGGCATGTCAGAGACAAAAAGCCAACAGACAAAAAACAATGCTCAGGCGCCATCTTGAGGAAGAAGGTGGTATAAATACCCAAAGATGGACAGCAATAGGCTGAAGGTGCAACAGGGGCGTGTCCGCAGCAGGTACAAGAAACAGGAATTCCAGCGGGCGTCGCCCTATGCAGCCAAAGTGGAGCAGAGCAGAGCACAAGGAAAGAAGCCAGACCAGGAAGCTGGGCGGGAGATGAAGTTTGCGATCTTGCATGATGAGAGATGGAACACCATGCAAGAACGCCGCCAGGTATGCTACAGTACCCCCCCCTTACGCCCCCTCTTCTTCAGGCCTGCAAGGATCTTCCGCAGGGAATTTGGGGGCCAATCCCTCTCTTCAAGGAGATTACTTCTATTGTCCACAGGAGGAGACAAAACTGGTCTTATAATCTGGATGGCTAGGATGTGACTTCCCATCCAGCCATCTTCAGCAACAGATGAAACGGGTGAAGTACCAGAAACAGCAAACAAAAAAGTCTCATTTATTTTTAGGCAGCACCCCAAAAAGTTCAGGAGACAACTGGAGGTCCTCTGCCGGGTTGGAGGGGTGCAGAGACTCGGGGGTAGCCTCTGCTTCGGGGTACATCTTGTCAAGCTCACAGGATGAAATGGGCAAAGTATCAGGTACAAGGTGTAGAGAAGACACTGCCTCTTTGTTATGTGGTGGTACCCCGGAGGATTCAGGAAACAACTGGGGGTCCTCCGCCAGGTTGGAGGGATACCGAAACTCGAGGGTAACCTCTGCTTCGGAGTACACAAGGTCAGACTCACTGGAAGAAGCGGGCGAGGTATCAGGTACCGAGTAAAGGAGAGTCTCTGTCCATTCGCTATCAGGTAGCACCCCGGAGGGTTCAGGAGATGACTGGAGGTCCTCCGCCTGGTTGGAGGGGTGTAGAAACTCGGGGGTAACCTCTGCTTCGGAGTACACTAGGTCGGACTCACTGGAAGAAGCGGGCGAGGTATCAGGTACCGAGTAAAGGAGAGTCTCAGTCCATTCGCTATCAGGTAGCACCCCGAAGGGTTCAGGAGACGACTGGAGGTCCTCCGCCTGGTCGGAGGGGTGTAGAGACTCAGGGGTAACCTCTGCTTCGGAGTACACTAGGTCGGACTCACTGGAAGAAGCGGGCGAGGTATCAGGTACAGAGAATAGGAGAGTCTCTGTCCTTTCGCTACCAGGTAGCACCCCGAAGGGTTCTGGAGACAACTGGAGGTCCTCCGCCTGGTCAGAGGGGTGTAGAGACTCGGGAGTAACTACCACTTTGAGGCACCCATTGTCAGGCCCACAGGACTGAGCGGACGAAGTATCGGGTACCGGGTGTAGGGAAGTCTCTCTCCAATTGTCATCGAGTGGTATCCCGGAGGATTCAGGAGGCAACAAGGGGTCCTCCGCCAGGTAGTAGAGGTGTACAGACTCGGAGGTAAACACAGCTTCAGAGCATCCTTGGACATGCACACTGGTTAAAGTGGGTGTAGAATCTGATGCCAGGTGCAGGAAGCTCTCCTGTGTGGACTCTGGATGGGTAGCAGTCTCTTCTGGCTGGAGAACTGGTGCACCACCCACGCACATCACCCGCTGGGGCTTCTCCGGGATACAGGAAGATGAAGCTTCAGTAGGGACTTCAAGGTTGGGGTCAGGAGGTCTCAGGGAGGACAGACCCTGGCGTGACGGCTTGCCTCTGCGTCTAGCACGTCTGGACTGCCTCTTGAGGTTGGGAGCAGTATTCCAGAGAGTGTAGTCATCCTGAGTGGATTCAGGGCAAGCAACAGTCTTTTCGGGCAGGAGAACTTGTGCGCTACCTATGCACATTACCCGTCGGGGCTGCTCCGGGATACAGGGAAGTGAAGCTTCAGCAGGGGCTTCAGGGTTAGGATCATCGAAAGCCAAAAGGAAGGCCACCAGTAAGGCCTGTAGGTCAAGAACGATAGGATCCTGTGCTTCCCATAGGGGGTTGATCCATTCCAAGACATCACCCGCTAGGTTGGACATTATAAATCCCACCTTAACCCGATCAGAAGAATAAGCATTAGCATAGAACCGGAACTGCAGCAAGCATTGCCACACAAACGAACGGCATTGTTTTGGATCCCCGTAGTACCGTGGTGGATCCGCGGGAGCAGGTGCAGCTTCAGCAGGGACTCCAGGGTTGGGGTCATCGAAGACCATTAGGAAGGCCACCAGGAAGGCCTGCAGGTCAAGGACGATAGGATCCCAAGCTTCCCATAGGGGGGTGACCAACTTCAAGGCATCCCCCGCTAGGTAGTCAATTATAAATGCCACTTTAGACCAATCAGAAGGAAAAGAAAGAGGGTAGAACTTGAAGTGCAGCATGCATTGCTCCACAAATGCACGACTTTGTTTTGGATCCCCATAGTACTGGGGCGGATCCGCAGGAACGGGTGCAGAAAGCTCCATCTGGACGGGTGCGAAATTAGCCTGGAACTCAGCTAGAGAAAAAAAAAAAAAAATTTATTTATTTATTTTTAATGCACGTATTAGCTGGAAAACGTCTCAGAGAGCGAAGGCCGTGGGGCTCAACGGGAACCATGGCCTGAGCATGCTGTTATGCACACGCCCGGACTGACTGGCGTGTGCGGGTGTTGTGGTTCCACTGGACCATGGACCGGAGAGTGCCTGGAGGGGCGTGACTAAGTATCTGGCCGATCCGACCAAGGTGGCACGACGGCATACGACGCCAGTGCACCAGGGAGAAACCGGGCAGAGGGACCAGGTGCTACTCCAGGTCAAACTCCGGACACGGGGGTTGACCCACACTGGGATTACTGGAACAGGCAGGTTAGGCTGCCACAGACTGGTGGATGTAAGCAAACACGGCAGGTATGCAGATGGGTGGATACAGGCGAGTATGCAGGCAGGGAGGTACTGGCCGAAAGGACGGGCTGGAGCACAGAGAGGTTAAGACCCAGTACAGACTGGGTCACAGAACCGCAGATGCGGTAGACAACCACAGCAGAGAGGGAACGCCCGAAGCGGTGGGCAAGAACAGAGCAGGACGGGGCTGCAGGAGCAGCGAGCACAAGCAGGGCAGGACAGGACTGCCGGAGCAGCGGGCAGAAGCAGGGCAGGGCGGAAACCGCAGAAGCAGTAAGCAAGATAAGAGCAGAAACCGCAGGAGCGGCAAGCAAGGCAAGAGCAGAGTGAAAACCGCAAGAGCGGTAAGCTAAGCAGGAGCAGAGCGGACACCGCAGAGCGGTAAACAAGGCAGGAGCAGAGCAGAAACCGCAAGAGCGGCAAGCTAAGCAGGAGCAGAGCGGACACCGCAGAGCGGTAAACAAGGCAGGAGCAGAGCAGAAACCGCAAGAGCGGCAAGCTAAGCAGGAGCAGAGCGGACACCGCAGAGCGGTAAACAAGGCAGGAGCAGAGCAGAAACCGCAAGAGCGGCAAGCTGAGCAGGAGCAGAGCGGACACCGCAGAGCGGTAAACAAGGCAGGAGCAGAGCAGAAACCGCAAGAGCGGCAAGCTAAGCAGGAGCAGAGCGGACACCGCAGAGCGGTAAACAAGGCAGGAGCAGAGCAGAAACCGCAAGAGCGGCAAGCTAAGCAGGAGCAGAGCGGACACCGCAGAGCGGTAAGCAAGGCAAGGAGATAGGACTCTGTTCACAAAGAACAGACGGAGAAGGAAAGGCAGAACCAGAAGCACGCACAGTACTTACATAGAAGTAGCGAGCGTACACTAAATTCACAACAGAGGTACAGAGACGACGAGAAGGAATTTAGGAGCGGGTTCAGACTCTGCAGAAAGACGCAGAAAACAGACATAGAGGGAAAAGGGAGACAAGGTTAAAGTAGAAACGAGGCACAGACAACAGGGAACAGAGGAACGGGAACAGAGACAGCAAGGCAGGAACACAAACAGGACTCTGTTCAGACGGGAACAGATACCACAAGGCAGGAACACAGACAGGACTCTGTTCAGACGGGAACAGATACCGCAAGGCAGGGACACAAACAGGACTCTGTTCAGACGGGAACAGATACCGCAAGGCACAGACAGGCAGATCTAGGAATACGGCCCCTAGAAGGCGAAAGAACAGGCAAGAAGCGTGTTCACAAGAACAGACCACAGTTCAGACACAGAACAGGAAAACAGGATAGGACCTGGCATGTCAGAGACAAAAAGCCAACTGACAAGAAACAATGCTCAGGCGACATCTTGAGGAAGAAGGTGGTATAAATACCCAAAGATGGACAGCAATAGGCTGAAGGTGCAACAGGGGCGTGTCCGCAGCAGGTACAAGAAACAGGAAGTTCAGCGGGCGTCGCCCTATGCAGCCAAAGTGGAGCAGAGCAGAGCACAAGGAAAGAAGCCAGACCAGGAAGCTGGGCGGGAGATGAAGTTTGCGATCTTGCATGATGAGAGATGGAACACCATGCAAGAACGCCGCCAGGTATGCTACAAAACACCAGATTAATCTTCCAGGAGGTAGGAACCTCCAACCTAACAGCAGATTGGTTAACTATCTGAAGCACCTTAAAGGGCCCTTCAAACTTGGGACCCAATTTTTTCGAAGGAATCCTCAATCGCAGATTCTTAGAGGACAACCAAACCATGTCACCAATAGCAAACGAAACCTCTTGCCGTTTCCTATCAAAGTACCTCTTAGATTTTTTGTTAGCCTCCTGAAGATTATCATGAACATCCGTCCAAACTCTCTCCAAATCACCGCAAAAACTCTCCTCCTCCGGCACAGCCGATACCAATTTGGAGAATGACCCAAAAGACGGATGTCTCCCAGTACAACAAAAAAAAAGGCGAACACCCAGCAGAAGAGGATGTATGGTTGTTAAGAGCAAATTCAGCAAGTGGCAGAAACTCAGACCACCCCTCTTGATTGTCTGCCACAAAGCAACGCAAGAACTGCTCAACATCCTGGTTCTTTCTTTCTGTCTGGCCATTAGACTCAGGATGATATCCGGATGAAAACGACAAATGAACTCCCAACCTGTCACGAAAGGCACGCCAAAAATGAGCCACGAACTGAGGTCCCCTATCAGAAACAATGTCAGTAGGAACGCCATGTAGTCTGACAATTTCCTTGACAAAGGCCTTAGCGAGTGTCTTAGCGCAAGGCAGTTTGATGAAGGGAACCAAGTGACACATCTTGCTAAAACGGTCCACGACCACCCAGATGACCATGAAACCTTCAGAGGGGGGAAGGTCAGTAATAAAGTCCATAGCCAGATGTGTCCAAGGTGCACTAGGAACCTCCAGAGGGCAAAGCAACCCCGCAGCAGGAGCATGCGAAGACTTAGATCTAGCACACACAGTACATTGACGCACCCACTTAATGACTTCCTTCTGCCATCCAGGCCACCAAAAACTGTGACCCACAAGTCTCTTGGTCTCAGAAATTCCTGGATGACCTGCCAACCGAGACTCATGACACTCAACAAACAAATCTCTCCTAAAGGTCCTAGGCACAAACAACCTCCCATGGGGAGTGTTAGATGGGGCATTCTCTTGAGCTTTAAAAATCTCATCCTCCAAAACGGAGTCCAAAGCAGCAATCACAACACCTTCTTGTAAAATGCTCTCCTCCTCCTCCTCAGCACTGACCATAGGAGAAAAGCTGCGAGACAAAGCATCCGCTTTAACATTCTTGGTACCCGGGATGTAAGTAACGGAAAAATTAAACCGCGAGAAAAAGAGTGCCCACCTAGCCTGACGGGCATTCAAGCGCTTGGCAGCATCAAGATAGATCAGATTTTTATGATCAGTGAAAACCTGAATGGGAAATTCAGCACCTTCCAAGAGATGACGCCAGTGTTCAAATGCGAGTTTAATAGCCAGCAATTCCCGATTACCAATATCGTAATTAAGTTCAGTCTCAGAAATTTTTTTTGAAAAAAAGGCACAGGGATGTACTCCATCCTTGCTTTCCTGAGACAACACCGCACCAACCCCCACAGAAGAAGCATCAACCTCAACCAAAAACGGCTTAGTCACATCAGGCTGCATAAGGATGGGAGCAGAGGTGAACCTCTCCTTTAGAAACACAAAAGCTTCAATGGCCTCAGAAGTCCACTGAACCGCATTAGCACCTTTCCTGGTGAGATCGGTCAGTGGTTTGACAATAATAGAAATTTTTTTTATGAATTTTCTGTAATAATTGGCGAAACCCAAAAACCTCTGTATCGATTTCAAACCAATAGGCCTAGGCCATTCCTGCACAGCTTGAACTTTAACCGGGTCCATCTCAAAACCTTCACTGGAGATAATGTAACCCAAAAGACTAATTCTCTGTACAGCGAACTCACATTTCTCTAGCTTAGCAAAAAGCGAATTGTCCATTAATAACTGTAAAACCTCACGTACGCTCCGCCAATGAGACTCCAGATCAGGCGAATAAATCAGAATGTCATCCAAATACACAACCACATTTTTGCCGATCAAAGGTCTAAGGATGTCATTAATAAGATTCTGAAAAAATGCTGGAGCATTGGTAAGACCAAAAGGCATAACCAGATTCTCAAAATGACCCACAGGAGTGTTAAAAGCAGTCTTCCATTCATCACCCTCCTTCATGCGCAACAAATTGTATGCCCCCCGGAGATCAATTTTAGAGAACCACTTGGCCCCCACTAACTGGTTAAACAAATCAGGAATCAATGGCAGTGGGTAAGGATTGCGTACAGTAATTTTATTAATCTCACGAAAGTCCAGACAAGGACGTAAACCGCCATCTTTTTTTTTAACAAAAAAAAATCCAACAGCCACAGGAGACTTGGAAGGCCTAATGTGACCGGCGGCCAAGCTTGTCTGTATGTATTCCTCCAAAGCCTTTCTCTCAGGAATAGTAAGATTAAATAAACGACTTTTAGGAAGAGTCGCTCCAGGGACAAATTCAATGGTACAATCATAGTCTCTATGGGGAGGCAAAATTTGTGACTCCTCCTCAGAAAAAACTCTCCAAAAATCCTGAATAGGTACAGGTAATTCCCCTTTTTCCACCGCAGCAATACGTCCGTTACAACACTTGTCATAACATTTAGGGCTCCAGGACTTAATTTCATTGGTAGACCAATCCAGTACAGGATTATGCAATTTTAACCAGGGCAACCCCAATATTACTGGAGAAGGCAAATTATTCAATACTACCAAATCCAAATTCTCTTGATGAATACCATTAATAGTGAGGGGAAATTCACAGACCTTGTGAGTAACACTCTTCAAGGGAGAGCCATCGACAGAAACCACAGCAATAGGGGATGACAAAGGTTTAGGTTTTAATGTAAGTTTTTCCAAGAATCCCCCATCAATCACATTCAGAGTAGAACCACAATCCACAAATACCCGAAATTCAATTAATTCTTCCTGAGCAGTGGTAGTAGCAGATAGGAATACCCCCTTAGAATTTAAACAGGCAATACGGGCAGAACTGACCATTTTTTTTTCTTTGTTCATACGAAGCACACAGTTCTTAATAAAATGACCAGAATTTCCGCAATAGAACCACAAACCTTCAGAAAGCCTGCGGTCTTTTTCCTCAGAGCGGGGTGTCAGCGACCCAATCTCCATCGGCTCTCCTTTGTCAGCACAGACCCTCTCAAGACTCGGAGCTGACATAGCAGAGGATTTGCTCTCATTAACCCTTGCACGCAGTCTCCTGTCCACCCGTATAGCTAATTGCATAGCCGTCTGCAAGTTTCCGGGTGTGGGATAAGCAATCAGCAAATCTTTAACCCTTTCACCTAGCCCCGCCAGAAACAAACTTTTCAAAGCTGAATCGTTCCACCCCACCTGGGCAGACCACCGACGGAAGTGAGAACAATACTTTTCCACATTACCTGATCCCTGCCTCAAACGTCTCAATTCAGACTCAGCAGATGAGATACGATCAGGATCATCGTACAACAAACCCAAAGCAGAAAAAAAACTATCCACTGATCTAAAGCACGGATCACTAGGTTGGAGAGAAAAAGCCCATCCCTGAGGATCCTTGCGCAAAAGTGACATTATGAACCCTATGCGCTGTGATTCATCACCAGAGGATCTGGGTCTTAAACGAAAATACAATAAACAAGCATTTTTAAAAGAAAAAAATCTTGTTGTTCACCAAAAAATAGATCAGGCAGACGTACCTTTGGCTCTACCAAATGTGCTCCAGAACAGCTACTCACGTGTTGTTGGAGCTCGGCCACCTCCAGAGAGAGTCCCTGCAATGCCGGAAAAATGACTAAGTCTAAAAAAAACTTTTTTTCAACTTTTTTCAATTTTACCCCCGTGGGATATATATTCTACCCATACACATTTGGAAATCTCCTGGGGTGCCCTCACACATATTATTCCCTCATTTAGTGGATATTTTCACAAAAAAGTGAAATTTTCAAAAATTCTGAAAATTTGCTGAAAACTACTAAATATGAAGGACTCATTGGGCTAATCGCTCTGGAACTGAAATCGGAACGCTCACTGACATTTCCCCTATCCGAAAGTCTGATAAACGCCGGAAAAATGACTAAGTCTAAAAAAAACTTTTTTTCAACTTTTTTCAATTTTACCCCCGTGGGATATATATTCTACCCACACACATTTGGAACTCTCCTGGGGTGCCCTCACACATATTATTCCCTCATTTAGTGGATATTTTCACAAAAAAGTGAAATTTTCAAAAATTCTGAAAATTTGCTGAAAACTACTAAATATGAAGGACTCATTGGGCGAATCGCTCTGGAACTGAAATCGGAACGCTCACTGACATTTCCCCTATCTGAAAGTCTGATAAACGCCGGATAAATGACTAAGTCTAAAAAAAATTTTTTTTAAACTTTTTTCAATTTTACCCCCGTGGGATATATATTCTACCCACACACATTTGGAACTCTCCTGGGGTACCCTCACACATATTATTACCTCATTTAGTGGATATTTTCACAAAAAAGTGAAATTTTCAAAAATTCTGAAAATTGGCTGAAAACGACTAAATATGAAGGACTCATAAGGCGAATCGCTCTGGAACTGAAATCGGAACGCTTACTGACATTTCCCCTAACTGAAAGTCTGATAAACGCCGGAAAAATGACTAAGTCCCAAAAAAAAAATTTTAAAACTTTTTTCAATTTTACCCCGTGGGATATATATTCTACCCACACACATTTGAAACTCTCCTGGGGTACCCTCACTCATATTATTCCCTCATTTAGTGGATATTTTCACAAAAAAGTGAAATTTTCAAAAATTCAGAAAATTGGCTGAAAATGAATAAATATGAACGACTCATTGGGCAAATCGCTCTGGAACTGAAATTGGAGCGCTCACTGACATTTCCCCTAACTGAAAGTCTGATAAACGCCGGAAAAATGACTAAGTCCCGAAAAAAAATTTTTTCAACTTTTTTCAATTTTACACCCGTGGGATATATATTCTACCCACACACATTTGGAACTCTGCTGGGGTACCCTCACACATATTATTCCCTAATTTAGTGGATATTTTCACAAAAAATTGAAATTTTCAAAAATTCGGAAAATTGCCTGAAAACTACTAAATATGAAGGACTCATCGGGCGAATCGCTCTGGAACTGAAATCGGAACGCTCACTGACATTTCTCCTATCTGATAGTCTGATAAACGCCGGAAAAAATGACTAAGTCGAAAAAAAAAAAATTTTAAACTTTTTTCAATTTTACCCCCGTGGGATATATATTCTACCCACACACATTTGGAACTCTCCTGGGGTACCCTCACACATATTATTCCCTCATTTAGTGGATATTTTCACAAAAAAGTGAAATTTTCAAAAATTCTGAAAATTGGCTGAAAATGACTAAATATGAACGACTCATCGGGCAATCAGCTCTGGAACTGAAATCGGAACGCTCACTGACATTTCTCCTATGTGAAAGTCTGATAAACGCTGAAAAAATGACTAAGTCCAAAAAAAATTTTTTTTCACCTTTTTTCAATTTTACCCCCGTGGGATATATATTCTACCCACACACATTTGGAACTCTCCTGGGGTACCCTCACTCATATTATTCCCTCATTTAGTGGATATTTTCACAAAAAAGTGAAATTTTCAAAAATTCAGAAAATTGGCTGAAAACGACTAAATATGAACGACTCATCGGGCAAATCGCTCTGGAACTGAAATTGAAACGCTCACTGACATTTCCCCTAACTGAAAGTCTGATAAACGCCGGAAAAATGACAAAGTCCCAAAAAAATTTTTATAAAACTTTTTTCAATTTTACCCCCGTGGGATATATATTCTACCCACACACATTTGGTACTCTCCTAGGGTACCCTCACACATATTATTCCCTCATTTAGTGGATATTTTCACAAAAAAGTGAAATTTTCAAAAATTCAGAAAATTGGCTGAAAATGACTAAATAAGAACGACTCATCGGGCGAAACGCTCTGGAACTGAAATTCAAACGCTCACTGACATTTCCCCTAACTGAAAGTCTGATAAACGCCAGAAAAATGACTAAGTCCCAAAAAAATTTTTTTAAAACTTTTTTCAATTTTACCCCCGTGGGATATATATTCTACCCACACACATTTGGTACTCTCCTAGGGTACCCTCACACATATTATTCCCTCATTTAGTGGATATTTTCACAAAAAAGTGAAATTTTCAAATATTCAGAATATTGGCTGAAAACGACTAAATATGAAGGACTCATCGGGCGAATCGCTCTGGAACTGAAATTGGAACGCTCACTGACATTTGCCCTAATTGAAAGTCTGATAAACGCCGGAAAAATGACTAAGTCCAAAAAAAAAATTTTTTCAACTTTTTTCAATTTTACCCCCGTGGGATATATATTCTACCCACACACATTTGGAACTCTACTAGGGTACCCTCACACATATTATTCCCTCATTTAGTGGATATTTTCACAAAAAGTTAAATTTTCAAAAATTCAGAATATTAGCTGAAAACGACTAAATATGAAGGACTCATCGGGCGAATCACTCTGGAACTGAAATTGGAACGCTCAATGACATTTGCCCTAATTGAAAGTCTGATAAACGCTGGAAAAATGACTAAGTCCAAAAAAATTTTTTTTTCAGCTTTTTTCAATTTTACTCCCGTGGGATATATATTCTACCCACACACATTTGGAACTCTCCTGGGGTACCCTCACACATATTATTCCCTCATTTAGTGGATATTTTCACAAAAAAGTGAAATTTTCAAAAATTCTGAAAATTGGCTGAAAATGACTAAATATGAAGGACTCATCGGGCGAATCGATCTGGAACGGAAGTCGGAACGCTCACTGACATTTGCCCAAATTGAAAGTCTGATAAACGCCGGAAAAATGACTAAGTCCAAAAAAAAATTTTTATAAAACTTTTTTCAATTTTACCCCCGTGGGATACATATTCTACCCAAACACATTTGGAACTCTCCTGTGGTACCCTCACACATATTATTCCCTCATTTAGTGGATATTTTCACAAAAAAGTGAAATTTTCAAAAATTCTGAAAATTGGCTGAAAATGACTAAATATGAATGACTCATCGGGCAAATCGCTCTGGAACTGAAATTGGAACGGTCACTGACATTACCCCTAACTGAAAGTCTGATAAACGCCGGAAAAATGACAAAGTCCCAAAAAATTTTTTATAAAACTTTTTTCAACTTTACCCCCGTGGGATATATATTCTACCCACACACATTTGGAACTCTCCTAGGGTACCCTCACACATATTATTCCCTCATTTAGTGGATATTTTCACAAAAAAGTGAAATTTTCAAAAATTCAGAAAATTGGCTGAAAATGACTAAATAAGAACGACTCATCGGGCGAAACGCTCTGGAACTGAAATTGAAGCGCTCACTGACATTTCCCCTAACTGAAAGTCTGTTAAACGCCGGAAAAATGACTAAGTCCAAAAAAATTCTTTTTCAACTTTATTCAATTTTACCCCCGTGGGATCTATCGTCTAACCACACACATTTGGAACTCTCCTGGGTACCCTCACACATATTATTCCCTCATTTAGTGGATATTTTCACAAAAAAGTGAAAATTTCAAAAATTCTGAAAATTGGCTGAAAATGACTAAATATGAACGACTCATCGGGCAAATCGCTCTGGAACTGAAATTGAAACGCTCACTGACATTTCCCCTAACTGAAAGTCTGATAAACGCCGGAAAAATGACTAAGTCCAAAAAAATTCTTTTTCAACTTTATTCAATTTTACCCCCGTGGGATCTATCGTCTAACCACACACATTTGGAACTCTCCTGGGGTACCCTCACACATATTATTCCCTCATTTAGTGGATATTTTCACAAAAAAGTGAAATTTTCAAAAATTCTGAAAATTGGCTGAAAATGACTAAATATGAAGGACTCATTGGGTGAATCGCTCTGGAACTGAGATCGGAACGCTCACTGACATTTCCCCTAACTGAAAGTCTGTTAAACGCCGGAAAATTGACTAAGTCCAAAAAAATTTTTTTTCAACTTTTTTCAATTTTACCCCCGTGGGATCTATCTTCTACCCACACACATTTGGAACTCTCCTGGGGTACCCTCACACATATTATTCCCTCATTTAGTGGATATTTTCACAAAAAAGTAAAATTTTCAAATATTCTGAATATTGGCTGAAAACGACTAAATATGAAGGACTCATCGGGCGAATCGCTCTGGAACTGAAATTGGAACGCTCAATGACATTTGCCCTAATTGAAAGTCTGATAAACGAAGGAAAAATGACTAAGTCAAAAAAAAATTTTTTTCTACTATTTTAAATTTTACCCCCGTGGGATATATATTCTACCCACACACATATGGAACTCTCCTAGGGTACCCTCACACATATTATTCCCTCATTTAGTGGATATTTTCACAAAAAAGTGAAATTTTAAAAAATTCTGAAAATTGGCTGAAAACGACTAAATAAGAATGACTCATCGGGCAAATCGCTCTGGAACTGAAATTGGAACGCTCACTGACATTTCCCCTAACTGAAAGTATGATAAACGCTGGAAAAATGACTAAGTCCAAAAAAATTTTTTTTCCACTTTTTTCAATTTTACCCCCATGGGATCTATCTTCTACCCACACACATTTGGAACTCTCCTGGGGTACCCTCACACATATTATTCCCTCATGTAGTGGATATTTTCACAAAAAATTGAAATTTTCAAAAATTCTGAAAATTGTCTGAAAACTACTAAATATTAAGGACTCATCAGGCGAATCGCTCTGGAACTGAAATCGTAACGCTCACTGACATTTCTCCAATGTGAAAGTCTGATAAACGCTGAAAAAATGACTAAGTCCAAAAAAAATTTTTTTACACCTTTTTTCAATTTTACCCCCGTGGGATATATCTTCTACCCATATACATTTGGAACTCTCCTGGGGTACCCTCACACATATTATTCCCTCATTTAGTGGATATTTTCACAAAAAAGTGAAATTTTCAAAAATTCTGAAAATTGGCTGAAAATGACTAAATATGAACGACTCATCGGGCAAATCGCTCTGTAACTGAAGTCGGAACGCTCACTGACATTTCCCCTAACTGAAAGTCTGATAAATGCCGGAAAAATGACTAAGTCCAAAAAAATGTTTTTTCAACTTTTTTCAATTTTACCCCCGTGGGATCTATCTTCTATCCACACACATTTGGAACTCTCCTGGGGTACCCTCACACATATTATTCCCTCATTTAGTGGATATTTTCACAAAAAAGTGAAATTTTCAAATATTCAGAATATTGGCTGAAATTGACTAAATATGAACGACTCATCGGGTAAATCGCTCTGGAACTGAAATTGGAACGCTCACTGAAATTTCCCCTAACTGAAAGACAGATAAACGCCGGAAAAATGACTAAGTCCCCAAAAAAAATTTTAAAACTTTTTTCAATTTTACCCCCGTGGGATATATATTCTACCCATATACATTTGGAACTCTCCTGGGGTGTCCTCACACATATTATCCCCTCATTTAGTGTATATTTTCACAAAAAAGTGAAATTTTCAAATATTCAGAATATTGGCTGAAAACGACTAAATATGAAGGACTCATCGGGCGAATCGCTCTGGAACTGAAATTGGAACGCTCAATGACATTTGCCCTAATTGAAAGTCTGATAAACGCCGGAAAAATGACTAAGTCCAAAAAAAATTTTTTTTCACCTGTTTTCAATTTTACCCCCGTGGGATATATATTCTACCCACACACATTTGGAACTCTCCTGGGGTACCCTCACACATATTATTCCCTCATTTAGTGGATATTTTCACAAAAAAGTGAAATTTTCAAAAATTCTGAAAATTGGCTGAAAACGACTAAATATGAACGACTCATCGGACAAATCATTCTGGAACTGAAATTGGAACGCTCACTGACATTTCCCCTAACTGAAAGTATGATAAACGCTGGAAAAATGACTAAGTCCAAAAAAATTTTTTTTAAAACTGTATTCAATTTTACCCCCGTGGGATATATATTCTACCCACACACATTTGGAACTCTCCTAGGGTACCCTCACACATATTATTCCCTCATTTAGTGGATATTTTCACAAAAAAGTGAAATTTTCAAAAATTCAGAAAATTGGCTGAAAACAACTAAATATGAAGGACTCATCGGGCGAATCGCTCTGGATCTGAAATCGGAACGCTCACTGACATTTCTCCTATGTGAAAGTCTGATAAACGTCGGAAAAATGACTAAGTCGAAAAAAAAAATTTTTTCAACTTTTTTCAATTTTACCCCCGTGGGATATATATTCTAACCACACACATTTGGAACTCTTCTGGGGTACCCTCACACATATTATTCCCTCATTTAGTGGATATTTTCACAAAGAAGTTAAATTTTCAAAAATTCAGAAAATTGGCTGAAAATGACTAAATATGAAGGACTCATCGGGCGAATCACTCTGGAACTTAAAACGGAATGCTCACTGACTTTTCCCCTATCTGAAAGTCTGATAAACGCCGGAAAAATAACAGTCTAAAAAAAGAATTTTTTCAACTTTTTTCAATTTTACCCCCGTGGGATATATATTCTACCCACACACATTTGGAACTCTCCTGGGGTACCCTCACATATATTATTCCCTCATTTAGTGGATATTTTCACAAAAAAAGTGAAATTTTCAAAAATTCAGAAAATTGGCTGAAAACGACTAAATATGAAGGAGTCATCGGGCGAATCGCTCTGGAACTGAAATGGCAACGCTCACTGACATTTCCCCTATCTGAAAGTCTGATAAACGCCGGAAAAATAACTAAGTCCAAAAAAAATTTTTTTTCACCTTTTTTCAATTTTACCCCCGTAGGATATATATTCTACCCACACACATTTGGGACCCTCCTGGGGTACCCTCACACATATTATTCCCTCATTTAGTGGATATTTTCACAAAAAAGTGAAATTTTCAAAAATTCTGAAAATTGGCTGAAAATGAATAAATATGAAGGACTCATCGGGCGAATCGCTCTGGAACTGAAATCGGAACGCTCACTGACATTTCCCCTATCTGAAAGTCTGATAAACGCCGGAAAAATGACTAAGTCGAAAAAAAACTTTTTTTTCAACTTTTTTCAATTTTACCCCCGTGGGATATATATTCTACCCACACACATTTGGAACTCTCCTGGGGTACCCTCACACATATTATTCCCTCATTTAGTGGATATTTTCACAAAAATGTGAAATTTTCAAAAATTCAGAAAATTGGCTGAAAACGACTAAATATGAAGGACTCTTCGGGTGAATTGCTCTGGAACTGAAATCGAAACGCTCACTGACATTTTTCCTATCTGAAAGTCTGATAAACGCCGGAAAAATGACTAAGTCAAAAAAAAAAAAATTTTCAATTTTTTTCAATTTTACCCCCGTGGGATATATATTCTAACCACACACATTTGGAACTCTCCTGGGTTACCCTCACACATATTAATCCCTCATTTAGTGGATATTTTCACAAAAAAGTGAAATTTTCAAAAATTCTGAAAATTGGCTGAAAATGAATAAATATGAAGGACTCATCGGGCGAATCGCTCTGGAACTGAAATATGAATGCTCACTGACATTTCCCCTATCTGAAAGTCTGATAAACGCCGGAAAAATGACTAAGTCCAAAACATTTTTTTTTTAAACTTTTTTCAATTTTACCGCCGTGGGATATATATTCTACCCACACACATTTGGAACTCTCCTGGGGTACCCTCACACATATTATTCCCTCATTTAGTGGATATTTTCACAAAAAAGTGAAATTTTCAAAAATTCTGAAAATTGGCTGAAAACGACTAAATATGAAGGACTCATCGGGCGAATCGCTCTGGAACTGAAATCGGAACGCTCACTGACATTTCCCCTATCTGAAAGTTTGATAAACGCCGGAAAAATGACTAAGTCCCCAAAAGAAAATTTTTAAACTTTTTTCAATTTTACCCCTGTGGATATATATTCTACCCACGCTTTTGGAACTCTCCTGGGGTACCCTCACACATATTATTCTCTCATTTACTGGATATTTTCACAAAAAAGTGAAATTTTCAAAAATTCAGAAAATTGGCTGAAAACGACTAAATATGAAGGTCTCATCGGTCAAATCGCTCTGGAACTGAGATCGGAACGCTCACTGACATGTCCCCTATCTGAAAGTCTGATAAACGCCGGAAAAATGACTAAGTCCAAAACATTTTTTTTTCAACTTTTTTCAATTTTACCCCCGTGGGATATATATTCTACCCACACACATTTGGAACTCTCCTAGGGTACCCTCACACATATTATTCCCTCATTTAGTGGATATTTTCACAAAAAAGTGAAATTTTCAAAAATTCAGAAAATTGGCTGAAAAGGACTAAATATGAAGGACTCATTGGGCGAATCACTCTGGAACTGAAATCGGAATGCTCACTGACATTTCCCATATCTGAAAGTCTGATAAACGCCGGAAAAATGACTAAGTCCCCAAAAGAAAATTTTTAAACTTTTTTCAATTTTACCCCTGTGGATATATATTCTACCCACGCTTTTGGAACTCTCCTGGGGTACCCTCACACATATTATTCCCTCATTTAGTGGATATTTTCACAAAAAAGTGAAATTTTCAAAAATTCTGAAAATTGGCTGAAAACGACTAAATATGAAGGACTCATCGGGCGAATCGCTCTGGAACTGAAATCGGAACGCTCACTGACATCTCCCCTAACTGAAAGTCTATTAAACGCCGGAAAAATGACTAAGTCCAAAACATTTTTTTTTCAACTTTTTTCAATTTTACCCCCGTGGGATATATATTCTACCCACACACATTTGGAACTCTCCTGGGGTACCCTCACACATATTATTCCCTCATTTAGTGGATATTTTCAGAAAAAAGTGAAATTTTCAAAAATTCAGAAAATTGGCTGAAAACGACTAAATATGAAGGACTCTTCGGGTGAATTGCTCTGGAACTGAAATCGAAACGCTCACTGACATTTTTCCTATCTGAAAGTCTGATAAACGCCGGAAAAATAACTAAGTCCAAAAAAAATTTTCAATTTTTTTCAATTTTACCCCCGTGGGATATATATTCTACCCACACACATTTGGAACTCTCCTGGGGTACCCTCACACATATTATTCCCTCATTTAGTGGATATTTTCACAAAAAAGTGAAATTTTCAAAAATTCTGAAAATTGGCTGAAAAGGACTAAATATGAAGGACTCATTGGGCGAATCGCTCTGGAACTGAAATTGGAATGCTCACTGACATTTCCCCTATCTGAAAGTCTGATAAACGCCGGAAAAATGACTAAGTCCCCAAAAGAAAATTTTTAAACTTTTTTCAATTTTACCCCTGTGGATATATATTCTACCCATGCTTTTGGAACTCTCCTGGGGTACCCTCACACATATTATTCTCTCATTTAGTGGATATTTTCACAAAAAAGTGAAATTTTCAAAAATTCAGAAAATTGGCTGAAAACGACTAAATATGAAGGTCTCATCGGTCAAATCGCTCTGGAACTGAGATCGGAACGCTCACTGACATGTCCCCTATCTGAAAGTCTGATAAACGCCGGAAAAATGACTAAGTTCAAAACATTTTTTTTTCAACTTTTTTCAATTTTACCCCCGTGGGATATATATTCTACACACACACATTTGGAACTCTCCTGGGGTACCCTCACACATATTATTCCCTCATTTAGTGGATATTTTCACAAAAAAGTGAAATTTTCAAAAATTCAGAAAATTGGCTGAAAACGACTAAATATGAAGGACTCTTCGGGTGAATTGCTCTGGAACTGAAATCGAAACGCTCACTGACATTTTTCCTATCTGAAAGTCTGATAAACGCCGGAAAATGACTAAGTCAAAAAAAAAAAATTTTTCAATTTTTTTCAATTTTACCCCCGTGGGATATATATTCTACCCACTCACATTTGGAACTCTCCTGGGGTACCCTCACATATATTATTCCCTCATTTAGTGGATATTTTCACAAAAAAGTGAAATTTTCAAAAATTCAGAAAATTGGCTGAAAACGACTAAATATGAAGGACTCATTGGGCGAATCGCTCTGGATCTGAAATTGAAATGCTCACTGACATTTCCCCTATCTGAAAGTCTGATAAACGCCGGAAAAATGACTAAGTCGAAAAAAAACTTTTTTTTCAACTTTTTTTAATTTTACCCCCGTGGGATATATATTCTACCCACACACATTTGGAACTCTCCTGGGGTACCCTCACACATATTATTCCCTCATTTAGTGGATATTTTCACAAAAAAGTGAAATTTTCAAAAATTCAGAAAATTGGCTGAAAATGACTAAATATGAAGGACTCTTCGGGTGAATTGCTCTGGAACTGAAATCGAAACGCTCACTGACATTTTTCCTATCTGAAAGTCTGATAAACGCCGGAAAATGACTAAGTCAAAAAAAAAAAATTTTCAATTTTTTTCGATTTTACCCCCGTGGGATATATATTCTACCCACACACATTTGGAACTCTCCTGGGGTACCCTCACATATATTATTCCCTCATTTAGTGGATATTTTCACAAAAAAGTGAAATTTTCAAAAATTCAGAAAATTGGCTGAAAACAACTAAATATGAAGGACTCATCGGGCGAATCGCTCTGGAACTGAAATCGGAACGCTCACTGACATTTCCCCTATCTGAAAGTCTGATAAACGCTGAAAAAATGACTAAGTCCCAAAAAGAAAATTTTTAAACTTTTTTCAATTTTACCCCTGTGGGATATATATTCTAACCACACACATTTGGAACTCTCCTGGGTTACCCTCACACATATTAATCCCTAATTTAGTGGATATTTTCACAAAAAAGTGAAATTTTCAAAAATTCTGAAAATTGGCTGAAAATGAATAAATATGAAGGACTCATCGGGCGAATCGCTCTGGAACTGAAATCGGAATGCTCACTGACATTTCCCCTATCTGAAAGTCTGATAAACGCCGGAAAAATAACTAATTCGAAAAAAAATTTTTTTCAACTTTTTTAAATTTTACCCCCGTGGGATATATTCTACCCACACACATTTGGAACTCTCCTGGGGTACCCTCACACATATTATTCCCTCATTTAGTGGATATTTTCACAAAAAAGTGAAATTTTCAAAAATTCTGAAAATTGGCTGAAAATGAATAAATATGAAGGACTCATCGGGCGAATCGCTCTGGAACTGAAATCGGAATGCTCACTGACATTTCCCCTATCTGAAAGTCTGATAAACGCCGGAAAAATGACTAAGTCTAAAAAAAAAAATTTTAAAATTTTTTTCAATTTTACCCCCGTGGGATATATATTCTACCCACACACATTTGGAAAACCCTCACATATATTATTCCCTCATTTAGTGGATATTTTCACAAAAAAATGAAATTTTCAAAAATTCAGAAAATTGGCTGAAAACGACTAAATATGAAGGACTCATTGGGCGAATTGCTCTGGAACTGAAATCGGAACGCTCACTGACATTTCCCCTATCTGAAAGTCTGATAAACGCTGAAAAAATGACTAAGTCCCAAAAAAAAATTTTTTCACCTTTTTTCAATTTTACAACCGTGGGATATATATTCTACCCACACACATTTGGAACTCTCCTGGGGTACCCTCACACATATTATTCCCTCATTTAGTGGATATTTTCACAAAAAAGTGAAATTTTCAAAAATTCAGAAAATTGGCTGGAAACGACTAAATATGAAGGACTCTTCAGACGAATCGCTCTGGATCTGAAATTGGAACGCTCACTGACATTTCCCCTATCTGAAAGTCTGATAAACGCCGGAAAAAAAACTAAGTTCAAAAAAAAATTTTTTCAACTTTTTTCAATTTTACCCCCGTGGGATATATATTCTACCCACACACATTTGGAACTCTCCTGGGGTACCCTCACACATATTATTCCCTCATTTAGTGGATATTTTCACAAAAAAGTGAAATATTCAAAAATTCAGAAAATTGGCTAAAAACGACTAAATATGAAGGACTCTTCGGGTGAATTGCTCTGGAACTGAAATCGAAATGCTCACTGACATTTTTCCTATCTGAAAGTCTGATAAACGCCGGAAAAATGACTAAGTCAAAAAAAAAAAATTTTTCAATTTTTTTCAATTTTACCCCCGTGGGATATATATTCTACCCACTCACATTTGGAACTCTCCTGGGGTACCCTCACATATATTATTCCCTCATTTAGTGGATATTTTCACAAAAAAGTGAAATTTTCAAAAATTCAGAAAATTGGCTGAAAACGACTAAATATGAAAGACTCATTGGGCGAATCGCTCTGGATCTGAAATTGGAACGCTCACTGACATTTCCCCCATCTGAAAGTCTGATAAACGCCGGAAAAATGACTAAGTCGAAAGAAAACTTTTTTTTCAACTTTTTTCAATTTTACCCCCGTGTGATATATATTCTACCCACACACATTTGGAACTCTCCTGGGGTACCCTCACACATATTATTCCCTCATTTAGTGGATATTTTCACAAAAAAGTGAAATTTTCAAATATTCAGAAAATTGGCTGAAAACGACTAAATATGAAGGACTCTTCGGGTGAATTGCTCTGGAACTGAAATCGAAACGCTCACTGACATTTTTCCTATCTGAAAGTCTGATAAACGCCGGAAAAATGACTAAGTCAAAAAAAAAAATTTTTCAATTTTTTTCGATTTTACCCCCGTGGGATATATATTCTACCCACACACATTTGGAACTCTCCTGGGGTACCCTCACATATATTATTCCCTCATTTAGTGGATATTTTCACAAAAAAGTGAAATTTTCAAAAATTCAGAAAATTGGCTGAAAACGACTAAATATGAAGGACTCATCGGGCGAATCGCTCTGGAACTGAAATCGGAACGCTCACTGACATTTCCCCTATCTGAAAGTCTGATAAACGCTGAAAAAATGACTAAGTCCCAAAAAGAAAATTTTTAAACTTTTTTCAATTTTACCCCTGTGGATATATATTCTACCCATGCTTTTGGAACTCTCCTGGGGTACCCTCACACATATTATTCTCTCATTTAGTGGATATTTTCACAAAAAAGTGAAATTTTCAAAAATTCTGAAAATTGGCTGAAAACGACTAAATATGAAGGTCTCATCGGTCAAATCGCTCTGGAACTGAGATCGGAACGCTTACTGACATGTCCCCTATCTGAAAGTCTGATAAACGCCGGAAAAATGACTAAGTCCAAAACATTTTTTTTTCAACTTTTTTCAATTTTACCCCCGTGGGATATATATTCTACCCCCACACATTTGGAACTCTCCTGGGGTCCCCTCACATATATTATTCCCTCATTTAGTGGATATTTTCACAAAAAAGTGAAATTTTCAAAAATTCAGAAAATTGGCTGAAAACGACTAAATATGAAGGACTCATCGGGCGAATCGCTCTGGAACTGAAATCGGAACGCTCACTGACATGTCCCCTATCTGAAAGTCTGATAAACGCCGGAAAAATAACTAAGTCCAAAAAAAATTTTTTTCACCTTTTTTCAATTTTACCCCCGTGGGATATATATTCTAACCACACACATTTGGAACTCTCCTGGGTTACCCTCACACATATTAATCCCTAATTTAGTGGATATTTTCACAAAAAAGTGAAATTTTCAAAAATTCTGAAAATTGGCTGAAAATGAATAAATATGAAGGACTCATCGGTAGTGTTGAGCGATACCTTCCGATATCGGGAAATATCGGATCGGATTGGATCGTACCGATACCGAAAAAGTATCGGATATCGCCGATTCCGATACCGGAAACCAATGCAAGTCAATGGGACATAAATATCGGAATTAAAATAAACCCTTTCTTTCCTTGTAGGTTATTTCTACATGAAGGAAAACAACTAAGAATAATGTAGAATGTATTGGGGGAGGTGGGGGAGACAATAAAGGCATAGAGGTTTAGCCCAGTCAAATGGAATAGCAGGAATTAATATTTTTTTATTATGTTCTGAGTTACGGAAATATTAACTATGTTAAGTATTTTTATATTTTGTCAGATATTTATGTTTCACTACTTCCATGCTCTTCACCTTCTTTTTTACTTCTCCCACACTTTCTCCTTCATCATCCTCAGCATCTTTTTCATCCACTTCTTCTTCACCTTCTTCTTCTTCACCTTCTTCGTATTATTCTTTTTTTTACATTCTTCATATTCTACTTCTTCATCTTCTTCATATTCTTCTTCTTCATCATATTCTTATTTGTGACAGGCATTCCTGTAGTTGTTATCTATAAAAGGTTGGACATTACACCTTTCGTTCTGCCCGTCACAAAAGATTTACAACAGGATTTGTCCGCGTTCAGTTTGGCCTGCAGCAGCAGGTCTTTTCCAGGGGCACCACGAGGAGGAACGGACTCACCCCCATACACTGCTTAGTCATCTTCTGCTTATAATTTAGATATTATCTTTTGCTCTGATTTTTAGTCTTATGCTTAATGTTCTTCCGCTTTTTGTTCTGCAGCTTCTTGTATTTCTGCTTCTTGGTTTTCTGTCTCTTGTTTTTCTGTATCTTGGTGCTTGTCTTCTCTTCTTTGTCTTCTTGGTCAACTTCTTCAGGGTCATCTTCTTGGTCTTCTTCGGGGTGGTCTTCAGGGTCGTCGTCTTCGGGGGTCCTCGTCTTCGGGGTCCTCGTCTTCTTCGGGTTGGTCTTCTGGGTCCTCGTCTTCGGGGTCCTCGTCTTCTTCGGGGTGGTCTTCAGGGTCCTCGTCTTCTTCGGGGTGGTCTTCAGGGTCCTCGTCTTCTTCGGGGTGGTCTTCAGGGTCCTCGTCTTCAGGGTCATTGTCTTCGGGGTCCTCGTCTTCTTAGGGTTGGTCTTCAGGGTCCTCGTCTTCAGGGTCCTCGTCAGGGAGATCCAGAGTGATTAAAAAGAACCATTTCAAAAAGCTTGAACTTGGAAATGTAGCAGAAGGTACAAGAAAGCTGAGGAACTACCGAGGACCAGCTGACGGTACTGGAACCCGGATGGATAGCAGAAGGTACAAGAGCCAATGGAACTACCGAGGACCAGCTGATGTTACTGGAACTCGGTTACTAAGCAGGAGGTACCTGTGCCAGAAAGCACTACCAAGGACCAGCAGACGTTGGTGGAACTTGGATACCGAGAAGGAGGCACCTAATCCAAAGGCACTGCCGAGAACCAGCTGACGGTACTGGAACCCGGATGGGTAGCAGAAGGTACAAGAGCCAATGGAACTACCGAGGACCAGCTGATGTTACTGGAACCCGGATGGGTAGCAGAAGGTACAAGAGCCAATGGAACTACCGAGGACCAGCTGATGTTACTGGAACTCGGTTACTAAGCAGGAGGTACCTGTGCCAGAAAGCACTACCAAGGACCAGCAGACGTTGGTGGAACTTGGATACCGAGAAGGAGGCACCTAATCCAAAGGCACTGCCGAGAACCAGCTGACGGTACTGGAACCCGGATGGGTAGCAGAAGGTACCCATGTAAAAAAAAAGTTCAAGGCCGCGAGCCGGCCGCAGTTACCAAAACCCACAGTCCTACAGAGGGTGCTTGTCCTATTGGCACTATGGAACCAGCCTTCATTGCCAGATCCCGCAGCCCACATAGGAGTCACCTAAACTGCAGGCACCATAGAGTCGGCTAACCCGACCGCAACACGACAGGACAACGCATTGGAGGCAAAGTGACGTTGACACTACCCGGAAACAGCTGGCGTGCTGGAACCAGGCTGGGCAGGAGGGAGTACCCGTGCCAAAGACACTGCCGAGAACCAGCTGACGGTACTGGAACCCGGATGGGTAGCAGAAGATACAAGAGCAAATGGAACTACCGAGGACCAGCTGACGGTACTGGAACCCGGATGGGTAGCAGAAGGTACAAGAGCCAATGGAACTACCGAGGACCAGCTGATGTTACTGGAACTCGGTTACTAAGCAGGAGGTACCTGTGCCAGAAAGCACTACCAAGGACCAGCAGACGTTGGTGGAACTTGGATACCGAGAAGGAGGCACCTAATCCAAAGGCACTGCCGAGAACCAGCTGACGGTACTGGAACCCGGATGGGTAGCAGAAGGTACCCATGTAAAAAAAAAGTTCAAGGCCGCGAGCCGGCCGCAGTTACCAAAACCCACAGTCCTACAGAGGGTGCTTGTCCTATTGGCACTATGGAACCAGCCTTCATTGCCAGATCCCGCAGCCCACATAGGAGTCACCTAAACTGCAGGCACCATAGAGTCGGCTAACCCGACCGCAACACGACAGGACAACGCATTGGAGGCAAAGTGACGTTGACACTACCCGGAAACAGCTGGCGTGCTGGAACCAGGCTGGGCAGGAGGGAGTACCCGTGCCAAAGACACTGCCGAGAACCAGCTGACGGTACTGGAACCCGGATGGGTAGCAGAAGATACAAGAGCAAATGGAACTACCGAGGACCAGCTGACGGTACTGGAACCCGGATGGGTAGCAGAAGGTACAAGAGCCAATGGAACTACCGAGGACCAGCTGATGTTACTGGAACTCGGTTACTAAGCAGGAGGTACCTGTGCCAGAAAGCACTACCAAGGACCAGCAGACGTTGGTGGAACTTGGATACCGAGAAGGAGGCACCTAATCCAAAGGCACTGCCGAGAACCAGCTGACGGTACTGGAACCCGGATGGGTAGCAGAAGGTACCCATGTAAAAAAAAAGTTCAAGGCCGCGAGCCGGCCGCAGTTACCAAAACCCACAGTCCTACAGAGGGTGCTTGTCCTATTGGCACTATGGAACCAGCCTTCATTGCCAGATCCCGCAGCCCATATAGGAGTCACCTAAACTGCAGGCACCATAGAGTCGGCTAACCCGACCGCAACACGACAGGACAACGCATTGGAGGCAAAGTGACGTTGACACTACCCGGAAACAGCTGGCGTGCTGGAACCAGGCTGGGCAGGAGGGAGTACCCGTGCCAAAGACACTGCCGAGAACCAGCTGACGGTACTGGAACCCGGATGGGTAGCAGAAGGTACAAGAGCCAATGGAACTGCCGAGAACCAGCTGGCGGTGCTGGAGCCCAGGGTAAATACTAAAAACAGAAGAGCCAGAGGTGTATTTGGAGGAGGTTTTAAATCCGTACTACAGTGGATGTGGACAAAGCAGGAGAATTTGCCGGACACACAGCTGGGGATCAGCTGACGTTACTGAATCCCAATAACACTGGAGCAAGCGTTGACTGTGCAGACGGCACTTCTGAGCAGCAACTAGCGGTATTGGAGCCCAGGGTAAATACTAAAAACGGAGGAGCCAGAGGTGTAATTGGAGCAAGTTTTAAATAAGTAGCACAGTGAATATGGACAGAGCAGGAGAAATTGCCGTGAACACAGCAGGGGAACAGCTGACGTTACCGAACCCCAATAACACCGCAGCAAGTGTTGACTGTGCAGACGGCACTTCCGAGCGCCAACTGGCGGTGCTGGAGCCCAGGGATAAGAATGAAAACAGAGGAGCCAGAGGTGTAATTCGAGCAACTTTAAAATGTGTAGTACAGTGGATGTGGACAAAGCAGGAGAAATTGCCGTCCGCACAGCAGGAGAACAGCTGACGTTACTGAACCCCAATAACACGGCAGCAAGTGTTGACTGTGCAGACAGCACTTCCGAGCGCCAACTGGCGGTGTTGGAGCCCAGGGTAAATACTAAAAACGGAGGAGCCAGAGGTGTAATTGGAGCAAGTTTTAAATAAGTAGCACAGTGAATATGGACAGAGCAGGAGAAATTGCCGTGAACACAGCAGGGGAACAGCTGACGTTACCGAACCCCAATAACACCGCAGCAAGTGTTGACTGTGCAGACGGCACTTCCGAGCGCCAACTGGCGGTGCTGGAGCCCAGGGATAAGAATGAAAACAGAGGAGCCAGAGGTGTAATTGGAGCAACTTTAAAATCTGAAGTAGTGAGAATGTGGACAGAGCAGGAGAAATTGCCGTCCGCACAGCAGGGGAACAGCTGACGTTACTGAACCCCAATAACATGGTAGCAAGTGTTGACTGTGCAGACAGCACTTCCGAGCGCCAACTGGCGGAGCTGGAGCCCAGGGATAAGAATGAAAACAGAGGAGCCAGAGGAGTAATTGGAGCAACTTTAAAATGTGTAGTACAGTGGATGTGGACAAATCAGGAGAAATTGCCGTCCGCACAGCAGGAGAACAGCTGACGTTACTGAACCCCAATAACACGGCAGCAAGTGTTGACTGTGCAGACGGCACTTCCGAGCGCCAACTGGCGGTGCTGGAGCCCAGGGATAAGAATGAAAACAGAGGAGCCAGAGGAGTAATTGGAGCAACTTTAAAATGTGTAGTACAGTGGATGTGGACAAATCAGGAGAAATTGCCGTCCGCACAGCAGGAGAACAGCTGACGTTACTGAACCCCAATAACACGGCAGCAAGTGTTGACTGTGCAGACGGCACTTCCGAGCGCCAACTGGCGGTGCTGGAGCCCAGGGATAAGAATGAAAACAGAGGAGCCAGAGGTGTAATTCGAGCAACTTTAAAATGTGTAGTACAGTGGATGTGGACAAAGCAGGAGAAATTGCCGTCCACACAGCAGGAGAACAGCTGACGTTACTGAACCCCAATAACACGGCAGCAAGTGTTGACTGTGCAGACAGCACTTCCGAGCGCCAACTGGCGGTGTTGGAGCCCAAGGTAAATACTAAAAACGGAGGAGCCAGAGGTGTAATTGGAGCAAGTTTTAAATAAGTAGCACAGTGAATATGGACAGAGCAGGAGAAATTGCCGTGAACACAGCAGGGGAACAGCTGACGTTACCGAACCCCAATAACACCGCAGCAAGTGTTGACTGTGCAGACGGCACTTCCGAGCGCCAACTGGCGGTGCTGGAGCCCAGGGATAAGAATGAAAACAGAGGAGCCAGAGGTGTAATTGGAGCAACTTTAAAATCTGTAGTAGTGAGAATGTGGACAGAGCAGGAGAAATTGCCGTCCGCACAGCAGGGGAACAGCTGACGTTACTGAACCCCAATAACATGGTAGCAAATGTTGACTGTGCAGACAGCACTTCCGAGCGCCAACTGGCGGTGCTGGAGCCCAGGGATAAGAATGAAAACAGAGGAGCCAGAGGAGTAATTGGAGCAACTTTAAAATGTGTAGTACAGTGGATGTGGACAAATCAGGAGAAATTGCCGTCCGCACAGCAGGAGAACAGCTGACGTTACTGAACCCCAATAACACGGCAGCAAGTGTTGACTGTGCAGACGGCACTTCCGAGCGCCAACTGGCGGTGCTGGAGCCCAGGGATAAGAATGAAAACAGAGGAGCCAGAGGTGTAATTCGAGCAACTTTAAAATGTGTAGTACAGTGGATTTGGACAAAGCAGGAGAAATTGCCGTCCGCACAGCAGGAGAACAGCTGACGTTACTGAACCCCAATAACACGGCAGCAAGTGTTGACTGTGCAGACGGCACTTCCGAGCGCCAACTGGCGGTGTTGGAGCTCAGGGATTACAGTTCAGGTGGTAGAAACATGAACAGAACAGGAGACCTGGATACTGTTGCCAACCAATTATTTATTCTGGAAGAGGACTGGCAAATTCATGAGAGATCCAGGCCTTGTTCATTTTGAGAAAAGTAAGCCGGTCAACGTTATCGGAGGATAGTCGCATGCGACGGTCTGTTAGTACACCACCTGCGGCACTAAAGACGCGTTCCGATAATACACTAGCAGCAGGGCAAGCTAGCACCTCCAGTGCATACTGACTAAGCTCTGGCCATGTATCCAGCTTACAGACCCAAAACTTGAAGGGAGAAGAGCCGTCTGGGAGTACACTAAGAGGGCAAGACATGTAGTCTGTCACCATCTGACGGAAACGTTGCCTCCTGCTGACTGGAGCTGTCTGTGATGGTGTAGACATTTGTGGCGGCGGGGACACAAAACTTTGCCACATTTCGGCCATACTGGTCTTGCCTTGTGCTGAGGCGCTGCTTCTGCTCCCTCTTTGTGCAGAGCTTCCTCCACTGCCTCGACGCACTGAGCTGCTTTGTAAAGCACTAGCAGCACTGCTCTCGGTTGGAATGGAGAACATGATGGAATGCACCAGTGCGTCTTGGTACTCCCGCATTTTACGCTCCCGGTTCAATGGTGTTATGAGGCTTTGTAAGTTGTCCCGGTAGCGAGGATCTAGGAGGGTGGACACCCAATAATCAGCCGTGTTGAGAATGTGGGCGATGCGGCGGTCGTTTCTGAGGCACTGCAGCATGAAATCAACCATGTGCTGCAGACTGCCAACTGGCCAAGAAACGCTGTCCCCTGCTTGAGGCGTGATCTCTGCCTGCTCTGCATCACCCCACCCTCGCTCTAGATACTGACTACTAGAGCATTGTGTACCTCCCTCCTCTGGACAGATGTCTTCCTCATCCATTGACTCCTCCTCATCCTCCTCACAAAGTGTCCCCTGCCTAGGCCTTTGTGAGGAACCACGTTGCGCAGACTGTAGAGAAGCAGATGGCATTTGTGACTCCTCATCCTCCACCTCTTCCAAAACCTCGTCCCTTAGTGCTTGCAGTGTTTTTTCAAGCAGGCAGATAAGGGGGATAGTCATGCTGACTAGTGCATCATCTGCACTCGCCATCCGCGTGGAATAATCGAAGGCACGCAAAACGTGGCAAATGTCCTTCATAGAGGCCCACTCAGTGGTGGTGAAGTGTGAACGGCGCGCACTGCGACTTGTTTGCGCCTGCTGCAGCTGGTACTCCATTACTGCTGCCTGCTGCTCACACAACCTCTCCAACATATGTAACGTTGAATTCCACCTGGTGGGTAGGTCACATATGATGCGATGTTCCGGAAGACATAATCGGCGCTGCAGAGCTGCAATGCGTGATCTTGCATTGCTGGAACGCCGCAAGTGAGCGCACTCTATGCGGACCTTGTGAAGCAGTGCATCAAGATCCGGATAGTCCCTCAAAAAACTCTGCACGACCAAGTTGAGCACATGTGCCAGACATGGGATGTGAGTGAGGTTGCCTAGGCCCAGAGCTGCCACCAGATTTCGGCCATTGTCACACACTACCATGCCTGGCTGGAGATTCGCTGGCACAAACCACACGTCACTCTGCTGCTTGATGGCATTCCAGAGCTCCTGCGCTGTGTGGCTTCGATTCCCCAAAGAAATTAATTTTAATACGGCCTGTTGACGTTTGGCCACGGCTGTGCTCATATCGGTCATCATAACAGGTAACCGTTCACGGGTCGATGTGGAGGTAGACCGTGACGGCTCCTGCAGCGCTGATTCAGAGGAACTGGAGTATGAGGAGGAGTCAATGTGTACAGACTGGATTCCTGCAATCCTTGGAGTTGGCAGAACACGTACAGCGCCACTCTCAAGATCTGTACCCGGCTCCACAACATTTACCCAATGGGCAGTGAGGGAAAGGTATCGTCCCTGTCCATGCTTACTGGTCCACGCATCAGTGGTCAGGTGGACCTTGCTACTGACGGCGTTTTGTAGCGCATGTTTAATTTTTCCCTCCACATGATGTTGCAGGGCAGGGACGGCTTGCCTGCTGAAATAAAAGCGGCTGGGCACGTTGTATTGTGGGACTGCCAATGCCATAAAGTTACGGAATGTGTCAGTCTCCACCAGCCTGAATGATAGCATTTCAAGGGCCAGTAGTTTAGCAATGCCAGCATTCAGAGCCTGTGCTCGGGGGTGGTTTGCCGAGTATGGGCGCCTTTTCTCCCATGCCTGTGCTAACGATGGCTGTAGACTGGCCTGGGAGTGTGAGGATGACTGGGAAAGTGGTGCTGTGGGTGGAATTACACTGTGTCTCTGTACAACAGTGCCAGAGATTCTTCCATGGCGATCCTGTGAGGAAGCCGAACCAGCTGTGTGTGAGCTGGAGGAAGAGGCTACAACACGAGCTGAAGAGGTGGTAGGTGGCGCTGTAGGTTGGCCTAGGTCTTCAGTGTGTTTGTGTAACTCCACCACGTGCTTGGTCCGCACATGTTTCCACATATTTGTGGTATTGAGGTTGCTGACACTTTTCCCTCTTTTCACCTTCTGATTACACAGCTTGCATTTGACAAAGCAAATGTCATCTGCAACTGTGTCAAAAAAGGACCAGGCACTGCAAGTCTTGGGAGCGCCCACTTTGGATTTTGGAAGAGCCATGCTCCTAATGGGTGCCGAAGTGGAGGCTACAGGCAACCAAGTCTGCCCCCTCCCTCTCCCTCCTTTTTGGGCCGTTCGGGGAATCTCTTCCTCAGAGCTGCTCCCACCACCTTCCTGTCCCTCACGCCATGATGGGTCAAGGACCTCATCATCTACACCACCCTCTTCAAACAACTGCTTCTCCTGGGTAGTCTCGACAGCACAGTACGCACCAGAAAGTGGCACCTGAGTCTCATCATCAGATGCGTACTGAGGTGTGCTGCTGACCATAGGCACTGGCCCACCCGCCTCTTCAGATTCAGAGAGACAAAACGGTTGCGCATCACTGCATACTACCTCTTCTTCAAATTCTCGAATTCTGCTTGGCTGGCCCCCTCTTTCCAAGCCAAGAGATTCAGAGAACAGAAGTAGAGATGGCTCCTGTCCAGGGCTCTCTGACTGCCTGGGCAATTTGGCAGGTGGTGAAGAGACAGATGGGTGCTCTTCAGTGCTCAGGACCTGAGAGGATCTGGAACTAATTGAAGTCGATGCGTTAGCTGCCATCCATCCGACAACGGCTTCAATTTGGTCCTCGCGCAGCAGTGGGGTACGGCTAGCTCCTACAAAGCTGCGCATAAAGGACTGTTCCCTGGTAAAACTGGGGGATGCTGAGTCACTGGTGCCCGCAGCAGGCACAGAATCCCCACGTCCTCTCCCTGCAGGCACAGAATCCTCACGTCCTCTCCCTGCAGAAACTCCACGCCCACGCCCACGACCACGACCACATGCCTTACTCCCTGCCTTCTTCATCTTGGTAGACTGATAAAGATAGGCAGAAAAGTACTAAGGGCTTAGTGTGCTTATTCCTGAACAGCTGCTAACAGGTATAAGAAACACTAATTTTATAAAGTGTGGACTAGACTTTAATATGAGCTAATGTGGCCTACACAACTGTAAAGTGGAGTGTTTGGTGAACTTTATTTAGGTTTTTTTTGTCACAAAAAGACACTGGATGTGCCTAAAGATGTAATAACGATAGTATCACAAACTTTTTGTAGCTATTACAATGTAGGAAGGTAACCTACAATGCAATAGATGAGGCTGCAAAAAATAGGCTAATACTAATCTGGCTGGGGCTGCAGGGCCCAATGCTGCAGAAAGGCTCCTCTATCTACTCCTATATAGTGTGTTTGGAATCAATTTAGCTGAATATGGATGGAACCACCACACTAATAGGAGATATCAGGAAAAATTATGAATTGGCAATAAAGGACAATGTATGAGGCAGTGACACACACTGAGTGCACTACAACCAGACGGGGTTGAAGCACACACTACAGGGTGAGCTGCACTCACACACCAGACCTTGCAGACAGCGGTGAACAGTACAGATGCAGAGCACTGTGCACTAGTGCTGCAAGACGGAAAAAAAATTCTCTATCTACTCCTATATAGTGTGTTTGGAACCAATTTAGCTGAATACAGATGGAACCACCACACTAATAGGAGATATCAGGAAAAATTATGAATTGGCAATAAAGGACAATGTATGAGGCAGTGACACACACTGAGTGCACTACAACCAGACGGGGTTGAAGCACACACTACAGGGTGAGCTGCACTCACACACCAGACCTTGCAGACAGCGGTGAACAGTACAGATGCAGAGCACTGTGCACTAGTGCTGCAAGACGGAAAAAAATTTCTCTATCTACTCCTATATAGTGTGTTTGGAACCAATTTAGCTGAATACAGATGGAACCACCACACTAATAGGAGATATCAGGAAAAATTATGAATTGGCAATAAAGGACAATGTATGAGGCAGTGACACACACTGAGTGCACTACAACCAGACGGGGTTGAAGCACACACTACAGGGTGAGCTGCACTCACACACCAGACCTTGCAGACAGCGGTGAACAGTACAGATGCAGAGCACTGTGCACTAGTGCTGCAAGACGGAAAAAAATTTCTCTATCTACTCCTATATAGTGTGTTTGGAACCAATTTAGCTGAATACAGATGGAACCACCACACTAATAGGAGATATCAGGAAAAATTATGAATTGGCAAAAAAGGACAATGTATGAGGCAGTGACACACACTGAGTGCACTACAACCAGACTTGGCTGAAGCACACACTACAGGGTGAGCTGCACTCACACACACAGACCTTGCAGATAGCGGTGAACAGCACAGGGAACTGTGCACTAGCACTGCAAGGCACAGTGATTTAGAAAGTAGCTTGGGTAAAGCAGTATAGAGCAAATAGGTAGCTAAAACTGTCCCTCAGAACAACAGCGTCCTATCCCTAACTGAATTCACAGCAGAGTGAGCTCAAAATGGCGGCGGTGGCTTTTATAGTGCATCATGACATCATTTCAGCAGCCAATCACAGCCATGCCATTAGTTAAGATGCCTACATGCCTAACAGGATGTGCCCACACTTCTTAGGATCCTCATTGGCTGAATAAAATGAAAATGTCTCATTGCATTATGGGAACTTCCGATTCCGGTATACGATATTGCAATAGTATCGGAATTAAGTATCGGAATTCCGATACCGCGAATATCGGCCGATACCCGATATTTCAGTATCGGAATGCTCAACACTACTCATCGGGCGAATCGCTCTGGAACTGAAATCGGAATGCTCACTGACATTTCCCCTATCTGAAAGTCTGATAAACGCCGGAAAAATGACAAAGTCCAAAACATTTTTTTTTCAACTTTTTTCAATTTTACCGCCGTGGGATATATATTCTACCCACACACATTTGGAACTCTCCTGGGGTACCCTCACACATATTATTCCCTCATTTAGTGGATATTTTCACAAAAAAGTGAAATTTTCAAAAATTCAGAAAATTGGCTGAAAACGACTAAATATGAAGGACTCATTGGGCGAATCGCTCTGGACCTGAAATCGGAACGCTCACTGACATTTCCCCTATCTGAAAGTCTGATAAACGCCGGAAAAATAACTAATTCGAAAAAAATTTTTTTTCAACTTTTTTAAATTTTACCCCCGTGGGATATATTCTACCCACACACATTTGGAACTCTCCTGGGGTACCCTCACACATATTATTCCCTCATTTAGTGGATATTTTCACAAAAAAGTGAAATTTTCAAAAATTCTGAAAATTGGCTGAAAATGAATAAATATGAAGGACTCATCGGGCGAATCGCTCTGGAACTGAAATCGGAATGCTCACTGACATTTCCCCTATCTGAAAGTCTGATAAACGCCGGAAAAATGACTAAGTCTAAAAAAAAAAATTTTAAAATTTTTTTCAATTTTACCCCCGTGGGATATATATTCTACCCACACACATTTGGAATACCCTCACATATATTATTCCCTCATTTAGTGGATATTTTCACAAAAAAATGAAATTTTCAAAAATTCAGAAAATTGGCTGAAAACGACTAAATATGAAGGACTCATTGGGCGAATTGCTCTGGAACTGAAATCGGAACGCTCACTGACATTTCCCCTATCTGAAAGTCTGATAAACGCTGAAAAAATGACTAAGTCCCAAAAAAAAATTTTTTCACCTTTTTTCAATTTTACCCCCGTGGGATATATATTCTACCCACACACATTTGGAACTCTCCTGGGGTACCCTCACACATATTATTCCCTCATTTAGTGGATATTTTCACAAAAAAGTGAAATTTTCAAAAATTCAGAAAATTGGCTGGAAACGACTAAATATGAAGGACTCTTCAGACGAATCGCTCTGGATCTGAAATTGGAACGCTCACTGACATTTCCCCTATCTGAAAGTCTGATAAACGCCGGAAAAAAAACTAAGTTCAAAAAAAATTTTTTTCAACTTTTTTCAATTTTACCCCCGTGGGATATATATTCTACCCACACACATTTGGAACTCTCCTGGGGTACCCTCACACATATTATTCCCTCATTTAGTGGATATTTTCACAAAAAAGTGAAATATTCAAAAATTCAGAAAATTGGCTAAAAACGACTAAATATGAAGGACTCTTTGGGTGAATTGCTCTGGAACTGAAATCGAAACGCTCACTGACATTTCTCCTATCTGAAAGTCTGATAAACGCCGGAAAAAAGACTAAGTCGAAAAAAAAAAATGTTTCAATTTCTTTCAATTTTACCCCCATGGGATATATATTCTACCCAAACACATTTGGAACTCTCCTGGGGTACCCTCACATATATTATTCCCTCATTTAGTGGATATTTTCACAAAAAAGTGAAATTTTCAAAAATTCAGAAAATTGGCTGAAAACGACTAAATATGAAGGACTCTTCGGGTGAATTGCTCTGGAACTGAAATAGAAACGCTCACTGACATTTTTCCTATCTGAAAGTCTGATAAACGCCGGAAAAATGACTAAGTCCAAAAAAAAAAAATTTTCAATTTTTTTCAATTTTACCCCCGTGGGATATATATTCTACCCACTCACATTTGGAACTCTCCTGGGGTACCCTCACATATATTATTCCCTCATTTAGTGGATATTTTCACAAAAAAGTGAAATTTTCAAAAATTCTGAAAATTGGCTGAAAACGACTAAATATGAAGGACTCATCGGGCGAATCGCTCTGGAACTGAAATTGGAACGCTCACTGACATTTCCCCTATCTGAAAGTCTGATAAACGCCGGAAAAATGACTAAGTCCAAAACATTTTTTTTCAACTTTTTTCAATTTTACCCTCGTGGGATATATATTCTACCCACACACATTTGGAACTCTCCTGGGGTACCCTCACACATATTATTCCCTCATTTAGTGGATATTTTCACAAAAAAGTGAAATTTTCAAAAATTCAGAAAATTGGCTGAAAACGACTAAATATGAAGGACTCTTCGGGTGAATTGATCTGGAACTGAAATCGAAACGCTCACTGACATTTTTCCTATCTGAAAGTCTGATAAACGCCAGAAAAATGACTAAGTAAAAAAAAAATATTTTTCAATTTTTTTCGATTTTACCCCCGTGGGATATATATTCTACCCACACACATTTGGAACTCTCCTGGGGTACCCTCACATATATTATTCCCTCATTTAGTGGATATTTTCACAAAAAAGTGAAATTTTCAAAAATTCAGAAAATTGGCTGAAAACGACTAAATATGAAGGACTCATCGGGCGAATCGCTCTGGAACTGAAATCGGAACGCTCACTGACATTTCCCCTATCTGAAAGTCTGATAAACGCTGAAAAAATGACTAAGTCCCAAAATGAAAATTTTTAAACTTTTTTCAATTTTACCCCTGTAGATATATATTCTCCTGGGGTACCCTCACACATATTATTCTCTCATTTAGTGGATATTTTCACAAAAAAGTGAAATTTTCAAAAATTCTGAAAATTGGCTGAAAACGACTAAATATGAAGGTCTCATCGGTCAAATCGCTCTGGAACTGAAATCGGAACGCTCACTGACATGTCCCCTATCTGAAAGTCTGATAAACGCCGGAAAAATGACTAAGTCGAAGAAAAACTTTTTTTTCAACTTTTTTCAATTTTACCCCCGTGGGATATATATTCTACCCACACACATTTGGAACTCTCCTGGGGTACCCTCACACATATTATTCCCTCATTTAGTGGATATTTTCACAAAAAAGTGAAATTTTCAAAAATTCAGAAAATTGGCTGAAAACGACTAAATATGAAGGACTCATCGGGCGAATCGCTCTGGAACTGAAATCGGAACGCTCACTGACATGTCCCCTATCTGAAAGTCTGATAAACGCCGGAAAAATAACTAAGTCCAAAAAAAATTTTTTTCACCTTTTTTCAATTTTACCCCCGTGGGATATATATTCTAACCACACACATTTGGAACTCTCCTGGGTTACCCTCACACATATTAATCCCTCATTTAGTGGATATTTTCACAAAAAAGTGAAATTTTCAAAAATTCTGAAAATTGGCTGAAAATGAATAAATATGAAGGACTCATCGGGCGAATCGCTCTGGAACTGAAATCGGAATGCTCACTGACATTTCCCCTATCTGAAAGTCTGATAAACGCCGGAAAAATGACTAAGTCCAAAACATTTTTTTTTCAACTTTTTTCAATTTTACCCCCGTGGGATATATATTCTACCCCCACACATTTGGAACTCTCCTCGGGTCCCCTCACATATATTATTCCCTCATTTAGTGGATATTTTCACAAAAAAGTGAAATTTTCAAAAATTCTGAAAATTGGCTGAAAACGACTAAATATGAAGGACTCTTCGGGTGAATTGCTCTGGAACTGAAATCGAAACGCTCACTGACATTTTTCCTATGTGAAAGTCTGATAAACACCGGAAAAATAACTAAGTCCAAAAAAAATTTTCAATTTTTTTCAATTTTACCCCCGTGGGATATATATTCTACCCACACACATTTGGAACTCTCCTGGGGTACCCTCACACATATTATTCCCTCATTTAGTGGATATTTTCACAAAAAAGTGAAATTTTCAAAAATTCAGAAAATTGGCTGAAAAGGACTAAATATGAAGGACTCATTGGGCGAATCGCTCTGGAACTGAAATCGGAATGCTCACTGACATTTCCCCTATCTGAAAGTCTGATAAACGCCGGAAAAATGACTAAGTCCCCAAAAGAAAATTTTTAAACTTTTTTCAATTTTACCCCTGTGGATATATATTCTACCCATGCTTTTGGAACTCTCCTGGGGTACCCTCACACATATTATTCTCTCATTTAGTGGATATTTTCACAAAAAAGTGAAATTTTCAAAAATTCTGAAAATTGGCTGAAAACGACTAAATATGAAGGTCTCATCGGTCAAATCGCTCTGGAACTGAGATCGGAACGCTCACTGACATGTCCCCTATCTGAAAGTCTGATAAACGCCGGAAAAATGACTAAGTTCAAAACATTTTTTTTTCAACTTTTTTCAATTTTACCCCCGTGGGATATATATTCTACCCACACACATTTGGAACTCTCCTGGGGTACCCTCACACATATTATTCCCTCATTTAGTGGATATTTTCACAAAAAAGTGAAATTTTCAAAAATTCAGAAAATTGGCTGAAAACGACTAAATATGAAGGACTCATCGGGCGAATCGCTCTGGAACTGAAATCGGAACGCTCACTGACATTTCCCCTATCTGAAAGTCTGATAAACGCCGGAAAAATAACTAAGTCCAAAAAAAATTTTTTTCAACTTTTTTAAATTTTACCCCTGTGGGATATATTCTACCCACACACATTTGGAACTCTCCTGGGGTACCCTCACACATATTATTCCCTCATTTAGTGGATATTTTCACAAAAAAGTGAAATTTTCAAAAATTCTGAAAATTGGCTGAAAACGACTAAATATGAAGGACTCATTGGGCGAATCGCTCTGGAACTGAAATCGGAATGCTCACTGACATTTCCCCTATCTGAAAGTCTGATAAACGCCGGAAAAATGACTAAGTCCCCAAAAGAAAATTTTTAAACTTTTTTCAATTTTACCCCTGTGGATATATATTCTACCCACGCTTTTGGAACTCTCCTGGGGTACCCTCACACATATTATTCTCTCATTTAGTGGATATTTTCACAAAAAAGTGAAATTTTCAAAAATTCAGAAAATTGGCTGAAAACGACTAAATATGAAGGTCTCATCGGTCAAATCGCTCTGGAACTGAGATCGGAACGCTCACTGACATGTCCCCTATCTGAAAGTCTGATAAACGCCGGAAAAATGACTAAGTCCAAAACATTTTTTTTTCAACTTTTTTCAATTTTACCCCCGTGGGATATATATTCTACCCACACACATTTGGAACTCTCCTGGGGTCCCCTCACATATATTATTCCCTCATTTAGTGGATATTTTCACAAAAAAGTGAAATTTTCAAAAATTCTGAAAATTGGCTGAAAACGACTAAATATGAAGGACTCATCGGGCGAATCGCTCTGGAACTGAAATCGGAACGCTCACTGACATCTCCCCTAACTGAAAGTCTATTAAACGCCGGAAAAATGACTAAGTCCAAAACATTTTTTTTTCAACTTTTTTCAATTTTACCCCCGTGGGATATATATTCTACCCACACACATTTGGAACTCTCCTGGGGTACCCTCACACATATTATTCCCTCATTTAGTGGATATTTTCACAAAAAAGTGAAATTTTCAAAAATTCAGAAAATTGGCTGAAAACGACTAAATATGAAGGACTCTTCGGGTGAATTGCTCTGGAACTGAAATCGAAACGCTCACTGACATTTTTCCTATCTGAAAGTCTGATAAACGCCGGAAAAATAACTAAGTCCAAAAAAAATTTTCAATTTTTTTCAATTTTACCCCCATGGGATATATATTCTACCCACACACATTTGGAACTGTCCTGGGGTCCCCTCACATATATTATTCCCTCATTTAGTGGATATTTTCACAAAAAAGTGAAATTTTCAAAAATTCAGAAAATTGGCTGAAAACGACTAAATATGAAGGACTCATCGGGCGAATCGCTCTGGAACTGAAATCGGAACGCTCACTGACATGTCCCCTATCTGAAAGTCTGATAAACGCCGGAAAAATAACTAAGTCCAAAAAAATTTTTTTTCACCTTTTTTCAATTTTACCCCCGTGGGATATATATTCTAACCACACACATTTGGAACTCTCCTGGGTTACCCTCACACATATTAATCCCTCATTTAGTGGATATTTTCACAAAAAAGTGAAATTTTCAAAAATTCTGAAAATTGGCTGAAAATGAATAAATATGAAGGACTCATCGGGCGAATCGCTCTGGAACTGAAATCGGAATGCTCACTGACATTTCCCCTATCTGAAAGTCTGATAAACGCCGGAAAAATGACTAAGTCCAATACATTTTTTTTTCAACTTTTTTCAATTTTACCGCCGTGGGATATATATTCTACCCACACACATTTGGAACTCTCCTGGGGTACCCTCACACATATTATTCCCTCATTTAGTGGATATTTTCACAAAAAAGTGAAATTTTCAAAAATTCTGAAAATTGGCTGAAAACTACTAAATATGAAGGACTCTTCGGGTGAATTGCTCTGGAACTGAAATCGAAACGCTCACTGACATTTCTCCTATCTGAAAGTCTGATAAACGCCGGAAAAATGACTAAGTCGAAAAAAAAAAAATTTCAACTTTTTTAAATTTTACCCCCGTGGGATATATATTCTACCCACACACATTTGGAACTCTCCTGGGGTACCCTCACACATATTATTCCCTCATTTAGTGGATATTTTCACAAAAAAGTGAAATTTTCAAAAATTCAGAAAATTGGCTGAAAAGGACTAAATATGAAGGACTCATTGGGCGAATCGCTCTGGAACTGAAATCGGAATGCTCACTGACATTTCCCCTATCTGAAAGTCTGATAAACGCCAGAAAAATGACTAAGTCCCCAAAAGAAAATTTTTAAACTTTTTTCAATTTTACCCCTGTGGATATATATTCTACCCATGCTTTTGGAACTCTCCTGGGGTACCCTCACACATATTATTCCCTCATTTAGTGGATATTTTCACAAAAAAGTGAAATTTTCAAAAATTCTGAAAATTGTTTGAAAACGACTAAATATGAAGGACTCATTGGGCGAATCGCTCTGGAACTGAAATCGGAACGCTCACTGACATCTCCCCTAACTGAAAGTCTATTAAACGCCGGAAAAATTACTAAGTCCAAAACATTTTTTTTTCAACTTTTTTCAATTTTACCCCCGTGGGATATATATTCTACCCACACACATTTGGAACTCTCCTTCGGTACCCTCACACATATTATTCCCTCATTTAGTGGATATTTTCACAAAAAAGTGAAATTTTCAAAAATTCAGAAAATTGGCTGAAAACGACTAAATATGAAGGACTCTTCGGGCGAATTGCTCTGGAACTGAAATCGGAACGCTCACTGACATTTCTCCTATCTGAAAGTCTGATAAACGCCGGAAAAATGACTAAGTCCAAAACATTTTTTTTTCAACTTTTTTCAATTTTACACCCGTGGGATATATATTCTACCCACACACATTTGGAACTCTCCTGGGGTCCCCTCACATATATTATTCCCTCATTTAGTGGATATTTTCACAAAAAAGTGAAATTTTCAAAAATTCAGAAAATTGGCTGAAAACGACTAAATATGAAGGACTCATCGGGCGAATCGCTCTGGAACTGAAATCGGAACGCTCACTGACATGTCCCCTATCTGAAAGTCTGATAAACGCCGGAAAAATAACTAAGTCGAAAAAAAAAAAATTTCAACTTTTTTAAATTTTACCCCCGTGGGATATATATTCTACCCACACACATTTGAAACTCTCCTGGGGTCCCCTCACACATATTATTCCCTCATTTAGTGGATATTTTCACAAAAAAGTGAAATTTTCAAAAATTCTGAAAACTGGCTGAAAACTACTAAATATGAAGGACTCTTCGGGTGAATTGCTCTGGAACTGAAATCGAAATGCTCACTGACATTTCTCCTATCTGAAAGTCTGATAAACGCCGGAAAAATGACTAAGTCGAAAAAAAAAAAAATTTCAACTTTTTTAAATTTTACCCCCGTGGGATATATATTCTACCCACACACATTTGGAACTCTCCTGGGGTACCCTCACACATATTATTCCCTCATTTAGTGGATATTTTCACAAAAAAGTGAAATTTTCAAAAATTCAGAAAATTGGCTGAAAACGACTAAATATGAAGGACTCTTCGGGCGAATTGCTCTGGAACTGAAATCGGAACGCTCACTGACATTTCTCCTATCTGAAAGTCTGACAAACGCCGGAAAAATGACTAAGTCGAAAAAAAAAAAATTTCAACTTTTTTCAATTTTACCCCCGTGGGATATATATTCTACCCACACACATTTGGAACTCTCCTGGGGTACCCTCAGACATATTATTCCCTCATTTAGTGGATATTTTCACAAAAAAGTGAAATTTTCAAAAATTCAGAAAATTGGCTGAAAAGGACTAAATATGAAGGACTCATTGGGCGAATCGCTCTGGAACTGAAATCGGAATGCTCACTGACATTTCCCCTATCTGAAAGTCTGATAAACGCCGGAAAAATGACTAAGTCCCCAAAAGAAAATTTTTAAACTTTTTTCAATTTTACCCCTGCGGATATATATTCTACCCATGCTTTTGGAACTCTCCTGGGGTACCCTCACACATATTATTCTCTCATTTAGTGGATATTTTCACAAAAAAGTGAAATTTTCAAAAATTCAGAAAATTGGCTGAAAACGACTAAATATGAAGGTCTCATCGGTCAAATCGCTCTGGAACTGAGATCGGAACGCTCACTGACATGTCCCCTATCTGAAAGTCTGATAAACGCTGAAAAAATGACAAAGTCCCAAAAAAATTTTTTTCAACTTTTTTCAATTTTACCCCCGTGGGATATATATTCTACCCACACACATTTGGAACTCTCCTGGGGTACCCTCACACATATTATTCCCTCATTTAGTGGATATTTTCACAAAAAAAGTGAAATTTTCAAAAATTCTGAAAATTGGCTGAAAATGAATAAATATGAAGGACTCATCGGGCGAATCGCTCTGGAACTGAAATCGGAATGCTCACTGACATTTCCCCTATCTGAAAGTCTGATAAACGCCGGAAAAATGACTAAGTCCAATACATTTTTTTTTCAACTTTTTTCAATTTTACCGCCGTGGGATATATATTCTACCCACACACATTTGGAACTCTCCTGGGGTACCCTCACACATATTATTCCCTCATTTAGTGGATATTTTCACAAAAAAGTGAAATTTTCAAAAATTCTGAAAATTGGCTGAAAACTACTAAATATGAAGGACTCTTCGGGTGAATTGCTCTGGAACTGAAATCGAAACGCTCACTGACATTTCTCCTATCTGAAAGTCTGATAAACGCCGGAAAAATGACTAAGTCGAAAAAAAAAAAATTTCAACTTTTTTAAATTTTACCCCCGTGGGATATATATTCTACCCACACACATTTGGAACTCTCCTGGGGTACCCTCACACATATTATTCCCTCATTTAGTGGATATTTTCACAAAAAAGTGAAATTTTCAAAAATTCAGAAAATTGGCTGAAAACGACTAAATATGAAGGACTCTTCGGGCGAATTGCTCTGGAACTGAAATCGGAACGCTCACTGACATTTCTCCTATCTGAAAGTCTGACAAACGCCGGAAAAATGACTAAGTCGAAAAAAAAAAAATTTCAACTTTTTTCAATTTTACCCCCGTGGGATATATATTCTACCCACACACATTTGGAACTCTCCTGGGGTACCCTCACACATATTATTCCCTCATTTAGTGGATATTTTCACAAAAAAGTGAAATTTTCAAAAATTCAGAAAATTGGCTGAAAAGGACTAAATATGAAGGACTCATTGGGCGAATCGCTCTGGAACTGAAATCGGAATGCTCACTGACATTTCCCCTATCTGAAAGTCTGATAAACGCCGGAAAAATGACTAAGTCCCCAAAAGAAAATTTTTAAACTTTTTTCAATTTTACCCCTGTGGATATATATTCTACCCATGCTTTTGGAACTCTCCTGGGGTACCCTCACACATATTATTCTCTCATTTAGTGGATATTTTCACAAAAAAGTGAAATTTTCAAAAATTCAGAAAATTGGCTGAAAACGACTAAATATGAAGGTCTCATCGGTCAAATCGCTCTGGAACTGAGATCGGAACGCTCACTGACATGTCCCCTATCTGAAAGTCTGATAAACGCCGGAAAAATGACTAAGTCCAAAACATTTTTTTTTCAACTTTTTTCAATTTTACCCCCGTGGGATATATATTCTACCCACACACATTTGGAACTCTCCTGGGGTACCCTCACACATATTTTTCCCTCATTTAGTGGATATTTTCACAAAAAAGTGAAATTTTCAAAAATTCAGAAAATTGGCTGAAAATGACTAAATATGAAGGACTCTTCAGGCGAATTGCTCTGGAACTGAAATCGGAATGCTCACTGACATTTCCCCTATCTGAAAGTCTGATAAACGCTGAAAAAATGACAAAGTCCCAAAAAAATTTTTTTCAACTTTTTTCAATTTTACCCCCGTGGGATATATATTCTACCCACACACATTTGGAACTCTCCTGGGGTACCCTCACATATATTATTCCCTCATTTAGTGGATATTTTCACAAAAAAGTGAAATTTTCAAAAATTCAGAAAATTGGCTGAAAACGACTAAATATGAAGGACTCATCGGGCGAATCGCTCTGGAACTGAGATCGGAACGCTCACTGACATGTCCCCTATCTGAAAGTCTGATAAACGCCGGAAAAATGACCAAGTCCAAAACATTTTTTTTTCAACTTTTTTCAATTTTACCCCCGTGGGATATATATTCTATCCACACACATTTGGAACTCTCCTGGGGTACCCTCACACATATTATTCCCTCATTTAGTGGATATTTTCACAAAAAAGTGAAATTTTCAAAAATTCAGAAAATTGGCTGAAAACGAATAAATATGAAGGACTCTTCGGGCGAATTGCTCTGGAACTGAAATCGGAACGCTCACTGACATTTCTCCTATCTGAAAGTCTGATAAACGCCGGAAAAATGACTAAGTCGAAAAAAAAAATAATTTCAACTTTTTTCAATTTTACCCCCGTGGGATATATATTCTACCCACACACATTTGGAACTCTCCTGGGGTACCCTCACACATATTATTCCCTCATTTAGTGGATATTTTCACAAAAAAGTGAAATTTTCAAAAATTCTGAAAATTGACTGAAAACGACTAAATATGAAGGACTCTTCGGGCGAATTGCTCTGGAACTGAAATCGGAATGCTCACTGACATTTCTCCTATCTGAAAGTCTGATAAACGCCGGAAAAATGACTAAGTCGAAAAAAAAATTTTTTTCAACTTTTTTCAATTTTACCCCCGTGGGATATATATTCTACCCACACACATTTGGAACTCTCCTGGGGTACCCTCACATATATTATTCCCTCATTTAGTGGATATTTTCACAAAAAAGTGAAATTTTCAAAAATTCAGAAAATTGGCTGAAAACGACTAAATATGAAGGACTCATCGGGCGAATCACTCTGGAACTGAGATCGGAACGCTCACTGACATGTCCCCTATCTGAAAGTCTGATAAACGCCGGAAAAATGACTAAGTCCAAAACATTTTTTTTTCAACTTTTTTCAATTTTACCCCCGTGGGATATATATTCTACCCACACACATTTGGAACTCTCCTGGGGTACCCTCACACATATTATTCCCTCATTTAGTGGATATTTTCACAAAAAAGTGAAATTTTCAAAAATTCTGAAAATTGTCTGAAAACAACTAAATATGAAGGACTCATCGGGCGAAACGCTCTGGAACTGAAATCGGAATGCTCACTGATATTTCCCTATCTGAAAGTCTGATAAACGCCGGAAAAATAACTAAGTCCAAAAAAAATTTTTTTCAACTTTTTTAAATTTTACCCCCGTGGGATATATATTCTACCCACACACATTTGGAACTCTCCTGGGGTACCCTCACACATATTATTCCCTCATTTAGTGGATATTTTCACAAAAAAGTGAAATTTTCAAAAATTCAGAAAATTGGCTGAAAACGACTAAATATGAAGGACTCTTCGGGCGAATTGCTCTGGAACTGAAATCGGAACGCTCACTGACATTTCTCCTATCTGAAAGTCTGATAAACGCCGGAAAAATGACTAAGTCGAAAAAAAAAAAATTTCAACTTTTTTCAATTTTACCCCCGTGGGATATATATTCTACCCACACACATTTGGAACTCTCCTGGGGTACAATCACACATATTATTCCCTCATTTAGTGGATATTTTCACAAAAAAGTGAAATTTTCAAAAATTCTGAAAATTGTCTGAAAACGACTAAATATGAAGGACTCATCGGGCGAAACGCTCTGGAACTGAAATCGGAATGCTCACTGACATTTCCCTATCTGAAAGTCTGATAAACGCTCAAAAAATGACTAAGTCCCCAAAAAAAATTTTTTCACCTTTTTTCAATTTTACCCCCGTGGGATATATATTCTACCCACACACATTTGGAACTCTCCTGGGGTACCCTCACACATATTATTCCCTCATTTAGTGGATATTTTCACAAAAAAGTGAAATTTTCAAAAATTCAGAAAATTGGCTGAAAAGGACTAAATATGAAGGACTCATTGGGCGAATCGCTCTGGAACTGAAATCGGAATGCTCACTGACATTTCCCCTATCTGAAAGTCTGATAAACGCCGGAAAAATGACTAAGTCCCCAAAAGAAAATTTTTAAACTTTTTTCAATTTTACCCCTGTGGATATATATTCTACCCATGCTTTTGGAACTCTCCTGGGGTACCCTCACACATATTATTCTCTCATTTAGTGGATATTTTCACAAAAAAGTGAAATTTTCAAAAATTCAGAAAATTGGCTGAAAACGACTAAATATGAAGGTCTCATCGGTCAAATCGCTCTGGAACTGAGATCGGAACGCTCACTGACATGTCCCCTATCTGAAAGTCTGATAAACGCCGGAAAAATGACTAAGTCCAAAACATTTTTTTTTCAACTTTTTTCAATTTTACCCCCGTGGGATATATATTCTACCCACACACATTTGGAACTCTCCTGGGGTACCCTCACACATATTTTTCCCTCATTTAGTGGATATTTTCACAAAAAAGTGAAATTTTTAAAAATTCAGAAAATTGGCTGAAAATGACTAAATATGAAGGACTCTTCAGGCGAATTGCTCTGGAACTGAAATCGGAATGCTCACTGACATTTCCCCTATCTGAAAGTCTGATAAACGCTGAAAAAATGACAAAGTCCCAAAAAAATTTTTTTCAACTTTTTTCAATTTTACCCCCGTGGGATATATATTCTACCCACACACATTTGGAACTCTCCTGGGGTACCCTCACATATATTATTCCCTCATTTAGTGGATATTTTCACAAAAAAGTGAAATTTTCAAAAATTCAGAAAATTGGCTGAAAACGACTAAATATGAAGGACTCATCGGGCGAATCGCTCTGGAACTGAGATCGGAACGCTCACTGACATGTCCCCTATCTGAAAGTCTGATAAACGCCGGAAAAATGACCAAGTCCAAAACATTTTTTTTCAACTTTTTTCAATTTTACCCCCGTGGGATATATATTCTACCCACACACATTTGGAACTCTCCTGGGGTACCCTCACACATATTATTCCCTCATTTAGTGGATATTTTCACAAAAAAGTGAAATTTTCAAAAATTCTGAAAATTGGCTGAAAACGACTAAATATGAAGGACTCTTCGGGCGAATTGCTCTGGAACTGAAATCGGAACGCTCACTGACATTTCTCCTATCTGAAAGTCTGATAAACGCCGGAAAAATGACTAAGTCGAAAAAAAAAAAATTTTCAACTTTTTTCAATTTTACCCCCGTGGGATATATATTCTACCCACACACATTTGGAACTCTCCTGGGGTCCCCTCACACATATTATTCCCTCATTTAGTGGATAATTTCACAAAAAAGTGAAATTTTCAAAAATTCTGAAAATTGGCTGAAAACTACTAAATATGAAGGACTCATCGGGCGAAACGCTCTGGAACTGAAATCGGAATGCTCACTGACATTTCCCCTATCTGAAAGTCTGATAAACGCTGAAAAAATGACAAAGTCCCCAAAAAATTTTTTTCAACTTTTTTCAATTTTACCCCCGTGGGATATATATTCTACCCACACACATTTGGAACTCTCCTGGGGTACCCTCACACATATTATTCCCTCATTTAGTGGATATTTTCACAAAAAAGTGAAATTTTCAAAAATTCAGAAAATTGGCTGAAAACGACTAAATATGAAGGACTCTTCGGGCGAATTGCTCTGGAACTGAAATTGGAACGCTCACTGACATTTCTCCTATCTGAAAGTCTGATAAACGCCGGAAAAATGACTAAGTCGAAAAAAAAAAAATTTTCAACTTTTTTCAATTTTACCCCCGTCGGATATATATTCTACCCACACACATTTGGTACTCTCCTGGGTTACCCTCACACATATTATTCCCTCATTTAGTGGATATTTTCACAAAAAAGTGAAATTTTCAAAAATTCAGAAAATTGGCTGAAAACGACTAAATATGAAGGACTCATCGGGCGAATCGCTCTGGAACTGAAATCGGAATGCTCACTGACATTTCCCCTATCTGAAAGTCTGATAAACGCCGGAAAAATGACTAAGTCCAAAACATTTTTTTTTCAACTTTTTTCAATTTTACCCCCGTGGGATATATATTCTACCCACACACATTTGGAACTCTCCTGGGGTACCCTCACACATATTATTCCCTCATTTAGTGGATATTTTCACAAAAAAGTGAAATTTTCAACAATTCTGAAAATTGGCTGAAAACTACTAAATATGAACGACTCATCGGGCGAATCGCTCTGGAACTGAAATCGGAATGCTCACTGACATTTCCCCTATCTGAAAGTCTGATAAACGCTGAAAAAATGACTAAGTCCCAAAAAAAATTTTTTCAACTTTTTTCAATTTTACCCCCGTGGGATATATATTCTACCCACACACATTTGGAACTCTCCTGGGGTACCCTCACACATATTATTCCCTCATTTAGTGGATATTTTCACAAAAAAGTGAAATTTTCAAAAATTCTGAAAATTGGCTGAAAACGACTAAATATGAAGGACTCTTCGGGCGAATTGCTCTGGAACTGAAATCGGAACGCTCACTGACATTTCTCCTATCTGAAAGTCTGATAAACGCCGGAAAAATGACTAAGTCGAAAAAAAAAATTTTTCAACTTTTTTCAATTTTACCCCCGTGGGATATATATTCTACCCACACACATTTGGAACTCTCCTGGGGTCCCCTCACACATATTATTCCCTCATTTAGTGGATATTTTCACAAAAAAGTGAAATTTTCAACAATTCTGAAAATTGGCTGAAAACTACTGAATATGAACGACTCATCGAGCGAATCGCTCTGGAACTGAAATCGGAATGCTCACTGACATTTCCCCTATCTGAAAGTCTGATAAACGCCGGAAAAATGACTAAGTCCAAAACATTTTTTTTTCAACTTTTTTCAATTTTACCCCCGTGGGATATATATTCTACCCAAACACATTTGGAACTCTCCTGGGGTACCCTCACACATATTATTCCCTCATTTAGTGGATATTTTCACAAAAAAGTGAAATTTTCAAAAATTCAGAAAATTGGCTGGAAACGACTAAATATCAAGGACTCATCGGGCGAATCGCTCTGGAACTGAAATCGGAACGCTCACTGACATTTCCCCTATCTGAAAGTCTGATAAACGCCGGAAAAATGACTAAGTTGAAAAAAAAAAAAATGTTCTACTTTTTTCAATTTTACCCCCGTGGGATATATATTCTACCCACACACATTTGGAACTCTCCTGGGGTACCCTCACACATATTATTCCCTCATTTAGTGGATATTTTTACAAAAAAGTGAAATTTTCAAAAATTCAGAAAATTGGCTGGAAACGACTAAATATGAAGGACTCATCGGGCGAATCGCTCTGGAACTGAAATCGGAACGCTCACTGCCATTTCCCTTATCTGAAAGTCTGATAAACGCCGGAAAAATTACTAAGTTGAAAAAAAAAAAATTTTCAACTTTTTTCAATTTTACCCCCGTGGGATATATATTCTACCCGCACACATTTGGAACTCTCCTGGGGTACCCTCACACATATTATTCCCTCATTTAGTGGATATTTTTACAAAAAAGCGAAATTTTCAAAAATTCAGAAAAGTGGCTGAAAATGACTAAATATGAACGACTCATCGGGCGAATCGCTCTGGAACTGAAATCGGAAGGCTCACTGACATCTCCCCTAACTGAAAGTCTATTAAACGCCGGAAAAATGACTAAGTCCAAAACATTTTTTTTTCAACTTTTTTCAATTTTACCCCCGTGGGATATATATTCTACCCACACACATTTGGAACTCTCCTGGGGTCCCCTCACACATATTATTCCCTCATTTAGTGGATATTTTCACAAAAAAGTGAAATTTTCAAAAATTCTGAAAATTGGCTGAAAACGACTAAATATGAAGGACTCTTCGGGCGAATTGCTCTGGAACTGAAATCGGAACGCTCACTGACATTTCTCCTATCTGAAAGTCTGATAAACGCCGGAAAAATGACTAAGTCGAAAAAAAAAATTTTTTCAACTTTTTTCAATTTTACCCCCGTGGGATATATATTCTACCCACACACATTTGGAACTCTCCTGGGGTACCCTCACATATATTATTCCCTCATTTAGTGGATATTTTCACAAAAAAGTGAAATTTTCAAAAATTCTGAAAATTGGCTGAAAACGACTAAATATGAAGGACTCATCGGGCGAAACGCTCTGGAACTGAAATCGGAATGCTCACTGACATTTCCCCTATCTGAAAGTCTGATAAACGCTGAAAAAATGACAAAGTCCCAAAAAAAATTTTTTCAACTTTTTTCAATTTTACCCCCGTGGGATATATATTCTACCCACACACATTTGGAACTCTCCTGGGGTACCCTCACACATATTATTCCCTCATTTAGTGGATATTTTCACAAAAAAGTGAAATTTTCAAAAATTCAGAAAATTGGCTGAAAACGACTAAATATGAAGGACTCATCGGGCGAATCGCTCTGGAACTGAGATCGGAACGCTCACTGACATGTCCCCTATCTGAAAGTCTGATAGACGCCGGAAAAATAACTAAGTCCAAAACATTTTTTTTTCAACTTTTTTCAATTTTACCCCCGTGGGATATATATTCTACCCACACACATTTGGAACTCTCCTGGGGTACCCTCACACATATTATTCCCTCATTTAGTGGATATTTTCACAAAAAAGTGAAATTTTCAAAAATTCAGAAAATTGGCTGAAAACGACTAAATATGAAGGACTCTTCGGGCGAATTGCTCTGGAACTGAAATCGGAACGCTCACTGACATTTCTCCTATCTGAAAGTCTGATAAACGCCGGAAAAATGACTAAGTCGAAAAAAAAAATTTTTCAACTTTTTTCAATTTTACCCCCGTGGGATATATATTCTACCCACACACATTTGGAACTCTCCTGGGGTCCCCTCACACATATTATTCCCTCATTTAGTGGATATTTTCACAAAAAAGTGAAATTTTCAACAATTCTGAAAATTGGCTGAAAACTACTAAATATGAACGACTCATCGAGCGAATCGCTCTGGAACTGAAATCGGAATACTCACTGACATTTCCCCTATCTGAAAGTCTGATAAACGCCGGAAAAATGACTAAGTTGAAAAAAAAAAAATGTTCTACTTTTTTCAATTTTACCCCCGTGGGATATATATTCTACCCACACACATTTGGAACTCTCCTGGGGTACCCTCACACATATTATTCCCTCATTTAGTGGATATTTTTACAAAAAAGTGAAATTTTCAAAAATTCAGAAAATTGGCTGGAAACGACTAAATATGAAGGACTCATCGGGCGAATCGCTCTGGAACTGAAATCGGAACGATCACTGACATGTCCCCTATCTGAAAGTCTGATAAACGCCGGAAAAATAACTAAGTCCAAAAAAAAATTTTTTCACCTTTTTTCAATTTTAGCCCCGTGGGATATATATTCTACCCACACACATTTGGAACTCTCCTGGGGTCCCCTCACACATATTATTCATTCATTTAGTGGATATTTTCACAAAAAAGTGAAATTTTAAAAAATTCTGAAAATTGGCTGAAAACGACTAAATATGAAGGACTCTTCGGGCGAATTGCTCTGGAACTGAAATCGGAACGCTCACTGACATTTCTCCTATCTGAAAGTCTGATAAACGCCAGAAAAATGACTAAGTCGAAAAAAAATTTTTTTCAACTTTTTTCAATTTTACCCCCGTGGGATATATATTCTACCCACACACATTTGGAACTCTCCTGGGGTACCCTCACATATATTATTCCCTCATTTAGTGGATATTTTCACAAAAAAGTGAAATTTTCAAAAATTCAGAAAATTGGCTGAAAACGACTAAATATGAAGGACTCATCGGGCGAATCGCTCTGGAACTGAGATCGGAACGCTCACTGACATGTCCCCTATCTGAAAGTCTGATAAACGCCGGAAAAATTACTAAGTCCAAAACATTTTTTTTTCAACTTTTTTCAATTTTACCCCCGTGGGATATATATTCTACCCACACACATTTGGAACTCTCCTGGGGTACCCTCACACATATTATTCCCTCATTTAGTGGATATTTTCACAAAAAAGTGAAATTTTCAAAAATTCAGAAAATTGGCTGAAAACGACTAAATATGAAGGACTCTTCGGGCGAATTGCTCTGGAACTGAAATCGGAACGCTCACTGACATTTCTCCTATCTGAAAGTCTGATAAACGCCGGAAAAATGACTAAGTCGAAAAAAAAAAATTTTCAACTTTTTTCAATTTTACCCCCGTGGAATATATATTCTACCCACACACATTTGGAACTCTCCTGGGGTCCCCTCACACATATTATTCCCTCATTTAGTGGATATTTTCACAAAAAAGTGAAATTTTCAACAATTCTGAAAATTGGCTGAAAACGACTAAATATGAAGGACTCATCGGGCGAAACGCTCTGGAACTGAAATCGGAATGCTCACTGACATTTCCCCTATCTGAAAGTCTGATAAACGCTGAAAAAATGACAAAGTCCCAAAAAAATTTTTTTCAACTTTTTTCAATTTTACCCCCGTGGGATATATATTCTACCCACACACATTTGGAACTCTCCTGGGGTACCCTCACACATATTATTCCCTCATTTAGTGGATATTTTCACAAAAAAGTGAAATTTTCAAAAATTCAGAAAATTGGCTGAAAACGACTAAATATGAAGGACTCTTCGGGCGAATTGCTCTGGAACTGAAATCGGAACGCTCACTGACATTTCTCCTATCTGAAAGTCTGATAAACGCCAGAAAAATGACTAAGTCGAAAAAAAAATTTTTTTCAACTTTTTTCAATTTTACCCCCGTGGGATATATATTCTACCCACACACATTTGGAACTCTCCTGGGGTACCCTCACATATATTATTCCCTCATTTAGTGGATATTTTCACAAAAAAGTGAAATTTTCAAAAATTCAGAAAATTGGCTGAAAACGACTAAATATGAAGGACTCATCGGGCGAATCGCTCTGGAACTGAGATCGGAACGCTCACTGACATGTCCCCTATCTGAAAGTCTGATAAACGCCGGAAAAATTACTAAGTCCAAAACATTTTTTTTTCAACTTTTTTCAATTTTACCCCCGTGGGATATATATTCTACCCACACACATTTGGAACTCTCCTGGGGTACCCTCACACATATTATTCCCTCATTTAGTGGATATTTTCACAAAAAAGTGAAATTTTCAAAAATTCAGAAAATTGGCTGAAAACGACTAAATATGAAGGACTCTTCGGGCGAATTGCTCTGGAACTGAAATCGGAACGCTCACTGACATTTCTCCTATCTGAAAGTCTGATAAACGCCGGAAAAATGACTAAGTCGAAAAAAAAAAATTTTCAACTTTTTTCAATTTTACCCCCGTGGAATATATATTCTACCCACACACATTTGGAACTCTCCTGGGGTCCCCTCACACATATTATTCCCTCATTTAGTGGATATTTTCACAAAAAAGTGAAATTTTCAACAATTCTGAAAATTGGCTGAAAACGACTAAATATGAAGGACTCATAGGGCGAAACGCTCTGGAACTGAAATCGGAATGCTCACTGACATTTCCCCTATCTGAAAGTCTGATAAACGCTGAAAAAATGACAAAGTCCCAAAAAAATTTTTTTCAACTTTTTTCAATTTTACCCCCGTGGGATATATATTCTACCCACACACATTTGGAACTCTCCTGGGGTACCCTCACACATATTATTCCCTCATTTAGTGGATATTTTCACAAAAAAGTGAAATTTTCAAAAATTCAGAAAATTGGCTGAAAACGACTAAATATGAAGGACTCTTCGGGCGAATTGCTCTGGAACTGAAATCGGAACGCTCACTGACATTTCTCCTATCTGAAAGTCTGATAAACGCCAGAAAAATGACTAAGTCGAAAAAAAAATTTTTTTCAACTTTTTTCAATTTTACCCCCGTGGGATATATATTCTACCCACACACATTTGGAACTCTCCTGGGGTACCCTCACACATATTATTCCCTCATTTAGTGGATATTTTTACCAAAAAGTGAAATTTTCAAAAATTCAGAAAAGTGGCTGAAAATGACTAAATATGAACGACTCATCGGGCGAATCGCTCTGGAACTGAAATCGGGACGCTCACTGAAAACTCCCCTAACTGAAAGTCTGATAAACGCCGGAAAAATGACTAAGTCCAAAACATTTTTTTTTCAACTTTTTTCAATTTTACCCCCGTGGGATATATATTCTACCCAAACACATTTGGAACTCTCCTGGGGTACCCTCACACATATTATTCCCTCATTTAGTGGATATTTTCACAAAAAAGTGAAATTTTCAAAAATTCAGAAAATTGGCTGGAAACGACGAAATATGAAGGACTCATCGGGCGAATCGTTCTGGAACTGAAATCGGAACGCTCACTGACATTTCCCCTATCTGAAAGTCTGATAAACGCCGGAAAAATGACTAAGTTGAAAAAAAAAAATTTTTCAACTTTTTTCAATTTTACCCCCGTGGGATATATATTCTACCCACACACATTTGGAACTCTCCTGGGGTACCCTCACACATATTATTCCCTCATTTAGTGGATATTTTTACAAAAAAGTGAAATTTTCAAAAATTCAGAAAATTGGCTGGCAACGACTAAATATGAAGGACTCATCGGGCGAATCGCTCTGGAACTGAAATCGGAACGCTCACTGACATTTCTCCTATCTGAAAGTCTGATAAACGCCGGAAAAATGACTAAGTCGAAAAAAAAAATTTTTTTAACTTTTTTCAATTTTACCCCCGTGGGATATATATTCTACCCACACACATTTGGAACTCTCCTGGGGTCCCCTCACATATATTATTCCCTCATTTAGTGGATATTTTCACAAAAAAGTGAAATTTTCGAAAATTGGCTGAAAACAACTAAATATGAAGGACTCATCGGGTGAATCGCTCTGGAACTGAAATTGGAACGCTCACTGACATTTCCGCTATCTGAAAGTCTGATAAACGCTGGAAAAATGACTAAGCCCAAAAAAAATTTGTTTCAATTTTACCCCCGTGGGATATATATTCTACCCACACACATTTGGAACTCTCCTGGGGTACCCTCACACATGTTATTCCCTCATTTAGTGGATATTTTCACAAAAAAGTGAAATTTTCAAAAATTCAGAAAAGTGGCTGAAAATGACTAAATATGAACGACTCATCGGGCGAATCGCTCTGGAACTGAAATCGGAACGCTCACTGACAATTCCCCTATCTGAAAGTCTGATAAACGCCGGAAAAATGACTAAGTTGAAAAAAAAATAATTTTCTACTTTTTTCAATTTTACCCCCGTGGGATATATATTCTACCTGCACACATTTGGAACTCCCCTGGGGTACCCTCACACATATTATTCTCTCATTTAGTGGATATTTTAACAAAAAAGTGAAATTTTCAAAAATTCAGAAAATTGGCTGAAAACAACTAAATATGAAGGACTCATCGGGTGAATCGCTCTGGAACTGAAATTGGAACGCTCACTGACATTTCCGCTATCTGAAAGTCTGATAAACGCTGGAAAAATGACTAAGTCCAAAAAAAATTTGTTTCAATTTTACCCCCGTGGGATATATATTCTACCCACACACATTTGGAACTCTCCTGGGGTACCCTCACACATATTATTCCCTCATTTAGTGGATATTTTCACAAAAAAGTGAAATTTTCAAAAATTCTGAAAATTGGCTGAAAACGACTAAATATGAAGGACTAATCGGGCGAAACGCTCTGGAACTGAAATCGGAATGCTCACTGACATTTCCCCTATCTGAAAGTCTGATAAACGCTGAAAAAATGACTAAGTCCCAAAAAAAATTTTTTCAACTTTTTTCAATTTTACCCCCGTGGGATATATATTCTACCCACACACATTTGGAACTCTCCTGGGGTACCCTCACACATATTATTCCCTCATTTAGTGGATATTTTCACAAAAAAGTGAAATTTTCAAAAATTCAGAAAATTGGCTGAAAACGACTAACTATGAAGGACACATCGGGCGAATTGCTCTGGAACTGAAATCGGAACGCTCACTGACAACTCCCCTAACTGAAAGTCTGATAAACGCCGGAAAAATGACTAAGTCCAAAACATTTTTTTTTCAACTTATTTCAATTTTACCCCCGTGGGATATATATTCTACCCACACACATTTGGAACTCTCCTGGGGTACCCTCACACATATTATTCCCTCATTTAGTGGATATTTTCACAAAAAAGTGAAATTTTCAAAAATTCAGAAAATTGGCTGAAAACGACTAAATATGAAGGACTCATCGGGCAAATCGCTCTGGAACTGAAATCGGAACGCTCACTGACATTTCCCCTATCTGAAAGTCTGATAAACGCCGGAAAAATGACTAAGTCGAAAAAAAAAAAATTTTCAACTTTTTTAAATTTTACCCCCGTGGGATATATATTCTACTCACACACATTTGGAACTCTCCTGGGGTACCCTCACACATATTATTCCCTCATTTAGTGGATATTTTTACCAAAAAGTGAAATTTTCAAAAATTCAGAAAAGTGGCTGAAAATGACTAAATATGAACGACTCATCGGGCGAATCGCTCTGGAACTGAAATCGGGACGCTCACTGAAAACTCCCCTAACTGAAAGTCTGATAAACGCCGGAAAAATGACTAAGTCCAAAACATTTTTTTTTCAACTTTTTTCAATTTTACCCCCGTGGGATATATATTCTACCCAAACACATTTGGAACTCTCCTGGGGTACCCTCTCACATATTATTCCCTCATTTAGTGGATATTTTCACAAAAAAGGGAAAATTTTCAAAAATTCAGAAAATTGGCTGGAAACGACTAAATATGAAGGACTCATCGGGCGAATCGTTCTGGAACTGAAATCGGAACGCTCACTGACATTTCCCCTATCTGAAAGTCTGATAAACGCCGGAAAAATGACTAAGTTGAAAAAAAAAAATTATTCAACTTTTTTCAATTTTACCCCCGTGGGATATATATTCTACCCACACACATTTGGAACTCTCCTGGGGTACCCACACACATATTATTCCCTCATTTAGTGGATATTTTTACAAAAAAGTGAAATTTTCAAAAATTCAGAAAATTGGCTGGAAATGACTAAATATGAAGGACTCATCGGGCGAATCGCTCTGGAACTGAAATCGGAACGCTCACTGCCATTTAACCTATCTGAAAGTCTGATAAACGCCGGAAAAATGACTAAGTTGAAAAAAAAAAAATTTTCAACTTTTTTCAATTTTACCCCCGTGGGATATATATTCTACCCACACACATTTGGAACTCTCCTGGGGTACCCTCACACATATTATTCCCTCATTTAGTGGATATTTTTACAAAAAAGCGAAATTTTCAAAAATTCAGAAAAGTGGCTGAAAATGACTAAATATGAACGACTCATCGGGCGAATCGCTCTGGAACTGAAATCGGAACGCTCACTGACATCTCCCCTAACTGAAAGTCTATTAAACGCCGGAAAAATGACTAAGTCCAAAACATTTTTTTTTCAACTTTTTTCAATTTTACCCCCGTGGGATACATATTCTACCCACACACATTTGGAACTCTCCTGGGGTACCCTCACACATATTATTCCCTCATTTAGTGGATATTTTCACAAAAAAGTGAAATTTTCAAAAATTCTGAAAATTGGCTGAAAACGACTAAATATGAAGGACTCTTCGGGCGAATTGCTCTGGAACTGAAATCGGAATGCTCACTGACATTTCTCCTATCTGAAAGTCTGATAAACGCCGGAAAAATGACTAAGTCGAAAAAAAAAAATTTTTTAACTTTTTTCAATTTTACCCCCGTGGGATATATATTCTACCCACACACATTTGGAACTCTCCTGGGGTCCCCTCACATATATTATTCCCTCATTTAGTGGATATTTTCACAAAAAAGTGAAATTTTCAAAAATTCAGAAAATTGGGTGAAAACAACTAAATATGAAGGACTTATCGGCTGAATCGCTCTGGAACTGAAATTGGAACGCTCACTGACATTTCCGCTATCTGAAAGTCTGATAAACGCTGGAAAAATGACTAAGCCCAAAAAAAATTTGTTTCAATTTTACCCCCGTGGGATATATATTCTACCCACACACATTTGGAACTCTCCTGGGGTACCCTCACACATATTATTCCCTCATTTAGTGGATATTTTCACAAAAAAGTGAAATTTTCAAAAATTCTGAAAATTGGCTGAAAACGACTAAATATGAAGGACTCATCGGGCGAAACGCTCTGGAACTGAAATCGGAATGCTCACTGACATTTCCCCTATCTGAAAGTCTGATAAACGCTGAAAAAATGACTAAGTCCCAAAAAAAATTTTTTCAACTTTTTTCAATTTTACCCCCGTGGGATATATATTCTACCCACACACATTTGGAACTCTCCTGGGGTACCCTCACACATATCATTCCCTCATTTAGTGGATATTTTCACAAAAAAGAGAAATTTTCAAAAATTCAGAAAAGTGGCTGAAAATGACTAAATATGAACGACTCATCGGGCGAATCGCTCTGGAACTGAAATCGGAACGATCACTGACAACTCCCCTAACTGAAAGTCTGATAAACGCCGGAAAAATGACTAAGTCCAAAACATTTTTTTTTCAACTTATTTCAATTTTACCCCCGTGGGATATATATTCTACCCACACACATTTGGAACTCTCCTGGGGTACCCTCACACATATTCATCCCTCATTTAGTGGATATTTTCACAAAAAAGTGAAATTTTCAAAAATTCAGAAAATTGGCTGGAAACGACTAAATATGAAGGACTCATCGGGCGAATCGCTCTGGAACTGAAATCGGAACGCTCACTGACATTTCCCCTATCTGAAAGTCTGATAAACGCCGGAAAAATGACTAAGTTGAAAAAAAAATAATTTTCTACTTTTTTCAATTTTACCCCCGTGGGATGTATATTCTACCTGCACACATTTGGAACTCCCCTGGGGTACCCTCACACATATTATTCTCTCATTTAGTGGATATTTTAACAAAAAAGTGAAATTTTCAAAAATTCAGAAAATTGGCTGAAAACAACTAAATATGAAGGACTCATCGGGTGAATCGCTCTGGAACTGAAATTGGAACGCTCACTGACATTTCCGCTATCTGAAAGTCTGATAAACGCTGGAAAAATGACTAAGCCCAAAAAAAATTTGTTTCAATTTTACCCCCGTGGGATATATATTCTACCCACACACATTTGGAACTCTCCTGGGGTACCCTCACACATATTATTCCCTCATTTCGTGGATATTTTCACAAAAAAGTGACATTTTCAAAAATTCAGAAAAGTGGCTGAAAATGACTAAATATGAACGACTCATCAGGCGAATCGCTCTGGAACTGAAATCGGAACGCTCACTGACAACTCCCCTAACTGAAAGTCTGATAAACGCCGGAAAAATGACTAAGTCCAAAACATTTTTTTTTCAACTTATTTCAATTTTACCCCCGTGGGATATATATTCTACCCACACACATTTGGAACTCTCCTGGAGTACCCTCACACATATTCTTCCCTCATTTAGTGGATATTTTCACAAAAAAGTGAAATTTTCAAAAATTCAGAAAATTGGCTGGAAACGACTAAATATGAAGGACTCATCGGGCGTATCGCTCTGGAACTGAAATCGGAACACTCACTGACATTTCCCCTATCTGAAAGTCTGATAAACGCCGGGAAAATGACTAAGTTGAAAAAAAAAAAAAATTTAAACTTTTTTAAATTTTACCCCCGTGGGATATATATTCTACCCACACACATTTGGAACTCTCCTGGGGTACCCTTACACATATTATTCCCTCATTTAGTGGATATTTTCACAAAAAAGTAAAAAATTCAGATAATTGGCTGAAAAGGACTAAATATGAAGGACTCATCGGGCGAATCGCCCTGGAAATGAAATCGGAACGCTCACTGACATTTCCCCTATCTGAAAGCTAGATAAACGCCGTAAAAATGACTAAGTCCAAAAAAAATTTTTTTCACCATTTTTCAATTTTACCCCCGTGGGATATATATTCTACCCACACACATTTGGAACTCTCCTGGGGTACCCTCACACATATTATTCCCTCATTTAGTGGATATTTTCACAAAAAAGTGAAATTTTCAAAAATTCAGAAAATTGGCTGAAAACGACTAAATATGAAGGACTCATCGGGCGAATCGCTCTGGAACTGAAATCGGAACGCTCACTGACATGTCCCCTATCTGAAAGACTGATAACCGACGGAAAAATAACTAACTCCAAAAAAAAATTTTTTCACCTTTTTTCAATTTTACCCCTGTGGGATATATATTCTACCCACACACATTTGGAACTCTCCTGGGGTACTCTCACACATATTATTCCCTCATTTAGTGGATATTTTCACAAAAAAGTGAAATTTTCAAAAATTCTGAAAATTGGCTGAAAATGAATAAATATGAAGGACTCATCGAGCGAATCGCTCTGGAACTGAAATCGGAATGCTCACTGACATTTCCCCTATCTGAAAGCTTGATAAGTGCCGGAAAAATGACTAAGTTTAAAAAAAAAATTTTTCACCATTTTTCAATTTTACCCCCGTGGGATATATATTCTACCCACACACATTTGGAACTCTCCTGGGGTACCCTTACACATATTATTCCCTCATTTAGTGGATATTTTCACAAAAAAGTGAAATTTTCAAAAATTCTGATAATTGGCTGAAAACGACAAAATATGAAGGACTCATCGGGCGAATCACTCTGGAACTTAAATGGGAGTGCTCACTGACATTTCCCCTAACTGAAAGTCTGATAAACGCCGGAAAAATGACTAAGTCCAAAAAAAATTTTTTTTCAACTTTTTTCAATTTTATCCCCGTGGGATATATATTCTACGCACACACATTTGGAACTCTCCTGGGGTACCCTCACACATATTATTCCCTCATTTAGTGGATATTTTCACAAAAAAGTGAAATTTTCAAAAATTCAGAAAATTGGCTGAAAACGACTAAATATAAAGGACTCATCGGGCGAATCGCTCTGGAACTGAAATTGGAACGCTCACTGACAATTCCGCTATCTGAAAGTCTGATAAACGCTGAAAAAATGACTAAGTCCCAAAAACAATTTTTTTCACCTTTTTTCAATTTTACCCCCGTGGGATATATATTCTACCCACACACATTTGGAACTCTCCTGGGGTACCCTCACACATATTATTCCCTCATTTAGTGGATATTTTCGCAAAAAAGTGAAATTTTCAAAAATTCAGATAATTGGCTGAAAACGACTAAATATGAAGGACTCATCGGGCGAATCGCTCTGGAATTGAAATTGGAACACTCACTGACATTTCCCCTATCTGAAAGTCTGATAAACGCCGGAAAAATGACTAAGTCCAAAAAAAAATTTTTTCACCTTTATTAAATTTTACCCCCGTGGGATATATATTCTACGCACACACATTTGGAACTCTCCTGGGGTACCCTCACACATATTATTCCCTCATTTAGTGGATATTTTCACAAAAAAGTGAAATTTTCAAAAATTCAGAAAATTGGCTGAAAACGACTAAATATGAAGGACTCATCGGGCGAAACGCTCTGGAACTGAAATCGGAATGCTCACTGACATTTCCCCTATCTGAAAGTCTGATAAACGCTGAAAAAATGACTAAGTCCGAAAAAAAATTTTTTCACCTTTATTAAATTTTACCCCCGTGGGATATATATTCTACGCACACACATTTGGAACTCTCCTGGGGTACCCTCACACATATTATTCCCTCATTTAGTGGATATTTTTGCAAAAAAGTGACATTTTCAAAAATTCAGATAATTGGCTGAAAACGACTAAATATGAAGGACTCATCAGGCGAATCGCTCTGGAACTGAAATTGGAACGCTCACTGACATTTCCCCTAACTGAAAGACTGATAAACGTTGGAAAAATGACTAAGTCCAAAAAAATTTTTTTTTCAACTTTTTTCAATTTTACCCCCGTGGGATATATATTCTACCCACACACATTTGGAACTCTCCTGGGGTACCCTCACACATATTATTCCCTCATTTAGTGGATATTTTCACAAAAAAGTGAAATTTTCAAAAATTCAGAAAATTGGGTGAAAATGACTAAATATGAACGACTCATCGGGCGAATCACTCTGGAACTGAAATTGGAATGCTCACTGACATTTACCCTAGCTGAAAGTCTGATAAACGCCGTAAAAATGGCTAAGTCCAAAAAAAATTTTTTTAAACTTTTTTTAATTTTACCCCCATGGTATATATATTCTACCCACACACATTTGGAACTCTCCTGGGGTACCCTCACACATATTATTCCCTCATTTAGTGGATATTTTCACAAAAAAGTGAAATTTTCAAAAATTCAGAAAATTGGCTGAAAACGACTAAATATGAAGGACTCATCGGGCGAATCGCTCTGGAACTGAAATTGGAACGCTCACTGACATTTCCGCTATCTGAAAGTCTGATAAACGCTGGAAAAATGACTAAGTCCCAAAAAAAAAATTTTTCTACTTTTTTCAATTTTACCCCCGTGGCATATATATTCTACCCACACACATTTGGAACTCTCCTGGGGTACCCTTACACATTTTATTCCCTCATTTAGTGGATATTTTCACAAAAAAGTGAAATTTTCAAAAATTCAGATAATTGGCTGAAAACGACTAAATATGAAGGACTTATCGGGCGAATCGCTCTGGAATTGAAATCGGAACGCTCATTGACATTTCCCCTATCTGAAAGTCTGATAAACGCCGGAAAAATGACTAAGTCCAAAAAAAAATTTTTTCACCTTTTTTCAATTTTACCCCCGTGGGATATATATTCTACGCACACACATTTGGAACTCTCCTGGGGTACCCTCACACATATTATTCCCTCATTTAGTGGATATTTTCACAAAAAAGTGAAATTTTCAAAAATTCAGAAAATTGGCTGAAAACGACTAAATATGAAGGACTCATCGGGCGAAACGCTCTGGAACTGAAATCGGAATGCTCACTGACATTTCCCCTATCTGAAAGTCTGATAAACGCTGAAAAAATGACTAAGTCCGAAAAACAATTTTTTTCACCTTTTTTCAATTTTACCCCCGTGGGATATATATTCTACCCACACATTTGGAACTCTCCTGGGGTACCCTCACACATATTATTCCCTCATTTAGTGGATATTTTTGCAAAAAAGTGAAATTTTCAAAAATTCAGAAAATTGGCTGAAAACGACTAAATATGAAGGACTTATCGGGCGAATCGCTCTGGAACTGAAATCGGAATGCTCACTGACATTTCTCCTATCTGAAAGTCTGATAAACGCCGGAAAAATGACTAAGTCGAAAAAAAAATTTTTTTTAACTTTTTTCAATTTTATCCCCGTGGGATATATATTCTACCCACACACATTTGGAACTCTCCTGGGGTACCCTCACACATATTATTCCCTCATTTAGTGGATATTTTTACAAAAAAGTGAAATTTTCAAAAATTCAGAAAAGTGCCTGAAAATGACTAAATATGAAAGACTCATCGGGCGAATCGCTCTGGAACTGAAATCGGAACGCTCACTGACATTTCCCCTAACTGAAAGTCTGATAAACGTCGGAAAAATGACTAAGTCCAAAACATTTTTTTTTCAACTTTTTTCAATTTTACCCCCGTGGGATATATATTCTACCCACACACATTTGGAACTCTCCTGGGGTACCCTCACACAAATTATTCCCTCATTTAGTGGATATTTTCGCAAAAAAGTGAAATTTTCAAAAATTCAGATAATTGGCTGAAAACGACTAAATATGAAGGACTCATCAGGCGAATCGCTCTGGAACTGAAATTGGAACGCTCACTGACATTTCCCCTAACTGAAAGACTGATAAACGTCGGAAAAATGACTAAGTCCCAAAAAATTTTTTTTTCAACTTTTTTCAATTTTACCCCCGTGGGATATATATTCTACCCACACACATTTGGAACTCTCCTGGGGTACCCTCACACATATTATTCCCTCATTTAGTGGATATTTTCACAAAAAAGTGAAAGTTTCAAAAATTAAGAAAATTAGCTGAAAATGACTAAATATGAACGACTCATCGGGCGAATCACTCTGGAACTTAAATGGGAACGCTCACTGACATTTCCTCTATTTGAAAGTCTGATAAACGCCAGAAAAATGACTAAGTCGAAAAAAAAAAAATTTTTAAACTTTTTTCAATTTTACCCCCGTGGGATATACATTCTACCCACACACATTTGGAACTCTCCTGGGGTACCCTCACACATATTATTCCCTCATTTAGTGGATATTTTTACAAAAAAGTGAAATCTTCAAAAATTCAGAAAATTGGCTGAAAACGACTAAATATGAACGACTCATCAGGCGAATCACTCTGGAACTGAAATTGGAACGCTCACTGACATTTCCCCTAGCTGAAAGTCTGATAAACGCCGTAAAAATGACTAAGTCCAAAAAAAATTTTTTTCAACTTTTTTCAATTTTACCCCCGTGGGATATATATTCTACCAACACATTTGGAACTCTCCTGGGGTACCCTCACACATATTATTCCCTCATTTAGTGGATATTTTTGCAAAAAAGTGAAATTTTCAAAAATTCTGAAAATTGGCTGGAAACGACTAAATATGAAGGACTCATCGGGCGAATCACTCTGGAACTTAAATGGGAACGCTCACTGACATTTCCCCTATCTGAAAGTCTGATAAACGCTGAAAAAATGACTAAGTCCCAAAAACAATTTTTTTCACCTTTTTTCAATTTTACCCCCGTGGGATATATATTCTACCCACACACATTTGGAACTCTCCTGGGGCACCCTCACGTATATTATTCCCTCATTTAGTGGATATTTTCACAAAAAAGTGAAATTTTCAAAAATTCAGAAAATTGGCTGAAAACGACTAAATATGAAGGACTTATCGGGCGAATCGCTCTGGAACTGAAATCGGAATGCTCACTGACATTTCTCCTATCTGAAAGTCTGATAAACGCCGGAAAAATGACTAAGTCGAAAAAAAAATTTTTTTTAACTTTTTTCAATTTTATCCCCGTGGGATATATATTCTACCCACACACATTTGGAACTCTCCTGGGGTACCCTCACACATATTATTCCCTCATTTAGTGGATATTTTTACAAAAAAGTGAAATTTTCGAAAATTCAGAAAAGTGCCTGAAAATGACTAAATATGAAAGACTCATCGGGCGAATCGCTCTGGAACTGAAATCGGAACGCTCACTGACATTTCCCCTAACTGAAAGTCTGATAAACGTCGGAAAAATGACTAAGTCCAAAAAATTTTTTTTTCAACTTTTTTCAATTTTACCCCCGTGGGATATATATTCTACCCACACACATTTGGAACTCTCCTGGGGTACCCTCACACATATTATTCCCTCATTTAGTGGATATTTTCACAAAAAAGTGAAAGTTTCAAAAATTAAGAAAATTAGCTGAAAATGACTAAATATGAACGACTCATCGGGCGAATCACTCTGGAACTTAAATGGGAACGCTCACTGACATTTCCTCTATTTGAAAGTCTGATAAACGCCAGAAAAATGACTAAGTCGAAAAAAAAAAATTTTTCAACTTTTTTCAATTTTACCCCCGTGGGATATATATTCTACCCACACACATTTGGAACTCTCCTGGGGTACCCTCACACATATTATTCCCTCATTTAGTGGATATTTTCACAAAAAAGTGAAATTTTCAAAAATTAAGAAAATTGGTTGAAAACGGCTAAATATGAAGGACTCATCGGGCGAATCACTCTACAACTTAAATCGGAACGCTCACTGACATTTCCCCTATCTGAAAGTCTGATAAACGCCGGAAAAATGACTAAGTCCAAAAAAATTTTTTTTTCAACTTTTTTCAATTTTACCCCCGTGGGATATATATTCTACCCACACACATTTGGAACTATCCTGGGGTACCCTCACACATATTATTCCCTCATTTAGTGGATATTTTCACAAAAAAGTGAAATTTTCAAAAATTCAGAAAATTGGCTGGAAACTACTAAATATGAAGGACTCATCGGTCGAATCACTCTGGAACTTAAATGGGAACGCTCACTGACATTTCCCCTATCTGAAAGTCTGGTAAACGGCGGAAAAATTACTAAGTCGAAAAAAAAAAATTTTTAAACTTTTTTCAATTTTACCCCCGTGGGATATACATTCTACCCACACACATTTGGAACTCTCCTGGGGTACCCTCACACATATTATTCCCTCATTTAGTGGATATTTTCACAAAAAAGTGAAATTTTCAAAAATTCAGAAAATTGGCTAGAAACGACTAAATATGAAGGACTCATCGGGCGAATCACTCTGGAACTTAAATGGGAACGCTCACTGACATTTCCCCTATCTGAAAGTCTGATAAACGCCGGAAAAATTACTAAGTCGAAAAAAAATTTTTTTTTACTTTTTTCAATTTTACCCCCGTGGGATATATATTCTACCCACACACATTTGGAACTCTCCTGGGGTACCCTCACACATATTATTCCCTCATTTAGTGGATATTTTCACAAAAAAGTGAAAGTTTCAAAAATTAAGAAAATTAGCTGAAAATGACTAAATATGAACGACTCATCGGGCGAATCACTCTGGAACTTAAATGGGAACGCTCACTGACATTTCCTCTATTTGAAAGTCTGATAAACGCCAGAAAAATGACTAAGTCGAAAAAAAAAAAAATTTCAACTTTTTTCAATTTTACCCCCGTGGGATATATATTCTACCCACACACATTTGGAACTCTCCTGGGGTACCCTCACACATATTATTCCCTCATTTAGTGGATATTTTCACAAAAAAGTGAAATTTTCAAAAATTCAGAAAATTGGCTGAAAACGACTAAATATGAAGGACTTATCGGGCGAATCGCTCTGGAACTGAAATCGGAATGCTCACTGACATTTCTCCTATCTGAAAGTCTGATAAACGCCGGAAAAATGACTAAGTCGAAAAAAAAAATTTTTTTAACTTTTTTCAATTTTATCCCCGTGGGATATATATTCTACCCACACACATTTGGAACTCTCCTGGGGTACCCTCACACATATTATTCCCTCATTTAGTGGATATTTTTACAAAAAAGTGAAATTTTCGAAAATTCAGAAAAGTGCCTGAAAATGACTAAATATGAAAGACTCATCGGGCGAATCGCTCTGGAACTGAAATCGGAACGCTCACTGACATTTCCCCTAACTGAAAGTCTGATAAACGTCGGAAAAATGACTAAGTCCAAAAAATTTTTTTTTCAACTTTTTTCAATTTTACCCCCGTGGGATATATATTCTACCCACACACATTTGGAACTCTCCTGGGGTACCCTCACACATATTATTCCCTCATTTAGTGGATATTTTCACAAAAAAGTGAAAGTTTCAAAAATTAAGAAAATTAGCTGAAAATGACTAAATATGAACGACTCATCGGGCGAATCACTCTGGAACTTAAATGGGAACGCTCACTGACATTTCCTCTATTTGAAAGTCTGATAAACGCCAGAAAAATGACTAAGTCGAAAAAAAAAAATTTTTCAACTTTTTTCAATTTTACCCCCGTGGGATATATATTCTACCCACACACATTTGGAACTCTCCTGGGGTACCCTCACACATATTATTCCCTCATTTAGTGGATATTTTCACAAAAAAGTGAAATTTTCAAAAATTAAGAAAATTGGTTGAAAACGGCTAAATATGAAGGACTCATCGGGCGAATCACTCTACAACTTAAATCGGAACGCTCACTGACATTTCCCCTATCTGAAAGTCTGATAAACGCCGGAAAAATGACTAAGTCCAAAAAAATTTTTTTTTCAACTTTTTTCAATTTTACCCCCGTGGGATATATATTCTACCCACACACATTTGGAACTATCCTGGGGTACCCTCACACATATTATTCCCTCATTTAGTGGATATTTTCACAAAAAAGTGAAATTTTCAAAAATTCAGAAAATTGGCTGGAAACTACTAAATATGAAGGACTCATCGGTCGAATCACTCTGGAACTTAAATGGGAACGCTCACTGACATTTCCCCTATCTGAAAGTCTGGTAAACGGCGGAAAAATTACTAAGTCGAAAAAAAAAAATTTTTAAACTTTTTTCAATTTTACCCCCGTGGGATATACATTCTACCCACACACATTTGGAACTCTCCTGGGGTACCCTCACACATATTATTCCCTCATTTAGTGGATATTTTCACAAAAAAGTGAAATTTTCAAAAATTCAGAAAATTGGCTAGAAACGACTAAATATGAAGGACTCATCGGGCGAATCACTCTGGAACTTAAATGGGAACGCTCACTGACATTTCCCCTATCTGAAAGTCTGATAAACGCCGGAAAAATTACTAAGTCGAAAAAAAATTTTTTTTTACTTTTTTCAATTTTACCCCCGTGGGATATATATTCTACCCACACACATTTGGAACTCTCCTGGGGTACCCTCACACATATTATTCCCTCATTTAGTGGATATTTTCACAAAAAAGTGAAAGTTTCAAAAATTAAGAAAATTAGCTGAAAATGACTAAATATGAACGACTCATCGGGCGAATCACTCTGGAACTTAAATGGGAACGCTCACTGACATTTCCTCTATTTGAAAGTCTGATAAACGCCAGAAAAATGACTAAGTCGAAAAAAAAAAATTTTTCAACTTTTTTCAATTTTACCCCCGTGGGATATATATTCTACCCACACACATTTGGAACTCTCCTGGGGTACCCTCACACATATTATTCCCTCATTTAGTGGATATTTTTACAAAAAAGTGAAATCTTCAAAAATTCAGAAAATTGGCTGAAAACGACTAAATATGAACGACTCATCAGGCGAATCACTCTGGAACTGAAATTGGAACGCTCGCTGACATTTCCCCTAGCTGAAAGTCTGATAAACGCCGTAAAAATGACTAAGTCCAAAAAAATTTTTTTTCAACTTTTTTCAATTTTACCCCCATGGGATATATATTCTACCCACACACATTTGGAACTCTCCTGGGGTACCCTCACACATATTATTCCCTCATTTAGTGGATATTTTCACAAAAAAGTGAAATTTTCAAAAATTCAGAAAATTGGCTGAAAACGAATAAATATGAATGACTCATTGGTCGAATCGCTCTGGAACTGAAATCGGTACGCTCACTGACATTTCCCCTCTCTGAAAGTCTGATAAACGCTGAAAAAATGACTAAGTCGAAAAAAAAAAAACTTTCAACTTTTTTCAATTTTGCCCCGTGGCATATATATTCTACCCACACACATTTGGAACTCTCCTGGGGTACCCTCACACATATTATTCCCTCATTTAGTGGATATTTTCACAAAAAAGTGAAATTTTCAAAAATTCAGAAAATTGGCTGGAAACGACTAAATATGAAGGACTCATCGGGCGAATCACTCTGGAACTTAAATGGGAACGCTCACTGACATTTCCCCTATCTGAAAGTCTGATAAACGCCGGAAAAATGACTAAGTCCAAAAAAATTTTTTTTTCAACTTTTTTCAATTTTACCCCCGTGGGATATATATTCTACCCACACACATTTGGAACTCTCCTGGGGTACCCTCACACATATTATTCCCTCATTTAGTGGATATTTTCACAAAAAAGTGAAATTTTCAAAAATTCAGAAAATTGGCTGGAAACGACTAAATATGAAGGACTCATCAGTCGAATCACTCTGGAACTTAAATGGGAACGCTCACTGACATTTCCCCTATCTGAAAGTCTGATAAACGCCGGAAAAATTACTAAGTCGAAAAAAATTTTTTTTTTACTTTTTTCAATTTTACCCCCGTGGGATATATATTCTACCCACAAACATTTGGAACTCTCCTGGGGTACCCTCACACATATTATTCCCTCATTTAGTGGATATTTTCACAAAAAAGTGAAAGTTTCAAAAATTAAGAAAATTAGCTGAAAATGACTAAATATGAACGACTCATCGGGCGAATCACTCTGGAACTTAAATGGGAATGCTCACTGACATTTCCTCTATTTGAAAGTCTGATAAACGCCAGAAAAATGACTAAGTCGAAAAAAAAAAATTTTTCAACTTTTTTCAATTTTACCCCCGTGGGATATATATTCTACCCACACACATTTGGAACACTCCTGGGGTACCCTTACACATATTATTCCCTCATTTAGTGGATACTTTCACAAAAAAGTGAAATTTTCAAAAATTCAGATAATTTGCTGAAAACGACTAAATATGAAGGACTCATCGGGCGAATCGCTCTGGAATTGAAATCGGAACGCTCACTGACATTTCCCCTAGCTGAAAGTCTGATAAACGCCGGAAAAATGACTAAGTCCAAAAAAAATTTTTTTCAACTTTTTTCAATTTTACCCCCATGGGATATATATTCTACCCACACACATTTGGAACTCTCCTGGGGTACCCTCACACATATTATTCCCTCATTTAGTGGATATTTTCACAAAAAAGTGAAATTTTCAAAAATTCAGAAAATTGGCTGAAAACGACTAAATATGAAGGACTCATCGGGCGAATCGCTCTGGAACTTAAATGGGAACGCTCACTGACATTTCCCCTATCTGAAAGTCTGGTAAACGCCGGAAAAATTACTAAGTCGAAAAAAAAAAATTTTTAAACTTTTTTCAATTTTACCCCCGTGGGATATACATTCTACCCACACACATTTGGAACTCTCCTGGGGTACCCTCACACATATTATTCCCTCATTTAGTGGATATTTTCACAAAAAAGTGAAATTTTCAAAAATTAAGAAAATTGGTTGAAAACGGCTAAATATGAAGGACTCATCGGGCGAATCACTCTGGAACTTAAATCGGAACACTCACTGACATTTCCCCTATCTGAAAGTCTGATAAACGCCGGAAAAATGACTAAGTCCAAAAAAATATTTTTTTTCAACTTTTTTCAATTTTACCCCCGTGGGATATATATTCTACCCACACACATTTGGAACTCTCCTGGGGTACCATCACACATATTATTCCCTCATTTAGTGGATATTTTCACAGAAAAGTGAAATTTTCAAAAATTCAGAAAATTGGCTGGAAACGACTAAATATGAAGGACTCATCGGTCGAATCACTCTGGAACTTAAATGGGAACGCTCACTGACATTTCCCCTATCTGAAAGTCTGGTAAACGCCGGAAAAATTACTAAGTCGAAAAAAAAAAATTTTTAAACTTTTTTCAATTTTACCCCCGTGGGATATACATTCTACCCACACACATTTGGAACTCTCCTGGGGTACCCTCACACATATTATTCCCTCATTTAGTGGATATTTTCACAAAAAAGTGAAATTTTCAAAAATTCAGAAAATTGGCTGGAAACGACTAAATATGAAGGACTCATCGGGCGAATCACTCTGGAACTTAAATGGGAACGCTCACTGACATTTCCCCTATCTGAAAGTCTGATAAACGCCGGAAAAATTACAAAGTCGAAAAAAAATTTTTTTTTACTTTTTTCAATTTTACCCCCGTGGGATATATATTCTACCCACACACATTTGGAACTCTCCTGGGGTACCCTCACACATATTATTCCCTCATTTAGTGGATATTTTCACAAAAAAGTGAAAGTTTCAAAAATTAAGAAAATTAGCTGAAAATGACTAAATATGAACGACTCATCGGGCGAATCACTCTGGAACTTAAATGGGAACGCTCACTGACATTTCCTCTATTTGAAAGTCTGATAAACGCCAGAAAAATGACTAAGTCGAAAAAAAAAATTTTTTAAACTTTTTTCAATTTTACCCCCGTGGGATATACATTCTACCCACACACATTTGGAACTCTCCTGGGGTACCCTCACACATATTATTCCCTCATTTAGTGGATATTTTCACAAAAAAGTGAAATTTTCAAAAATTAAGAAAATTGGTTGAAAACGACTAAATATGAACGACTCATCAGGCGAATCACTCTGGAACTGAAATTGGAACGCTCACTGACATTTCCCCTAGCTGAAAGTCTGATAAACGCCGTAAAAATGACTAAGTCCCAAAAAATTTTTTTCAACTTTTTTCAATTTTACCCCCATGGGATATATATTCTACCCACACACATTTGGAACTCTCCTGGGGTACCCTTACACATATTATTCCCTCATTTAGTGGATACTTTCACAAAAAAGTGAAATTTTCAAAAATTCAGATAATTTGCTGAAAACGGCTAAATATGAAGGACTCATCGGGCGAATCACTCTGGAACTTAAATCGGAACGCTCACTGACATTTCCCCTATCTGAAAGTCTGATAAACGCCGGAAAAATGACTAAGTCCAAAAAAATATTTTTTTTCAACTTTTTTCAATTTTACCCCCGTGGGATATATATTCTACCCACACACATTTGGAACTCTCCTGGGGTACCCTCACACATATTATTCCCTCATTTAGTGGATATTTTCACAAAAAAGTGAAATTTTCAAAAATTCAGAAAATTGGCTGGAAACGACTAAATATGAAGGACTCATCGGTCGAATCACTCTGGAACTTAAATGGGAACGCTCACTGACATTTCCCCTATCTGAAAGTCTGGTAAACGCCGGAAAAATTACTAAGTCGAAAAAAAAAAATTTTTAAACTTTTTTCAATTTTACCCCCGTGGGATATACATTCTACCCACACACATTTGGAACTCTCCTGGGGTACCCTCACACATATTATTCCCTCATTTAGTGGATATTTTCACAAAAAAGTGAAATTTTCAAAAATTAAGAAAATTGGTTGAAAACGACTAAATATGAACGACTCATCAGGCGAATCACTCTGGAACTGAAATTGGAACGCTCACTGACATTTCCCCTAGCTGAAAGTCTGATAAACGCCGTAAAAATGACTAAGTCCCAAAAAATTTTTTTCAACTTTTTTCAATTTTACCCCCATGGGATATATATTCTACCCACACACATTTGGAACTCTCCTGGGGTACCCTTACACATATTATTCCCTCATTTAGTGGATACTTTCACAAAAAAGTGAAATTTTCAAAAATTCAGATAATTTGCTGAAAACGGCTAAATATGAAGGACTCATCGGGCGAATCACTCTGGAACTTAAATCGGAACGCTCACTGACATTTCCCCTATCTGAAAGTCTGATAAACGCCGGAAAAATGACTAAGTCCAAAAAAATATTTTTTTTCAACTTTTTTCAATTTTACCCCCGTGGGATATATATTCTACCCACACACATTTGGAACTCTCCTGGGGTACCCTCACACATATTATTCCCTCATTTAGTGGATATTTTCACAAAAAAGTGAAATTTTCAAAAATTCAGAAAATTGGCTGGAAACGACTAAATATGAAGGACTCATCGGTCGAATCACTCTGGAACTTAAATGGGAACGCTCACTGACATTTCCCCTATCTGAAAGTCTGGTAAACGCCGGAAAAATTACTAAGTCGAAAAAAAAAAATTTTTAAACTTTTTTCAATTTTACCCCCGTGGGATATACATTCTACCCACACACATTTGGAACTCTCCTGGGGTACCCTCACACATATTATTCCCTCATTTAGTGGATATTTTCACAAAAAAGTGAAATTTTCAAAAATTCAGAAAATTGGCTGGAAACGACTAAATATGAAGGACTCATCGGGCGAATCACTCTGGAACTTAAATGGGAACGCTCACTGACATTTCCCCTATCTGAAAGTCTGATAAACGCCGGAAAAATTACTAAGTCGAAAAAAAATTTTTTTTTACTTTTTTCAATTTTACCCCCGTGGGATATATATTCTACCCACACACATTTGGAACTCTCCTGGGGTACCCTCACACATATTATTCCCTCATTTAGTGGATATTTTTACAAAAAAGTGAAATTTTCAAAAATTCAGAAAATTGGCTGAAAACGACTAAATATGAAGGACTCATCGGGCGAAACGCTCTGGAACTGAAATCGGAATGCTCACTGACATTTCCCCTTTCTGAAAGTCTGATAAACGCTGAAAAAATTACTAAGTCCCAAAAACAATTTTTTTCAACTTTTTTCAATTTTACCCCCGTGGGATATATATTCTACCCACACACATTTGGAACTCTCTTGGGGTACCCTCACACATATTATTCCCTCATTTAGTGGATATTTTCACAAAAAAGTGAAATTTTCAAAAATTAAGAAAATTGGCTGAAAACGACTAAATATGAACGACTCATCAGGCGAATCACTCTGGAACTGAAATTGGAACGCTCACTGACATTTCCCCTAGCTGAAAGTCTGATAAACGCCGTAAAAATGACTAAGTCCCAAAAAATTTTTTTCAACTTTTTTCAATTTTACCCCCATGGGATATATATTCTACCCACACACATTTGGAACTCTCCTGGGGTACCCTTACACATATTATTCCCTCATTTAGTGGATACTTTCACAAAAAAGTGAAATTTTCAAAAATTCAGATAATTTGCTGAAAACGGCTAAATATGAAGGACTCATCGGGCGAATCACTCTGGAACTTAAATCGGAACGCTCACTGACATTTCCCCTATCTGAAAGTCTGATAAACGCCGGAAAAATGACTAAGTCCAAAAAAATATTTTTTTTCAACTTTTTTCAATTTTACCCCCGTGGGATATATATTCTACCCACACACATTTGGAACTCTCCTGGGGTACCCTCACACATATTATTCCCTCATTTAGTGGATATTTTCACAAAAAAGTGAAATTTTCAAAAATTCAGAAAATTGGCTGGAAACGACTAAATATGAAGGACTCATCGGTCGAATCACTCTGGAACTTAAATGGGAACGCTCACTGACATTTCCCCTATCTGAAAGTCTGGTAAACGCCGGAAAAATTACTAAGTCGAAAAAAAAAAATTTTTAAACTTTTTTCAATTTTACCCCCGTGGGATATACATTCTACCCACACACATTTGGAACTCTCCTGGGGTACCCTCACACATATTATTCCCTCATTTAGTGGATATTTTCACAAAAAAGTGAAATTTTCAAAAATTCAGAAAATTGGCTGGAAACGACTAAATATGAAGGACTCATCGGGCGAATCACTCTGGAACTTAAATGGGAATGCTCACTGACATTTCCCCTATCTGAAAGTCTGATAAACGCCGGAAAAATTACTAAGTCGAAAAAAAATTTTTTTTTACTTTTTTCAATTTTACCCCCGTGGGATATATATTCTACCCACACACATTTGGAACTCTCCTGGGGTACCCTCACACATATTATTCCCTCATTTAGTGGATATTTTTACAAAAAAGTGAAATTTTCAAAAATTCAGAAAATTGGCTGAAAACGACTAAATATGAAGGACTCATCGGGCGAAACGCTCTGGAACTGAAATCGGAATGCTCACTGACATTTCCCCTTTCTGAAAGTCTGATAAACGCTGAAAAAATTACTAAGTCCCAAAAACAATTTTTTTCAACTTTTTTCAATTTTACCCCCGTGGGATATATATTCTACCCACACACATTTGGAACTCTCTTGGGGTACCCTCACACATATTATTCCCTCATTTAGTGGATATTTTCACAAAAAAGTGAAATTTTCAAAAATTAAGAAAATTGGCTGAAAATGACTAAATATGAACGACTCATCGGGCGAATCACTCTGGAACTGAAATTGGAACGCTCACTGACATTTCCCCTAGCTGAAAGTCTGATAAACGCCGTAAAAATGACTAAGTCCAAAAAAAATTTTTTTCAACTTTTTTTAATTTTACCCCCATGGGATATACATTCTACCCACACACATTTAGAACTCTCCTGGGGTACCCTCACACATATTATTCCCTCATTTAGTGGATATTTTCACAAAAAAGTGAAATTTTCAAAAATTCAGATAATTGGCTGAAAACGACTAAATATGAAGGACTTATCGGGCGAATCGCTCTGGAATTGAAATTGGAACGCTCACTGACATTTCCCCTATCTGAAAGTCTGATAAACGCCGGAAAAATGACTAAGTCCAAAAAAAAATTTTTTCTCCTTTTTTCAATTTTACCCCCGTGGGATATATATTCTACGCACACACATTTGGAACTCTCCTGGGGTACCCTCACACATATTATTCCCTCATTTAGTGGATATTTTCACAAAAAAGTGAAATTTTCAAAAATTCAGAAAATTGGCTGAAAACGACTAAATATGAAGGACTCATCGGGCGAAACGCTCTGGAACTGAAATCGGAATGCTCACTGACATTTCCCCTATCTGAAAGTCTGATAAACGCTGAAAAAATGACTAAGTCCCAAAAAACAATTTTTTTCACCTTTTTTCAATTTTACCCCCGTGGGATATATATTCTACCCACACACATTTGGGACTCTCCTGGGGTACCCTCACACATATTATTCCCTCATTTAGTGGATATTTTCACAAAAAAGTGAAATTTTCAAAAATTCAGAAAATTGGCTGGAAACGACTAAATATGAAGGACTCATCGGGCGAATCACTCTGGAACTTAAATGGGAACGCTCACTGACATTTCCCCTATCTGAAAGTCTGATAAACGCCGGAAAAATTACTAAGTCGAAAAAAAATTTTTTTTTACTTTTTTCAATTTTACCCCCGTGGGATATATATTCTACCCACACACATTTGGAACTCTCCTGGGGTACCCTCACACATATTATTCCCTCATTTAGTGGATATTTTCACAAAAAAGTGAAGGTTTCAAAAATTAAGAAAATTAGCTGAAAATGACTAAATATGAACGACTCATCGGGCGAATCACTCTGGAACTTAAATGGGATCGCTCACTGACATTTCCCCTATCTGAAAGTCTGATAAACGCTGTAAAAATGACTAAGTCCAAAAAAATTTTTTTTCAACTTTTTTCAATTTTACCCCCATGGGATATATATTCTACCCACACACATTTGGAACTCTCCTGGGGTACCCTCACACATATTATTCCCTCATTTAGTGGATATTTTCACAAAAAAGTGAAATTTACAAAAATTCAGAAAATTGGCTGAAAACGACTAAATATGAAGGACTCATCGGGCGAAACGCTCTGGAACTGAAATCGGAATGCTCACTGACATTTCCCCTTTCTGAAAGTCTGATAAACGCTGAAAAAATGACTAAGTCCCAAAAACAATTTTTTTCAACTTTTTTCAATTTTACCCCCGTGGGATATATATTCTACCCACACACATTTGGAACTCTCTTGGGGTACCCTCACACATATTATTCCCTCATTTAGTGGATATTTTCACAAAAAAGTGAAATTTTCAAAAATTAAGAAAATTGGCTGAAAATGACTAAATATGAACGACTCATTGGGCGAATCACTCTGGAACTTAAATGGGATCGCTCACTGACATTTCCCCTATCTGAAAGTCTGATAAACGCCGGAAAAATGACTAAGTCCAAAAAAAAATTTTTTCACCTTTTTTCAATTTTACCCCCGTGGGATATATATTCTACCCACACACATTTGGAACTCTCCTGGGGTACCCTCACACATATTATTCCCTCATTTAGTGGATATTTTTGCTAAAAAGTGAAATTTTCAAAAATTCAGATAATTGGCTGAAAACGACTAAATATGAAGGACTCATCAGGCAAATCGCTCTGGAACTGAAATTGGAATGCTCACTGTCATTTCCTCTAACTGAAAGACTGATAAACGTCGGAAAAATGACTAAGTCCAAAAAAATTTTTTTTTCAACTTTTTTCAATTTTACCCCCGTGGGATATATATTCTACCCACACACATTTGGAACTCTCTTGGGGTACCCTCACACATATTATTCCCTCATTTAGTGGATATTTTCACAAAAAAGTGAAATTTTCAAAAATTAAGAAAATTGGCTGAAAATGACTAAATATGAACGACTCATCGGGCGAATCACTCTGGAACTGAAATTGGAACGCTCACTGACATTTCCCCTATCTGAAAGTCTGATAAACGCCGTAAAAATGACTAAGTCCAAAAAAAATTTTTTTCAACTTTTTTTAATTTTACCCCCATGGGATATATATTCTACCCACACACATTTGGAACTCTCCTGGGGTACCCTCACACATATTATTCCCTCATTTAGTGGATATTTTCACAAAAAAGTGAAAGTTTCAAAAATTCAGAAAATTGGCTGAAAACGACTAAATATGAAGGACTCATCGGGCGAAACGCTCTGGAACTGAAATCGGAATGCTCACTGACATTTCCCCTTTCTGAAAGTCTGATAAACGCTGAAAAAATGACTAAGTCCCAAAAACAATTTTTTTCAACTTTTTTCAATTTTACCCCCGTGGGATATATATTCTACCCACACACATTTGGAACTCTCTTGGGGTACCCTCACACATATTATTCCCTCATTTAGTGGATATTTTCACAAAAAAGTGAAATTTTCAAAAATTAAGAAAATTGGCTGAAAATGACTAAATATGAACGACTCATCGGGCGAATCACTCTGGAACTGAAATTGGAACGCTCACTGACATTTCCCCTAGCTGAAAGTCTGATAAACGCCGTAAAAATGACTAAGTCCAAAAAAAATTTTTTTTAACTTTTTTTAATTTTACCCCCATGGGATATATATTCTACCCACACACATTTGGAACTCTCCTGGGGTACCCTCACACATATTATTCCCTCATTTAGTGGATATTTTCACAAAAAAGTGAAATTTTCAAAAATTCAGAAAATTGGCTGAAAACGACTAAATATGAAGGACTCATCGGGCGAATCGCTCTGGAATTGAAATCGCAACGCTCACTGACATTTCCCCTATCTGAAAGTCTGATAAACGCCGGAAAAATGACTAAGTCCAAAAAAAAAATTTTTTCACCTTTTTTCAATTTTACCCCCGTGGGATATATATTCTACGCACACACATTTGCAACTCTCCTGGGGTACCCTCACACATATTATTCCCTCATTTAGTGGATATTTTCACAAAAAAGTGAAATTTTCAAAAATTCTGAAAATTGGCTGAAAACGACTAAATATGAAGGACTCATCAGGCGAAACGCTCTGGAACTGAAATCGGAATGCTCACTGACATTTCCCCTTTCTGAAAGTCTGATAAACGCTGAAAAAATGACTAAGTCCCAAAAACAATTTTTTTCAACTTTTTTCAATTTTACCCCCGTGGGATATATATTCTACCCACACACATTTGGAACTCTCTTGGGGTACCCTCACACATATTATTCCCTCATTTAGTGGATATTTTCACAAAAAAGTGAAATTTTCAAAAATTAAGAAAATTGGCTGAAAATGACTAAATATGAACGACTCATCGGGCGAATCACTCTGGAACTGAAATTGGAACGCTCACTGACATTTCCCCTAGCTGAAAGTCTGATAAACGCCGTAAAAATGACTAAGTCCAAAAAAAATTTTTTTCAACTTTTTTTAATTTTACCCCCATGGGATATATATTCTACCCACACACATTTGGAACTCTCCTGGGGTACCCTCACACATATTATTCCCTCATTTAGTGGATATTTTCACAAAAAAGTGAAATTTTCAAAAATTCAGAAAATTGGCTGAAAACGACTAAATATGAAGGACTCATCGGGCGAATCGCTCTGGAATTGAAATCGCAATGCTCACTGACATTTCCCCTATCTGAAAGTCTGATAAACGCCGGAAAAATGACTAAGTCCAAAAAAAAATTTTTTCACCTTTTTTCAATTTTACCACCGTGGGATATATATTCTACGCACACACATTTGCAACTCTCCTGGGGTACCCTCACACATATTATTCCCTCATTTAGTGGATATTTTCACAAAAAAGTGAAATTTTCAAAAATTCTGAAAATTGGCTGAAAACGACTAAATATGAAGGACTCATCAGGCGAAACGCTCTGGAACTGAAATCGGAATGCTCACTGACATTTCCCCTATCTGAAAGTCTGATAAACGCTGAAAAAATGACTAAGTCCCAAAAACAATTTTTTTCACCTTTTTTCAATTTTACCCCCGTGGGATATATATTCTACCCACACACATTTGGAACTCTCCTGGGGTACCCTCACACATATTATTCCCTCATTTAGTGGATATTTTTGCAAAAAAGTGAAATTTTCAAAAATTCAGATAATTGGCTGAAAACGACTAAATATGAAGGACTCATCAGGCGAATCGCTCTGGAACTGAAATTGGAACGCTCACTGTCATTTCCTCTAACTGAAAGACTGATAAACGTCGGAAAAATGACTAAGTCCAAAAAAATTTTTTTTTCAACTTTTTTCAATTTTACCCCCGTGGGATATATATTCTACCCACACACCTTTGGAACTCTCTTGGGGTACCCTCACACATATTATTCCCTCATTTAGTGGATATTTTCACAAAAAAGTGAAATTTTCAAAAATTCAGAAAATTGGCTGAAAACGACTAAATATGAAGGACTCATCGGGCGAAAAGCTCTGGAACTGAATTTGGAACGCTCACTGACATTTCCCCTAACTGAAAGACTGATAAACGTCGGAAAAATGACTAAGTCCAAAAAAATTTTTTTTTCAACCTTTTTCAATTTTACCCCCGTGGGATATATATTCTACCCACACATTTGGAACTCTCCTGGGGTACCCTCACACATATTATTCCCTCATTTAGTGGATATTTTCACAAAAAAGTGAAATTTTCAAAAATAAAGAAAATTGGCTGAAAATGACTAAATATGAACGACTCATCGGGCGAATCGCTCTGGAACTTAAATGGGAACGCTCACTGACATTTCCCCTATCTGAAAGTCTGATAAACGCCGGAAAAATTACTAAGTCGAAAAAAAAATTTTTTTTACTTTTTTCAATTTTACCCCCGTGGGATATATATTCTACCCACACACATTTGGAACTCTCCTGGGGTACCCTCACACATATTATTCCCTCATTTAGTGGATATTTTCACAAAAAAGTGAAATTTTCAAAAATTCAGAAAATTGGCTGAAAACGACTAAATATGAAGGACTCATCGGGCGAATCGCTCTGGAACTGAAATTGGAACGCTCACTGACATTTCCGCTATCTGAAAGTCTGATAAACGCTGGAAAAATGACTAAGTCCCAAAAAAAATTTTTTTCTACTTTTTTCAATTTTACCCCCGTGGCATATATATTCTACCCACACACAATTGGAACTCGCCTGGGGTACCCTTACACATATTATTCCCTCATTTAGTGGATATTTTCACAAAAAAGTGAAATTTTCAAAAATTCTGAAAATTGGCTGAAAACGACGAAATATCAAGGACTCATCCGGCGAATCACTCTGGAACTGAAATCGGAATGCTCACTGACATTTCTCCCTCTCTGAAAGTGTGAAAAGTGACCAAGTCCAAAAAAAAATTTTTTTCAACTTTTTTCAATTTTACCCCCGTGGGTTATATATTCTACCCACACACATTTGGAACTCTCCTGGGGTACCTTCACACATATTATTCACTCATTTAGTGGATATTTTCAGAAAAAAGTGAAATTTTCAAAAATTCTGAAAATTGGCTGAAAACGATGAAATATCAAGGACCCATCCAGCGAATTGCACTGGAACTGAAATCGGAACGCTCACTGACATTTCCCCTCTCTGAAAGTCGGATAAACGCCGGAAAAATGATTAAGTCAAAAAAAAAATTTTTTTCAACTTTTTTCAATTTTACCCCCGTGGCTTACATATTCTACCCATACACATTTGGAACTCTCCTGGGGTACCTTCACTCATTTTATTCCCTCATTTAGTGAATATTTTCACAAAAAAGTGAAATTTTCAAAAATTCAGAAAATTGGCTGAAAACGATGAAATATCAAGGACTCATTTGGGTGAATCGCTCTGGAACTGAAATCGGAATGCTCACTGACATTTCCCCTCTCTGAAAGTCTGATAAATGCCGGAAAAATGATTAAGTCTAAAAAAAAATTTTTTTCAACTTTTTTCAATTTTACCCCCGTTGGATATTTATTCTACCCACACACATTTGGAACTCTCCTGGGGTACCCTCACACATATTATTCCCTCATTTAGTGGATATTTTCACAAAAAAGTGAACTTTTCAAAAATTCAGAAAATTGGCTGAAAACGACAAAATATCAAGGACTCATTGGGCGATTCGCTCTGGAACTGAAATTGGAAGGCTCACTGACATTTCCCCTCTCTGAAAGTCTGATAAACACCGGAAAAATGACTAAGTCCCAAAAAAATTTTTTTTCAACTTTTTTCAATTTTACCCCTGTGGGTTATATATTCTACCCACACACATTTGGAACTCTCCTGCGGTACCTTCACACATATTATTCCCTCATTTAGTGGATATTTTCAAAAAAAAGTAAAATTTTCAAAAATTCAGAAAATTGGCTGAAAACGACAAAATATCAAGGACTCATTGGTCGTTTCGCTCTGGAGCTGAAATCGGATCGCTCACTGATATTTCCCCTCTCTGAAAGTCTGATAAACGCCGGAAAAATGACTAAGTCGGAAAAAAAAATGTTTCAACTTTTTCAATTTTACCCCTGTGGGTTATATTTTCTACCCAGACATATTTGGAACTCTCCTGGGGTACCCTCACACATATTATTCCCTCATTTAGTGGATATTTTCACAAAAAAGTGAAATTTTCAAAAATTCAGAAAATTGGCTAAAAACGTCGAAATACAAGGACTCGTTGGGCGAATCGCTCTGGAACTGAAATCGGATCGCTCACTGACATTTCCCCTCTCTGAAAGTCTGATAAACGCCGGAAAAATGAGTAAGTCGAAAAAAAAAAAATTTCAACTTTTTCAATTTTACCCCTGTGGGTTGTATATTCTACCCACACACATTTGGAACTCTCCTGGGGTACCTTCACTCATTTTTTTCCCTCATTTAGTGGATATTTTCACAAAAAAGTGAAATTTTCAAAAATTCAGAAAATTGGCTGAAAACGACGAAATATCAAGGACTCATCCAGCGAATCATTCTGGAACTGAAATTGGAACGCTCACTGACATTTCCCCCCTCTGAAAGTCTGATAAACACCAAAAAAATGACTAAGTCCAAAAAAATTTTTTTTCAACTTTTTTCAATTTTACCCCTGTGGGATATTTATTCAAACCACACACATTTGGAACTCTCCTGGGGTACCCTCACACATATTATTCCCTCATTTAGTGGATATTTTCACAAAAAAGTGAAATTTTCAAAAATTCAGAAAATTGGCTGAAACCGACGAAATATCAAGGACTCATTGGGTGAATCGCTCTGGAACTGAAATCGGAACGCTCACTGACATTTCCCCTCTCCCAAAGTCTGATAAACGCCGGAAAAATGACTAAGTCCAAAAAAAAAAATGTTTCAAGTTTTTTCAATTTTACCCCCGTGGGTTATATATTCTACCCACACACATTTGGAAATCTCCTGGGGTACCTTCACACATATTATTCACTCATTTAGTGGATATTTTCACAAAAAAGTGAAATTTTCAAAAATTCAGAAAATTGGCTGAAAATGACTAAATATCAAGGGCACATCCATCGAATCGCACTGAAACTGAAATCGGAACGCTCACTGACATTTCCCCTCTCTGAAAGTCTGATAAACGCCGGAAAAATTACTAAGTCCAAAAAAAAAAATGTTTCAAGTTTTTTCAATTTTACCCCCGTGGGTTATATATTCTACCCACACACATTTGGAAATCTCCTGGGGTACACTCTCACATATTATTCCCTCATTTAGTGGATATTTTCACAAAAAAGTGAAATTTTCAAAAATTCAGAATATTGGCTGAAAACGACGAAATATCAAGGACTCATTGGGCGAATCGCTCTGGAAGTGAATTCGGAATGCTCACTGACATCTCCCCTCTCTGAAAGTCTGATAAACGCCGAAAAAATGACTAAGTCCCAAAAAAAATTTTTTTCAACTTTTTTCAATTTTACCCCCGTGGGTTATATATTCTACCCACACACATTTGGAACTCTCCTGGGGTACCCTCACACATATTATTCCCTCATTTAGTGGATATTTTCACAAAAAAGTGAAATTTTCAAAAACTCAGAAAATTGGCTGAAAACGACGAAATATCAAGGACTCATCCGGCGTATCGCGCTGGACCTGAAATCGGAACGCTTACTGACATTTCCCCTCTCTGAAAGTCTGATAAACGCCGGAAAAATGACTAAGTCCAAAAAAGCAATTTTTTTCAACTTTTTTCAATTTTACCCCCGTGGGTTATAGATTCTACCCACACACATTTGGAACTCTCCTGGGGTACCTTCACACATATTATTCGCTCAATTAGTGGATATTTTCAGAAAAAAGTGAAATTTTCAAAAATTCAGAAAATTGGCTGAAAAAGACGAAATATCAAGGACTCATCCAGCGAATCACACTGGAACTGAAATCGGAATGCTCACTGACATTTCCCCTCTCTGAAAGTCGGATAAACGCCGGAAAAATGATTAAGTCAAAAAAAAATTTTTTTTCAACTTTTTTCAATTTTACCCCTGTGGGATATTTATTCAAACCACACACATTTGGAACTCTCCTGGGGTACCCTCACACATATTATTCCCTCATTTAGTGGATATTTTCACAAAAAAGTGAAATTTTCAAAAATTCAGAAAATTGGCTGAAAATGACGAAATATCAAGGACTCATTGGGCGAGTCGCTCTGGAAGTGAATTCGGAATGCTCACTGACATCTCCCCTCTCTGAAAGTCTGATAAACGCCGGAAAAATGACTAAGTCCAAAAAAAAATTTTTTTCAACTTTTTTCAATTTTACCCCCGTGGGTTATATATTCTACCCACACACATTTGGAACCCTCCTGGGGTACCTTCACACATATTATTCCCTCATTTAGTGGATATTTTCAGAAAAAAGTGAAATTTTCAAAAATTCAGAAAATTGGCTGAAAACGACGAAATATCAAGGACTCATCCAGCGACTCACACTGGAACTGAAATCGGAACGCTCACTGACATTTCCCCTCTCTGAAAGTCTAATAAACGCCAGAAAAATGACTAAGTGCAAAAAAAAATTTTTTCAACTTTTTTCAATTTTACCCCCGTGGGATATATATTCTACCCACACACATTTGGAAATCTCCTGGGGTACACTCACACATATTATTCCCTCATTTAGTGGATATTTTCACAAAAAAGTGAACTTTTCAAAAATTCAGAAAATTGGCTGAAAACGACGAAATATCAAGTACTCATACAGCGAATCACACTGGAACTGAAATCGGAACGCTCACTGACATTTCCCCTCTCTGAAAGTCGGATAAATGCCGGAAAAATGACTAAGTCAAAAAAAAAAATTTTTCGACTTTTTTCAATTTTACCCCCGTGGGATATATATTCTACCCACACACATTTGGAACTCTCCTGGGGTACGTTCACACATATTCCCTCATTTAGTGGATATTTTCAAAAAAAAAGTGAAATTTTCAAAAATTCAGAAAATTGCCTGAAAACGACGAAATATCAAAGACTCATTGGGCAATGGCTCTGGAACTGAAATTGGAACGCTCACTGATATTTCCCCTCTCTGAAAGTCTGATAAACGCCGGAAAAATTACTAAGTCCAAAAAAAAATGTTTTTCAACTTTTTTCAACTTTACCCCTGTGGGTTATATATTCTACCCACACACATTTGGTACTCTCCTGGGGTACCCTAACACATATTATTCCCTCATTTAGTGGATATTTTCACAAAAAAGTGAAATTTTCAAAAATTCAGAAAATTGGCTGAAAACGACGATATATCAAGGACTCATTGGGCGAATCGCTCTGGAAGTGAGTTCGGAACGCTCACTGACATCTCCCCTCTCTGAAAGTCTGATAAATGCCGGAAAAATGACTAAGTCCAAAAAAAAAATGTTTTTAACTTTTTTCAATTTTACCCCCGTGGGTTATATATTCTACCCACACACATTTGGAAATCTCCTGGGGTACACTCACACATATTATTCCCTCATTTAGTGGATATTTTCACAAAAAAGTGAAATTTTCAAAAATTCAGAAAATTGGCTGAAAACGACGAAATATCAAGGACTCATTGGGCGAATCGCTCTAGAACTGAAATCGGAAAACTCACTGACATTTCCCCTCTCTGAAAGTCTGATAAACGCCGGAAAAATGACTAAGTCCAAAAAAAAATTTTTTTCAACTTTTTTCAATTTTACCCCTGTGGGTTATATATTCTACCCACACACATTTGGAACTCTCCTGGGGTACCCTCACACATATTATTCCCTCATTTAGTGGATATTTTCACAAAAAAGTGATATTTCAAAAATTCAGAAAATTGGCTGAAAACGAAGAAATATCAAGGACTCATTGGGCAAATCGCTCTGGAACTGAAATCGGAACGCTCACTGACATTTCCCCTCTCTGAAAGTCTAATAAACGCCAGAAAAATGACTAAGTGCAAAAAAAAATTTTTCAACTTTTTTCAATTTTACCCCCGTGGGATATATATTCTACCCACACACATTTGGAACTCTCCTGGGGTACATTCACACATATTCCCTCATTTAGTGGATATTTTCCCAAAAAAAGTGAAATTTTCAAAAATTCAGAAAATTGCCTGAAAACGACGAAATATCAAAGACTCATTGGGCAATCGCTCTGGAACTGAAATCGGAACGATTACTGACATTTCCCCTCTCTGAAAGTCTGATAAACGTCGGAAAAATGACTAAGTCCAAAAAAAAATGTTTTTCAACTTTTTTCAATTTTACCCCTGTGGGTTATATATTCTACCCACACACATTTGGAACTCTCCTGGGGTACCCTCACACATATTATTCCCTCATTTAGTGGATATTTTCACAAAAAAGTGACATTTTCAAAAATTCAGAAAATTGGCTGAAAACGACGAAATATCAAGCGCTCAATGGGGGAATCGCTCTGGAAGTGAATTCGGAATGCTCACTGACATTTCCCCTCTCTGAAAGTCTGATAAACGCCGGAAAAATGACTAAGTCAAAAAAAAAATGTTTTTCAACTTTTTTCAATTTTACCCCTGTGGGTTATATATTCTACCCACACACATTTGGAACTCTCCTGGGGTACCTTCACACATATTAATCCCTCATTTAGCGGATATTTTCAGAAAAAAGTGAAATTTTCAAAAATTCTGAAAATTGGCTGAAAATGACGAAATATCAAGGACTCATCCAGCGAATCACACTGGAACTGAAATCGGAAAGCTCACTGACATTTCCCCTCTCTGAAAGTCTAATAAACGCCAGAAAAATGACTAAGTGCAAAAAAAAAAATTTTTCAACTTTTTTCAATTTTACCCCCGTGGGATATATATTCTATCCACACACATTTGGAACTCTCCTGGGGTACATTCACACATATTCCCTCATTTAGTGGATATTTTCCCAAAAAAAGTGAAATTTTCAAAAATTCAGAAAATTGCCTGAAAACGACGAAATATCAAAGACTCATTGGGCAATCGCTCTGGAACTGAAATCGGAACGCTTACTGACATTTCCCCTCTCTGAAAGTCTGACAAACGTCGGAAAAATGACTAAGTCCAAAAAAAAATGTTTTTCAACTTTTTTCAATTTTACCCCTGTGGGTTATATATTCTACCCACACACATTTGGAACTCTCCTGGGGTACCCTCACACATATTATTCCCTCATTTAGTGGATATTTTCACAAAAAAGTGACATTTTCAAAAATTCAGAAAATTGGCTGAAAACGACGAAATATCCAGGACTCATTGGGTGAATCGCTCTGGAACTGAAATCGGAACGCTCACTGACATTTCCCCTCTCTGAAAGTCTGATAAACGCCGGAAAAATGACTAAGTCCAAAAAAAAAAAATGTTTCAAGTTTTTTCAATTTTACCCCCGTGGGTTATATATTCTACCCACACACATTTGGAAATCTCCTGGGGTACACTCACACATATTATTCCCTCATTTAGTGGATATTTTCACAAAAAAGTGAACTTTTCAAAAATTCAGAAAATTGGCTGAAAACGACGAAATATCAAGGACTCATCCAGCGAATCACACTGGAACTGAAATCGGAACGCTCACTGACATTTCCCCTCTCTGAAAGTCGGATAAATGCCGGAAAAATGACTAAGTCAAAAAAAAAAATTTTTCGACTTTTTTCAATTTTACCCCCGTGGGATATATATTCTACCCACACACATTTGGAACTCTCCTGGGGTACGTTCACACATATTCCCTCATTTAGTGGATATTTTCAAAAAAAAAGTGAAATTTTCAAAAATTCAGAAAATTGCCTGAAAACGACGAAATATCAAAGACTCATTGGGCAATGGCTCTGGAACTGAAATTGGAACGCTCACTGACATTTCCCCTCTCTGAAAGTCTGATAAACGCCGGAAAAATTACTAAGTCCAAAAAAAAGTTTTTCAACTTTTTTCAACTTTACCCCTGTGGGTTATATATTCTACCCACACACATTTGGTACTCTCCTGGGGTACCCTAACACATATTATTCCCTCATTTAGTGGATATTTTCACAAAAAAGTGAAATTTCAAAAATTCAGAAAATTGGCTGAAAACGACGATATATCAAGGACTCATTGGGCGAATCGCTCTGGAAGTGAGTTCGGAACGCTCACTGACATCTCCCCTCTCTGAAAGTCTGATAAATGCCGGAAAAATGACTAAGTCCAAAAAAAAAATTTTTTCAACTTTTTTCAATTTTACCCCTGTGGGTTATATATTCTACCCACACACATTTGGAACTCTCCTGGGGTACCCTCACACATATTATTCCCTCATTTAGTGGATATTTTCACAAAAAAGTGATATTTCAAAAATTCAGAAAATTGGCTGAAAACGACGAAATATCAAGGACTCATTGGGCAAATCGCTCTGGAACTGAAATCGGAACGCTCACTGACAATTCCCCTCTCTGAAAGTCTAATAAACGCCAGAAAAATGACTAAGTGCAAAAAAAAATTTTTCAACTTTTTTCAATTTTACCCCCGTGGGATATATATTCTACCCACACACATTTGGAACTCTCCTGGGGTACATTCACACATATTCCCTCATTTAGTGGATATTTTCCCCAAAAAAGTGAAATTTTCAAAAATTCAGAAAATTGCCTGAAAACGACGAAATATCAAGACTCATTGGGCAATCGCTCTGGAACTGAAATCGGAACGCTTACTGACATTTCCCCTGTCTGAAAGTCTGATAAACGCCGGAAAAATGACTAAGTCCAAAAAAAAATGTTTTTCAACTTTTTTCAATTTTACCCCTGTGGGTTATATATTCTACCCACACACATTTGGAACTCTCCTGGGGTACCCTCACACATATTATTCCCTCATTTAGTGGATATTTTCACAAAAAAGTGACATTTTCAAAAATTCAGAAAATTGGCTGAAAACGACGAAATATCAAGCGCTCAATGGGCGAATCGCTCTGGAAGTGAATTCGGAATGCTCACTGACATTTCCCCTCTCTGAAAGTCTGATAAACGCCGGAAAAATGACTAAGTCCAAAAAAAAATGTTTTTCAACTTTTTTCAATTTTACCCCTGTGGGTTATATATTCTACCCACACACATTTGGAACTCTCCTGGGGTACCCTCACACATATTATTCCTTCATTTAGTGGATATTTTCACAAAAAAGTGAAATTTTCAAAAATTCTGAAAATTGGCTGAAAGCGACGAAATATCAACGACTCATTGGGCGAATCGCTCTGGAAGTGAAATCGGAACGCTCTCTGACATTTCCCCTCTCTGAAAGTCTGATAAATGCCGGAAAAATGACTAAGTCCAAAAAAACAATTTTTTTCAACTTTTTTCAATTTTACCCCTGTGGGTTATATATTCTACCCACACACATTTGGAACTCTCCTGGGGTACCCTCACACATATTATTCCCTCATTTAGTGGATATTTTCACAAAAAAGTGAAATTTTCAAAAATTCAGAAAATTGGCTGAAAGCGTCGAAATATCAAGGACTCATTGGGCGAATCGCTCTGGAAGTGAAATCGGAACGCTCACTGACATTTCCCCTCTCTGAAAGTGTGAGAAATGCCGGAAAAATGACTAAGTCCAAAAAAACAATTTTTTTCAACTTTTTTCAATTTTACCCCCGTGGGTTATATATTCTACCCACACACATTTGGAACTCTCCTGGGGTACCTTCACACATATTAATCCCTCATTTAGCGGATATTTTCAGAAAAAAGTGAAATTTTCAAAAATTCTGAAAATTGGCTGAAAATGACGAAATATCAAGGACTCATCCAGCGAATCACACTGGAACTGAAATCGGAACGCTCACTGACATTTCCCCTCTCTGAAAGTCTAATAAACGCCAGAAAAATGACTAAGTGCAAAAAAAAATTTTTTCAACTTTTTTCAATTTTACCCCCGTGGGATATATATTCTACCCACACACATTTGGAACTCTCCTGGGGTACATTCACACATATTCCCTCATTTAGTGGATATTTTCCCCAAAAAAGTGAAATTTTCAAAAATTCAGAAAATTGCCTGAAAACGACGAAATATCAAAGACTCATTGGGCAATCGCTCTGGAACTGAAATCGGAACGCTTACTGACATTTCCCCTGTCTGAAAGTCTGATAAACGCCGGAAAAATGACTAAGTCCAAAAAAAAATGTTTTTCAACTTTTTTCAATTTTACCCCTGTGGGTTATATATTCTACCCACACACATTTGGAACTCTCCTGGGGTACCCTCACACATATTATTCCCTCATTTAGTGGATATTTTCACAAAAAAGTGACATTTTCAAAAATTCAGAAAATTGGCTGAAAACGACGAAATATCAAGGGCTCAATGGGCAAATCGCTCTGGAAGTGAATTCGGAATGCTCACTGACATTTCCCCTCTCTGAAAGTCTGATAAACGCCGGAAAAATGACTAAGTCAAAAAAAAAATGTTTTTCAACTTTTTTCAATTTTACCCCTGTGGGTTATATATTCTACCCACACACATTTGGAACTCTCCTGGGGTACCCTCACACATATTATTCCTTCATTTAGTGGATATTTTCACAAAAAAGTGAAATTTTCAAAAATTCTGAAAATTGGCTGAAAGCGACGAAATATCAACGACTCATTGGGCGAATCGCTCTGGAAGTGAAATCGGAACGCTCTCTGACATTTCCCCTCTCTGAAAGTCTGATAAATGCCGGAAAAATGACTAAGTCCAAAAAAACAATTTTTTTCAACTTTTTTCAATTTTACCCCTGTGGGTTATATATTCTACCCACACACATTTGGAACTCTCCTGGGGTACCCTCACACATATTATTCCCTCATTTAGTGGATATTTTCACAAAAAAGTGAAATTTTCAAAAATTCAGAAAATTGGCTGAAAGCGTCGAAATATCAAGGACTCATTGGGCGAATCGCTCTGGAAGTGAAATCGGAACGCTCACTGACATTTCCCCTCTCTGAAAGTGTGAGAAATGCCGGAAAAATGACTAAGTCCAAAAAAACAATTTTTTTCAACTTTTTTCAATTTTACCCCCGTGGGTTATATATTCTACCCACACACATTTGGAACTCTCCTGGGGTACCTTCACACATATTAATCCCTCATTTAGCGGATATTTTCAGAAAAAAGTGAAATTTTCAAAAATTCTGAAAATTGGCTGAAAATGACGAAATATCAAGGACTCATCCAGCGAATCACACTGGAACTGAAATCGGAACGCTCACTGACATTTCCCCTCTCTGAAAGTCTAATAAACGCCAGAAAAATGACTAAGTGCAAAAAAAAATTTTTTCAACTTTTTTCAATTTTACCCCCGTGGGATATATATTCTACCCACACACATTTGGAACTCTCCTGGGGTACATTCACACATATTCCCTCATTTAGTGGATATTTTCCCCAAAAAAGTGAAATTTTCAAAAATTCAGAAAATTGCCTGAAAACGACGAAATATCAAAGACTCATTGGGCAATCGCTCTGGAACTGAAATCGGAACGCTTACTGACATTTCCCCTGTCTGAAAGTCTGATAAACGCCGGAAAAATGACTAAGTCCAAAAAAAAATGTTTTTCAACTTTTTTCAATTTTACCCCTGTGGGTTATATATTCTACCCACACACATTTGGAACTCTCCTGGGGTACCCTCACACATATTATTCCCTCATTTAGTGGATATTTTCACAAAAAAGTGACATTTTCAAAAATTCAGAAAATTGGCTGAAAACGACGAAATATCAAGGGCTCAATGGGCAAATCGCTCTGGAAGTGAATTCGGAATGCTCACTGACATTTCCCCTCTCTGAAAGTCTGATAAACGCCGGAAAAATGACTAAGTCCAAAAAAAAATGTTTTTCAACTTTTTTCAATTTTACCCCTGTGGGTTATATATTCTACCCACACACATTTGGAACTCTCCTGGGGTACCCTCACACATATTATTCCTTCATTTAGTGGATATTTTCAGAAAAAAGTGAAATTTTCAAAAATTCAGAAAATTGGCTGAAAACGATGAAATATCAAGGACTCATCCAGCGAATCACACTGGAACTGAAATCGGAACGCTCACTGACATTTCCCCTCTCTGAAATTCGGATAAATGCCGGAAAAATGACAAAGTCAAAAAAAAAATTTTTTTCAACTTTTTTCAATTTTACCCCCGTGGGATATTTATTCTACCCACACACATTTGGAACTCTCCTGGGGTACCCTCACACATATTATTCCCTCATTTAGTGGATATTTTCACAAAAAAGTGAAGGTTTCAAAAATTAAGAAAATTAGCTGAAAATGACTAAATATGAACGACTCATCGGGCGAATCACTCTGGAACTTAAATGGGATCGCTCACTGACATTTCCCCTATCTGAAAGTCTGATAAACGCTGTAAAAATGACTAAGTCCAAAAAAATTTTTTTTCAACTTTTTTCAATTTTACCCCCATGGGATATATATTCTACCCACACACATTTGGAACTCTCCTGGGGTACCCTCACACATATTATTCCCTCATTTAGTGGATATTTTCACAAAAAAGTGAAATTTACAAAAATTCAGAAAATTGGCTGAAAACGACTAAATATGAAGGACTCATCGGGCGAAACGCTCTGGAACTGAAATCGGAATGCTCACTGACATTTCCCCTTTCTGAAAGTCTGATAAACGCTGAAAAAATGACTAAGTCCCAAAAACAATTTTTTTCAACTTTTTTCAATTTTACCCCCGTGGGATATATATTCTACCCACACACATTTGGAACTCTCTTGGGGTACCCTCACACATATTATTCCCTCATTTAGTGGATATTTTCACAAAAAAGTGAAATTTTCAAAAATTAAGAAAATTGGCTGAAAATGACTAAATATGAACGACTCATTGGGCGAATCACTCTGGAACTTAAATGGGATCGCTCACTGACATTTCCCCTATCTGAAAGTCTGATAAACGCCGGAAAAATGACTAAGTCCAAAAAAAAATTTTTTCACCTTTTTTCAATTTTACCCCCGTGGGATATATATTCTACCCACACACATTTGGAACTCTCCTGGGGTACCCTCACACATATTATTCCCTCATTTAGTGGATATTTTTGCTAAAAAGTGAAATTTTCAAAAATTCAGATAATTGGCTGAAAACGACTAAATATGAAGGACTCATCAGGCAAATCGCTCTGGAACTGAAATTGGAATGCTCACTGTCATTTCCTCTAACTGAAAGACTGATAAACGTCGGAAAAATGACTAAGTCCAAAAAAATTTTTTTTTCAACTTTTTTCAATTTTACCCCCGTGGGATATATATTCTACCCACACACATTTGGAACTCTCTTGGGGTACCCTCACACATATTATTCCCTCATTTAGTGGATATTTTCACAAAAAAGTGAAATTTTCAAAAATTAAGAAAATTGGCTGAAAATGACTAAATATGAACGACTCATCGGGCGAATCACTCTGGAACTGAAATTGGAACGCTCACTGACATTTCCCCTATCTGAAAGTCTGATAAACGCCGTAAAAATGACTAAGTCCAAAAAAAATTTTTTTCAACTTTTTTTAATTTTACCCCCATGGGATATATATTCTACCCACACACATTTGGAACTCTCCTGGGGTACCCTCACACATATTATTCCCTCATTTAGTGGATATTTTCACAAAAAAGTGAAAGTTTCAAAAATTCAGAAAATTGGCTGAAAACGACTAAATATGAAGGACTCATCGGGCGAAACGCTCTGGAACTGAAATCGGAATGCTCACTGACATTTCCCCTTTCTGAAAGTCTGATAAACGCTGAAAAAATGACTAAGTCCCAAAAACAATTTTTTTCAACTTTTTTCAATTTTACCCCCGTGGGATATATATTCTACCCACACACATTTGGAACTCTCTTGGGGTACCCTCACACATATTATTCCCTCATTTAGTGGATATTTTCACAAAAAAGTGAAATTTTCAAAAATTAAGAAAATTGGCTGAAAATGACTAAATATGAACGACTCATCGGGCGAATCACTCTGGAACTGAAATTGGAACGCTCACTGACATTTCCCCTAGCTGAAAGTCTGATAAACGCCGTAAAAATGACTAAGTCCAAAAAAAATTTTTTTTAACTTTTTTTAATTTTACCCCCATGGGATATATATTCTACCCACACACATTTGGAACTCTCCTGGGGTACCCTCACACATATTATTCCCTCATTTAGTGGATATTTTCACAAAAAAGTGAAATTTTCAAAAATTCAGAAAATTGGCTGAAAACGACTAAATATGAAGGACTCATCGGGCGAATCGCTCTGGAATTGAAATCGCAACGCTCACTGACATTTCCCCTATCTGAAAGTCTGATAAACGCCGGAAAAATGACTAAGTCCAAAAAAAAAATTTTTTCACCTTTTTTCAATTTTACCCCCGTGGGATATATATTCTACGCACACACATTTGCAACTCTCCTGGGGTACCCTCACACATATTATTCCCTCATTTAGTGGATATTTTCACAAAAAAGTGAAATTTTCAAAAATTCTGAAAATTGGCTGAAAACGACTAAATATGAAGGACTCATCAGGCGAAACGCTCTGGAACTGAAATCGGAATGCTCACTGACATTTCCCCTTTCTGAAAGTCTGATAAACGCTGAAAAAATGACTAAGTCCCAAAAACAATTTTTTTCAACTTTTTTCAATTTTACCCCCGTGGGATATATATTCTACCCACACACATTTGGAACTCTCTTGGGGTACCCTCACACATATTATTCCCTCATTTAGTGGATATTTTCACAAAAAAGTGAAATTTTCAAAAATTAAGAAAATTGGCTGAAAATGACTAAATATGAACGACTCATCGGGCGAATCACTCTGGAACTGAAATTGGAACGCTCACTGACATTTCCCCTAGCTGAAAGTCTGATAAACGCCGTAAAAATGACTAAGTCCAAAAAAAATTTTTTTCAACTTTTTTTAATTTTACCCCCATGGGATATATATTCTACCCACACACATTTGGAACTCTCCTGGGGTACCCTCACACATATTATTCCCTCATTTAGTGGATATTTTCACAAAAAAGTGAAATTTTCAAAAATTCAGAAAATTGGCTGAAAACGACTAAATATGAAGGACTCATCGGGCGAATCGCTCTGGAATTGAAATCGCAATGCTCACTGACATTTCCCCTATCTGAAAGTCTGATAAACGCCGGAAAAATGACTAAGTCCAAAAAAAAATTTTTTCACCTTTTTTCAATTTTACCACCGTGGGATATATATTCTACGCACACACATTTGCAACTCTCCTGGGGTACCCTCACACATATTATTCCCTCATTTAGTGGATATTTTCACAAAAAAGTGAAATTTTCAAAAATTCTGAAAATTGGCTGAAAACGACTAAATATGAAGGACTCATCAGGCGAAACGCTCTGGAACTGAAATCGGAATGCTCACTGACATTTCCCCTATCTGAAAGTCTGATAAACGCTGAAAAAATGACTAAGTCCCAAAAACAATTTTTTTCACCTTTTTTCAATTTTACCCCCGTGGGATATATATTCTACCCACACACATTTGGAACTCTCCTGGGGTACCCTCACACATATTATTCCCTCATTTAGTGGATATTTTTGCAAAAAAGTGAAATTTTCAAAAATTCAGATAATTGGCTGAAAACGACTAAATATGAAGGACTCATCAGGCGAATCGCTCTGGAACTGAAATTGGAACGCTCACTGTCATTTCCTCTAACTGAAAGACTGATAAACGTCGGAAAAATGACTAAGTCCAAAAAAATTTTTTTTTCAACTTTTTTCAATTTTACCCCCGTGGGATATATATTCTACCCACACACCTTTGGAACTCTCTTGGGGTACCCTCACACATATTATTCCCTCATTTAGTGGATATTTTCACAAAAAAGTGAAATTTTCAAAAATTCAGAAAATTGGCTGAAAACGACTAAATATGAAGGACTCATCGGGCGAAAAGCTCTGGAACTGAATTTGGAACGCTCACTGACATTTCCCCTAACTGAAAGACTGATAAACGTCGGAAAAATGACTAAGTCCAAAAAAATTTTTTTTTCAACCTTTTTCAATTTTACCCCCGTGGGATATATATTCTACCCACACATTTGGAACTCTCCTGGGGTACCCTCACACATATTATTCCCTCATTTAGTGGATATTTTCACAAAAAAGTGAAATTTTCAAAAATAAAGAAAATTGGCTGAAAATGACTAAATATGAACGACTCATCGGGCGAATCGCTCTGGAACTTAAATGGGAACGCTCACTGACATTTCCCCTATCTGAAAGTCTGATAAACGCCGGAAAAATTACTAAGTCGAAAAAAAAATTTTTTTTACTTTTTTCAATTTTACCCCCGTGGGATATATATTCTACCCACACACATTTGGAACTCTCCTGGGGTACCCTCACACATATTATTCCCTCATTTAGTGGATATTTTCACAAAAAAGTGAAATTTTCAAAAATTCAGAAAATTGGCTGAAAACGACTAAATATGAAGGACTCATCGGGCGAATCGCTCTGGAACTGAAATTGGAACGCTCACTGACATTTCCGCTATCTGAAAGTCTGATAAACGCTGGAAAAATGACTAAGTCCCAAAAAAAATTTTTTTCTACTTTTTTCAATTTTACCCCCGTGGCATATATATTCTACCCACACACAATTGGAACTCGCCTGGGGTACCCTTACACATATTATTCCCTCATTTAGTGGATATTTTCACAAAAAAGTGAAATTTTCAAAAATTCTGAAAATTGGCTGAAAACGACGAAATATCAAGGACTCATCCGGCGAATCACTCTGGAACTGAAATCGGAATGCTCACTGACATTTCTCCCTCTCTGAAAGTGTGAAAAGTGACCAAGTCCAAAAAAAAATTTTTTTCAACTTTTTTCAATTTTACCCCCGTGGGTTATATATTCTACCCACACACATTTGGAACTCTCCTGGGGTACCTTCACACATATTATTCACTCATTTAGTGGATATTTTCAGAAAAAAGTGAAATTTTCAAAAATTCTGAAAATTGGCTGAAAACGATGAAATATCAAGGACCCATCCAGCGAATTGCACTGGAACTGAAATCGGAACGCTCACTGACATTTCCCCTCTCTGAAAGTCGGATAAACGCCGGAAAAATGATTAAGTCAAAAAAAAAATTTTTTTCAACTTTTTTCAATTTTACCCCCGTGGCTTACATATTCTACCCATACACATTTGGAACTCTCCTGGGGTACCTTCACTCATTTTATTCCCTCATTTAGTGAATATTTTCACAAAAAAGTGAAATTTTCAAAAATTCAGAAAATTGGCTGAAAACGATGAAATATCAAGGACTCATTTGGGTGAATCGCTCTGGAACTGAAATCGGAATGCTCACTGACATTTCCCCTCTCTGAAAGTCTGATAAATGCCGGAAAAATGATTAAGTCTAAAAAAAAATTTTTTTCAACTTTTTTCAATTTTACCCCCGTTGGATATTTATTCTACCCACACACATTTGGAACTCTCCTGGGGTACCCTCACACATATTATTCCCTCATTTAGTGGATATTTTCACAAAAAAGTGAACTTTTCAAAAATTCAGAAAATTGGCTGAAAACGACAAAATATCAAGGACTCATTGGGCGATTCGCTCTGGAACTGAAATTGGAAGGCTCACTGACATTTCCCCTCTCTGAAAGTCTGATAAACACCGGAAAAATGACTAAGTCCCAAAAAAATTTTTTTTCAACTTTTTTCAATTTTACCCCTGTGGGTTATATATTCTACCCACACACATTTGGAACTCTCCTGCGGTACCTTCACACATATTATTCCCTCATTTAGTGGATATTTTCAAAAAAAAGTAAAATTTTCAAAAATTCAGAAAATTGGCTGAAAACGACAAAATATCAAGGACTCATTGGTCGTTTCGCTCTGGAGCTGAAATCGGATCGCTCACTGATATTTCCCCTCTCTGAAAGTCTGATAAACGCCGGAAAAATGACTAAGTCGGAAAAAAAAATGTTTCAACTTTTTCAATTTTACCCCTGTGGGTTATATTTTCTACCCAGACATATTTGGAACTCTCCTGGGGTACCCTCACACATATTATTCCCTCATTTAGTGGATATTTTCACAAAAAAGTGAAATTTTCAAAAATTCAGAAAATTGGCTAAAAACGTCGAAATACAAGGACTCGTTGGGCGAATCGCTCTGGAACTGAAATCGGATCGCTCACTGACATTTCCCCTCTCTGAAAGTCTGATAAACGCCGGAAAAATGAGTAAGTCGAAAAAAAAAAAATTTCAACTTTTTCAATTTTACCCCTGTGGGTTGTATATTCTACCCACACACATTTGGAACTCTCCTGGGGTACCTTCACTCATTTTTTTCCCTCATTTAGTGGATATTTTCACAAAAAAGTGAAATTTTCAAAAATTCAGAAAATTGGCTGAAAACGACGAAATATCAAGGACTCATCCAGCGAATCATTCTGGAACTGAAATTGGAACGCTCACTGACATTTCCCCCCTCTGAAAGTCTGATAAACACCAAAAAAATGACTAAGTCCAAAAAAATTTTTTTTCAACTTTTTTCAATTTTACCCCTGTGGGATATTTATTCAAACCACACACATTTGGAACTCTCCTGGGGTACCCTCACACATATTATTCCCTCATTTAGTGGATATTTTCACAAAAAAGTGAAATTTTCAAAAATTCAGAAAATTGGCTGAAACCGACGAAATATCAAGGACTCATTGGGTGAATCGCTCTGGAACTGAAATCGGAACGCTCACTGACATTTCCCCTCTCCCAAAGTCTGATAAACGCCGGAAAAATGACTAAGTCCAAAAAAAAAAATGTTTCAAGTTTTTTCAATTTTACCCCCGTGGGTTATATATTCTACCCACACACATTTGGAAATCTCCTGGGGTACCTTCACACATATTATTCACTCATTTAGTGGATATTTTCACAAAAAAGTGAAATTTTCAAAAATTCAGAAAATTGGCTGAAAATGACTAAATATCAAGGGCACATCCATCGAATCGCACTGAAACTGAAATCGGAACGCTCACTGACATTTCCCCTCTCTGAAAGTCTGATAAACGCCGGAAAAATTACTAAGTCCAAAAAAAAAAATGTTTCAAGTTTTTTCAATTTTACCCCCGTGGGTTATATATTCTACCCACACACATTTGGAAATCTCCTGGGGTACACTCTCACATATTATTCCCTCATTTAGTGGATATTTTCACAAAAAAGTGAAATTTTCAAAAATTCAGAATATTGGCTGAAAACGACGAAATATCAAGGACTCATTGGGCGAATCGCTCTGGAAGTGAATTCGGAATGCTCACTGACATCTCCCCTCTCTGAAAGTCTGATAAACGCCGAAAAAATGACTAAGTCCCAAAAAAAATTTTTTTCAACTTTTTTCAATTTTACCCCCGTGGGTTATATATTCTACCCACACACATTTGGAACTCTCCTGGGGTACCCTCACACATATTATTCCCTCATTTAGTGGATATTTTCACAAAAAAGTGAAATTTTCAAAAACTCAGAAAATTGGCTGAAAACGACGAAATATCAAGGACTCATCCGGCGTATCGCGCTGGACCTGAAATCGGAACGCTTACTGACATTTCCCCTCTCTGAAAGTCTGATAAACGCCGGAAAAATGACTAAGTCCAAAAAAGCAATTTTTTTCAACTTTTTTCAATTTTACCCCCGTGGGTTATAGATTCTACCCACACACATTTGGAACTCTCCTGGGGTACCTTCACACATATTATTCGCTCAATTAGTGGATATTTTCAGAAAAAAGTGAAATTTTCAAAAATTCAGAAAATTGGCTGAAAAAGACGAAATATCAAGGACTCATCCAGCGAATCACACTGGAACTGAAATCGGAATGCTCACTGACATTTCCCCTCTCTGAAAGTCGGATAAACGCCGGAAAAATGATTAAGTCAAAAAAAAATTTTTTTTCAACTTTTTTCAATTTTACCCCTGTGGGATATTTATTCAAACCACACACATTTGGAACTCTCCTGGGGTACCCTCACACATATTATTCCCTCATTTAGTGGATATTTTCACAAAAAAGTGAAATTTTCAAAAATTCAGAAAATTGGCTGAAAATGACGAAATATCAAGGACTCATTGGGCGAGTCGCTCTGGAAGTGAATTCGGAATGCTCACTGACATCTCCCCTCTCTGAAAGTCTGATAAACGCCGGAAAAATGACTAAGTCCAAAAAAAAATTTTTTTCAACTTTTTTCAATTTTACCCCCGTGGGTTATATATTCTACCCACACACATTTGGAACCCTCCTGGGGTACCTTCACACATATTATTCCCTCATTTAGTGGATATTTTCAGAAAAAAGTGAAATTTTCAAAAATTCAGAAAATTGGCTGAAAACGACGAAATATCAAGGACTCATCCAGCGACTCACACTGGAACTGAAATCGGAACGCTCACTGACATTTCCCCTCTCTGAAAGTCTAATAAACGCCAGAAAAATGACTAAGTGCAAAAAAAAATTTTTTCAACTTTTTTCAATTTTACCCCCGTGGGATATATATTCTACCCACACACATTTGGAAATCTCCTGGGGTACACTCACACATATTATTCCCTCATTTAGTGGATATTTTCACAAAAAAGTGAACTTTTCAAAAATTCAGAAAATTGGCTGAAAACGACGAAATATCAAGTACTCATACAGCGAATCACACTGGAACTGAAATCGGAACGCTCACTGACATTTCCCCTCTCTGAAAGTCGGATAAATGCCGGAAAAATGACTAAGTCAAAAAAAAAAATTTTTCGACTTTTTTCAATTTTACCCCCGTGGGATATATATTCTACCCACACACATTTGGAACTCTCCTGGGGTACGTTCACACATATTCCCTCATTTAGTGGATATTTTCAAAAAAAAAGTGAAATTTTCAAAAATTCAGAAAATTGCCTGAAAACGACGAAATATCAAAGACTCATTGGGCAATGGCTCTGGAACTGAAATTGGAACGCTCACTGATATTTCCCCTCTCTGAAAGTCTGATAAACGCCGGAAAAATTACTAAGTCCAAAAAAAAATGTTTTTCAACTTTTTTCAACTTTACCCCTGTGGGTTATATATTCTACCCACACACATTTGGTACTCTCCTGGGGTACCCTAACACATATTATTCCCTCATTTAGTGGATATTTTCACAAAAAAGTGAAATTTTCAAAAATTCAGAAAATTGGCTGAAAACGACGATATATCAAGGACTCATTGGGCGAATCGCTCTGGAAGTGAGTTCGGAACGCTCACTGACATCTCCCCTCTCTGAAAGTCTGATAAATGCCGGAAAAATGACTAAGTCCAAAAAAAAAATGTTTTTAACTTTTTTCAATTTTACCCCCGTGGGTTATATATTCTACCCACACACATTTGGAAATCTCCTGGGGTACACTCACACATATTATTCCCTCATTTAGTGGATATTTTCACAAAAAAGTGAAATTTTCAAAAATTCAGAAAATTGGCTGAAAACGACGAAATATCAAGGACTCATTGGGCGAATCGCTCTAGAACTGAAATCGGAAAACTCACTGACATTTCCCCTCTCTGAAAGTCTGATAAACGCCGGAAAAATGACTAAGTCCAAAAAAAAATTTTTTTCAACTTTTTTCAATTTTACCCCTGTGGGTTATATATTCTACCCACACACATTTGGAACTCTCCTGGGGTACCCTCACACATATTATTCCCTCATTTAGTGGATATTTTCACAAAAAAGTGATATTTCAAAAATTCAGAAAATTGGCTGAAAACGAAGAAATATCAAGGACTCATTGGGCAAATCGCTCTGGAACTGAAATCGGAACGCTCACTGACATTTCCCCTCTCTGAAAGTCTAATAAACGCCAGAAAAATGACTAAGTGCAAAAAAAAATTTTTCAACTTTTTTCAATTTTACCCCCGTGGGATATATATTCTACCCACACACATTTGGAACTCTCCTGGGGTACATTCACACATATTCCCTCATTTAGTGGATATTTTCCCAAAAAAAGTGAAATTTTCAAAAATTCAGAAAATTGCCTGAAAACGACGAAATATCAAAGACTCATTGGGCAATCGCTCTGGAACTGAAATCGGAACGATTACTGACATTTCCCCTCTCTGAAAGTCTGATAAACGTCGGAAAAATGACTAAGTCCAAAAAAAAATGTTTTTCAACTTTTTTCAATTTTACCCCTGTGGGTTATATATTCTACCCACACACATTTGGAACTCTCCTGGGGTACCCTCACACATATTATTCCCTCATTTAGTGGATATTTTCACAAAAAAGTGACATTTTCAAAAATTCAGAAAATTGGCTGAAAACGACGAAATATCAAGCGCTCAATGGGGGAATCGCTCTGGAAGTGAATTCGGAATGCTCACTGACATTTCCCCTCTCTGAAAGTCTGATAAACGCCGGAAAAATGACTAAGTCAAAAAAAAAATGTTTTTCAACTTTTTTCAATTTTACCCCTGTGGGTTATATATTCTACCCACACACATTTGGAACTCTCCTGGGGTACCTTCACACATATTAATCCCTCATTTAGCGGATATTTTCAGAAAAAAGTGAAATTTTCAAAAATTCTGAAAATTGGCTGAAAATGACGAAATATCAAGGACTCATCCAGCGAATCACACTGGAACTGAAATCGGAAAGCTCACTGACATTTCCCCTCTCTGAAAGTCTAATAAACGCCAGAAAAATGACTAAGTGCAAAAAAAAAAATTTTTCAACTTTTTTCAATTTTACCCCCGTGGGATATATATTCTATCCACACACATTTGGAACTCTCCTGGGGTACATTCACACATATTCCCTCATTTAGTGGATATTTTCCCAAAAAAAGTGAAATTTTCAAAAATTCAGAAAATTGCCTGAAAACGACGAAATATCAAAGACTCATTGGGCAATCGCTCTGGAACTGAAATCGGAACGCTTACTGACATTTCCCCTCTCTGAAAGTCTGACAAACGTCGGAAAAATGACTAAGTCCAAAAAAAAATGTTTTTCAACTTTTTTCAATTTTACCCCTGTGGGTTATATATTCTACCCACACACATTTGGAACTCTCCTGGGGTACCCTCACACATATTATTCCCTCATTTAGTGGATATTTTCACAAAAAAGTGACATTTTCAAAAATTCAGAAAATTGGCTGAAAACGACGAAATATCCAGGACTCATTGGGTGAATCGCTCTGGAACTGAAATCGGAACGCTCACTGACATTTCCCCTCTCTGAAAGTCTGATAAACGCCGGAAAAATGACTAAGTCCAAAAAAAAAAAATGTTTCAAGTTTTTTCAATTTTACCCCCGTGGGTTATATATTCTACCCACACACATTTGGAAATCTCCTGGGGTACACTCACACATATTATTCCCTCATTTAGTGGATATTTTCACAAAAAAGTGAACTTTTCAAAAATTCAGAAAATTGGCTGAAAACGACGAAATATCAAGGACTCATCCAGCGAATCACACTGGAACTGAAATCGGAACGCTCACTGACATTTCCCCTCTCTGAAAGTCGGATAAATGCCGGAAAAATGACTAAGTCAAAAAAAAAAATTTTTCGACTTTTTTCAATTTTACCCCCGTGGGATATATATTCTACCCACACACATTTGGAACTCTCCTGGGGTACGTTCACACATATTCCCTCATTTAGTGGATATTTTCAAAAAAAAAGTGAAATTTTCAAAAATTCAGAAAATTGCCTGAAAACGACGAAATATCAAAGACTCATTGGGCAATGGCTCTGGAACTGAAATTGGAACGCTCACTGACATTTCCCCTCTCTGAAAGTCTGATAAACGCCGGAAAAATTACTAAGTCCAAAAAAAAGTTTTTCAACTTTTTTCAACTTTACCCCTGTGGGTTATATATTCTACCCACACACATTTGGTACTCTCCTGGGGTACCCTAACACATATTATTCCCTCATTTAGTGGATATTTTCACAAAAAAGTGAAATTTCAAAAATTCAGAAAATTGGCTGAAAACGACGATATATCAAGGACTCATTGGGCGAATCGCTCTGGAAGTGAGTTCGGAACGCTCACTGACATCTCCCCTCTCTGAAAGTCTGATAAATGCCGGAAAAATGACTAAGTCCAAAAAAAAAATTTTTTCAACTTTTTTCAATTTTACCCCTGTGGGTTATATATTCTACCCACACACATTTGGAACTCTCCTGGGGTACCCTCACACATATTATTCCCTCATTTAGTGGATATTTTCACAAAAAAGTGATATTTCAAAAATTCAGAAAATTGGCTGAAAACGACGAAATATCAAGGACTCATTGGGCAAATCGCTCTGGAACTGAAATCGGAACGCTCACTGACAATTCCCCTCTCTGAAAGTCTAATAAACGCCAGAAAAATGACTAAGTGCAAAAAAAAATTTTTCAACTTTTTTCAATTTTACCCCCGTGGGATATATATTCTACCCACACACATTTGGAACTCTCCTGGGGTACATTCACACATATTCCCTCATTTAGTGGATATTTTCCCCAAAAAAGTGAAATTTTCAAAAATTCAGAAAATTGCCTGAAAACGACGAAATATCAAGACTCATTGGGCAATCGCTCTGGAACTGAAATCGGAACGCTTACTGACATTTCCCCTGTCTGAAAGTCTGATAAACGCCGGAAAAATGACTAAGTCCAAAAAAAAATGTTTTTCAACTTTTTTCAATTTTACCCCTGTGGGTTATATATTCTACCCACACACATTTGGAACTCTCCTGGGGTACCCTCACACATATTATTCCCTCATTTAGTGGATATTTTCACAAAAAAGTGACATTTTCAAAAATTCAGAAAATTGGCTGAAAACGACGAAATATCAAGCGCTCAATGGGCGAATCGCTCTGGAAGTGAATTCGGAATGCTCACTGACATTTCCCCTCTCTGAAAGTCTGATAAACGCCGGAAAAATGACTAAGTCCAAAAAAAAATGTTTTTCAACTTTTTTCAATTTTACCCCTGTGGGTTATATATTCTACCCACACACATTTGGAACTCTCCTGGGGTACCCTCACACATATTATTCCTTCATTTAGTGGATATTTTCACAAAAAAGTGAAATTTTCAAAAATTCTGAAAATTGGCTGAAAGCGACGAAATATCAACGACTCATTGGGCGAATCGCTCTGGAAGTGAAATCGGAACGCTCTCTGACATTTCCCCTCTCTGAAAGTCTGATAAATGCCGGAAAAATGACTAAGTCCAAAAAAACAATTTTTTTCAACTTTTTTCAATTTTACCCCTGTGGGTTATATATTCTACCCACACACATTTGGAACTCTCCTGGGGTACCCTCACACATATTATTCCCTCATTTAGTGGATATTTTCACAAAAAAGTGAAATTTTCAAAAATTCAGAAAATTGGCTGAAAGCGTCGAAATATCAAGGACTCATTGGGCGAATCGCTCTGGAAGTGAAATCGGAACGCTCACTGACATTTCCCCTCTCTGAAAGTGTGAGAAATGCCGGAAAAATGACTAAGTCCAAAAAAACAATTTTTTTCAACTTTTTTCAATTTTACCCCCGTGGGTTATATATTCTACCCACACACATTTGGAACTCTCCTGGGGTACCTTCACACATATTAATCCCTCATTTAGCGGATATTTTCAGAAAAAAGTGAAATTTTCAAAAATTCTGAAAATTGGCTGAAAATGACGAAATATCAAGGACTCATCCAGCGAATCACACTGGAACTGAAATCGGAACGCTCACTGACATTTCCCCTCTCTGAAAGTCTAATAAACGCCAGAAAAATGACTAAGTGCAAAAAAAAATTTTTTCAACTTTTTTCAATTTTACCCCCGTGGGATATATATTCTACCCACACACATTTGGAACTCTCCTGGGGTACATTCACACATATTCCCTCATTTAGTGGATATTTTCCCCAAAAAAGTGAAATTTTCAAAAATTCAGAAAATTGCCTGAAAACGACGAAATATCAAAGACTCATTGGGCAATCGCTCTGGAACTGAAATCGGAACGCTTACTGACATTTCCCCTGTCTGAAAGTCTGATAAACGCCGGAAAAATGACTAAGTCCAAAAAAAAATGTTTTTCAACTTTTTTCAATTTTACCCCTGTGGGTTATATATTCTACCCACACACATTTGGAACTCTCCTGGGGTACCCTCACACATATTATTCCCTCATTTAGTGGATATTTTCACAAAAAAGTGACATTTTCAAAAATTCAGAAAATTGGCTGAAAACGACGAAATATCAAGGGCTCAATGGGCAAATCGCTCTGGAAGTGAATTCGGAATGCTCACTGACATTTCCCCTCTCTGAAAGTCTGATAAACGCCGGAAAAATGACTAAGTCAAAAAAAAAATGTTTTTCAACTTTTTTCAATTTTACCCCTGTGGGTTATATATTCTACCCACACACATTTGGAACTCTCCTGGGGTACCCTCACACATATTATTCCTTCATTTAGTGGATATTTTCACAAAAAAGTGAAATTTTCAAAAATTCTGAAAATTGGCTGAAAGCGACGAAATATCAACGACTCATTGGGCGAATCGCTCTGGAAGTGAAATCGGAACGCTCTCTGACATTTCCCCTCTCTGAAAGTCTGATAAATGCCGGAAAAATGACTAAGTCCAAAAAAACAATTTTTTTCAACTTTTTTCAATTTTACCCCTGTGGGTTATATATTCTACCCACACACATTTGGAACTCTCCTGGGGTACCCTCACACATATTATTCCCTCATTTAGTGGATATTTTCACAAAAAAGTGAAATTTTCAAAAATTCAGAAAATTGGCTGAAAGCGTCGAAATATCAAGGACTCATTGGGCGAATCGCTCTGGAAGTGAAATCGGAACGCTCACTGACATTTCCCCTCTCTGAAAGTGTGAGAAATGCCGGAAAAATGACTAAGTCCAAAAAAACAATTTTTTTCAACTTTTTTCAATTTTACCCCCGTGGGTTATATATTCTACCCACACACATTTGGAACTCTCCTGGGGTACCTTCACACATATTAATCCCTCATTTAGCGGATATTTTCAGAAAAAAGTGAAATTTTCAAAAATTCTGAAAATTGGCTGAAAATGACGAAATATCAAGGACTCATCCAGCGAATCACACTGGAACTGAAATCGGAACGCTCACTGACATTTCCCCTCTCTGAAAGTCTAATAAACGCCAGAAAAATGACTAAGTGCAAAAAAAAATTTTTTCAACTTTTTTCAATTTTACCCCCGTGGGATATATATTCTACCCACACACATTTGGAACTCTCCTGGGGTACATTCACACATATTCCCTCATTTAGTGGATATTTTCCCCAAAAAAGTGAAATTTTCAAAAATTCAGAAAATTGCCTGAAAACGACGAAATATCAAAGACTCATTGGGCAATCGCTCTGGAACTGAAATCGGAACGCTTACTGACATTTCCCCTGTCTGAAAGTCTGATAAACGCCGGAAAAATGACTAAGTCCAAAAAAAAATGTTTTTCAACTTTTTTCAATTTTACCCCTGTGGGTTATATATTCTACCCACACACATTTGGAACTCTCCTGGGGTACCCTCACACATATTATTCCCTCATTTAGTGGATATTTTCACAAAAAAGTGACATTTTCAAAAATTCAGAAAATTGGCTGAAAACGACGAAATATCAAGGGCTCAATGGGCAAATCGCTCTGGAAGTGAATTCGGAATGCTCACTGACATTTCCCCTCTCTGAAAGTCTGATAAACGCCGGAAAAATGACTAAGTCCAAAAAAAAATGTTTTTCAACTTTTTTCAATTTTACCCCTGTGGGTTATATATTCTACCCACACACATTTGGAACTCTCCTGGGGTACCCTCACACATATTATTCCTTCATTTAGTGGATATTTTCAGAAAAAAGTGAAATTTTCAAAAATTCAGAAAATTGGCTGAAAACGATGAAATATCAAGGACTCATCCAGCGAATCACACTGGAACTGAAATCGGAACGCTCACTGACATTTCCCCTCTCTGAAATTCGGATAAATGCCGGAAAAATGACAAAGTCAAAAAAAAAATTTTTTTCAACTTTTTTCAATTTTACCCCCGTGGGATATTTATTCTACCCACACACATTTGGAACTCTCCTGGGGTACCCTCACACATATTATTCCCTCATTTAGTGGATATTTTCACAAAAAAGTGAAATTTTCAAAAATTCAGAAAGTTGGCTGAAAGCGACGAAATATCAAGGACTCATTGGGCGAATCGCTCTGGAAGTGAAATCGGAACGCTCACTGACATTTCCCCTCTCTGAAAGTCTGATAAATGCCGGAAAAATGACTAAGTCCAAAAAAACAATTTTTTTCAACTTTTTTCAATTTTACCCCCGTGGGTTATATATTCTACCCACACACATTTGGAACTCTCCTGGGGTACCTTCACACATATTATTCCCTCATTTAGCGGATATTTTCAGAAAAAAGTGAAATTTTCAAAAATTCTGAAAATTGGCTGAAAACAACGAAATATCAAGGACTCATCCAGCGAATCACACTGGAACTGAAATCGGAACGCTCACTGACATTTCCCCTCTCTGAAAGTCTGATAAACGCCGGAAAAATTACTAAGTCCAAAAAAAAATGTTTTTCAACTTTTTTCAACTTTACCCCTGTGGGTTATATATTCTACCCACACACATTTGGAAATCTCCTGGGGTACACTCACACATATTATTCCCTCATTTAGTGGATATTTTGACAAAAAAGTGAAATTTTCAAAAATTCAGAAAATTGGCTGAAAACGACGAAATATCAAGGACTCATTGGGCGAATCGCTCTAGAACTGAAATCGGAAAACTCACTGACATTTCCCCTCTCTGAAAGTCTGATAAACGCCGGAAAAATGACTAAGTCCAAAAAAAAATTTTTTTCAACTTTTTTCAATTTTACCCCTGTGGGTTATATATTCTACCCACACACATTTGGAACTCTCCTGGGGTACCCTCACACATATTATTCCCTCATTTAGTGGATATTTTCACAAAAAAGTGCCATTTTCAAAAATTCAGAAAATTGGCTGAAAAGGCCGAAATATCAAGGACTCATTGGGCGAATCGCTCTGGAAGTGAAATCGGAACGCTCTCTGACATTTCCCCTCTCTGAAAGTCTGATAAATGCCGGAAAAATGACTAAGTCCAAAAAAACAATTTTTTTCAACTTTTTTCAATTTTACCCCCGTGGGTTATATATTCTACCCACACACATTTGGAGCTCTCCTGGGGTACTTTCACACATATTATTCCCTCATTTAGTGGATATTTTCAGAAAAAAGTGAAATTTTCAAAAATTCAGAAAATTGGCTGAAAACGACGAAATATCAAGGACTCATCCAGCGAATCATACTGGAACTGAAATCGGAACGCTCACTGACATTTCCCCTCTCTGAAAATCGGATAAATGCCGGAAAAATGACTAAGTCAAAAAAAAAATTTTTTCAACTTTTTTCAATTTTACCCCCGTGGGATATTTATTCTACCCACACACATTTGGAACTCTCCTGGGGTACCCTCACACATATTATTCCCTCATTTAGTGGATATTTTCAGAAAAAAGTGAAATTTTCAAAAATTCAGAAAATTGGCTGAAAACGACGAAATATCAAGGACTCATCCAGCGAACCACACTGGAACTGAAATCGGAACGCTCACTGACATTTCCCCTCTCTGAAAGTCTAATAAACGCCAGAAAAATGACTAAGTGCAAAAAAAAAATTTTTCAACCTTTTTCAATTTTACCCCCGTGGGGTATATATTCTACCCAAACACATTTGGAACTCTCCTGGGGTACGTTCACACATATTCCCTCATTTAGTGGATATTTTCACAAAAAAAGTGAAATTTTCAAAAATTCAGAAAATTGCCTGAAAACGACGAAATATCAAAGACTCATTGGGCAATCGCTCTGGAGCTGAAATCGGAACGCTCACTGACATTTCCCCTTTCTGAAAGTCTGATAAACGCCGGAAAAATGACTAAGTCCAAAAAAAAATGTTTTTCAACTTTTTTCAATTTTACCCCTGTGGGTTATGTATTCTACCACACACATTTGGAACTCTCCTGGGGTACCCTCTCACATATTATTCCCTCGTTTAGTGGATATTTTCACAAAAAAATGACATTTTCAAAAATTCAGAAAATTGGCTGAAAACGACGAAATATCAAGGACTCATTGGGCGAATCGCTCTGGAACTGAAATCGGAAAGCTCACTGACATTTCCCCTCTCTGAAAGTCTGATAAACGCCGGAAAAATGACTAAGTCCAAAAAAAAATTTTTTTCAACTTTTTTCAATTTTACCCCCGTGGGATATTTATTCTACCCACACACATTTGGAACTCTCCTGGGGTACCCTCACACATATTATTCCCTCATTTAGTGGATATATTCACAAAAAAGTGAAATTTTAAAAAATTCAGAAAATTGGCTGAAAATGACGAAATATCAAGGACTCATTGGGCGAATCGCTCTGGAAGTGAATTCGGAATGCTCACTGACATCTCCCCTCTCTGAAAGTCTGATAAACGCCGGAAAAATGACTAAGTCCAAAAAAAAATATTTTTCAACTTTTTTCAATTTTACCCCCGTGGGTTATATATTCTACCCACACACATTTGGAACTCTCCTGGGGTACCTTCACACATATTATGCCCTCATTTAGTGGATATTTTCAGAAAAAAGTGAAATTTTCAAAAATTCAGAAAATTGGCTGAAAACGACTAAATATCAAGGACTCATCTGGCGTATCGCGCTGTACCTGAAAACGGAACGCTCACTGACATTTCCCCTCTCTGAAAGTCGGATAAACGCTGGAAAAATGACTAAGTCCAAAAAAAAAATTTTTTCAACTTTTTTCAATTTTACCCCCGTGGGATATTTATTCTACCCACACACACATTTGGAACTCTCCTGGGGTACCCTCACACATATTATTCCCTCATTTAGTGGATATATTCACAAAAAAGTGAAATTTTCAAAAATTCAGAAAATTGGCTGAAAACGACTAAATATCAAGGGCTCATCCATCGAATCGCACTGGAACTGAAATCGGAACGCTCACTGACATTTCCCCTCTCTGAAAGTCTGATAAACGCCGGAAAAATGACTAAGTCGAAAAAAAAAAATTTTTCAACTTTTTTCAATTTTACCCCTGTGGGTTATATATTCTACCCACACACATTTGGAACTCTCCTGGGGTACCTTCACACATATTATTCCCTCATTTAGTGGATATTTTCACAAAAAAGTGACATTTTCAAAAATTCAGAAAATTGGCTGAAAACGAAGAAATATCAAGGACTCATTGGGCGAATCGCTCTGGAAGTGAATTCGGAATGCTCACTGACATCTCCCCTCTCTGAAAGTCTGATAAACGCCGGAAAAATGACTAAGTCCAAAAAAAAATTTTTTTCAACTTTTTTCAATTTTACCCCCGTGGGTTATATATTCTACCCACACACATTTGGAACTCTCCTGGGGTACCTTCACACATATTATGCCCTCATTTAGTGGATATTTTCAGAAAAAAGTGAAATTTTCAAAAATTCAGAAAATTGGCTGAAAACGACTAAATATCAAGGACTCATCTGGCGTATCGCGCTGGACCTGAAAACGGAACGCTCACTGACATTTCCCCTCTCTGAAAGTCGGATAAACGCTGGAAAAATGACTAAGTCCAAAAAAAAAATTTTTTCAACTTTTTTCAATTTTACCCCCGTGGGATATTTATTCTACCCACACACATTTGGAACTCTCCTGGGGTACCCTCACACATATTATGCTCTCATTTAGTGGATATTTTCAGAAAAAAGTGAAATTTTCAAAAATTCAGAAAATTGGCTGAAAACGACTAAATATTAAGGACTCATCCAGCGACTCACGGTGGAACTGAAATCGGAATGCTCACTGACATTTCCCCTCTCTGAAAGTCTAATAAATGCCAGAAAAATGACTAAGTGCAAAAAAAAAAATTTTTCAACTTTTTTCAATTTTACCCCCGTGGGATATATATTCTACCCACACACATTTGGAACTCTCCTGGGGTACGTTCACACATATTCCCTCATTTAGTGGATATTTTCACAAAAAAAGTGAAATTTTCAAAAATTCAGAAAATTGCCTGAAAACAACGAAATATCAAAGACTCATTGGGCAATCGCTCTGGAACTGAAATCGAAACGCTCACTGACATTTCCCCTCTCTGAAAGTCTGATAAACGCCGGAAAAATGACTAAGTCCAAAAAAAAATGTTTTTCAACTTTTTTCAATTTTACCCCCGTGGGATATTTATTCTACCCAAACACATTTGGAACTCTCCTGGGGTACCCTCACACATATTATTCCCTCATTTAGTGGATATTTTCACAAAAAAGTGAACTTTTCAAAAATTCTGAAAATTGGCTGAAAACAACGAAATATCATCGACTCATTTGGGTGAATCGCTCTGGAACTGAAATCGGAATGCTCACTGACATTTCCCCTCTCTGAAAGTCTGATAAATGCGGGAAAAAATTTTTTTTTCAATTTTACCCCCGTGGGTTATATATTCTACCCACACACATTTGGAACTCTCCTGGGGTACCTTCACACAGGGGAGGAGTCCTGAGGAGATAATTTGCATATTCCCACTGCATTTTGGGGTAAGTGAAGAGTCTCCGCGAGCTCAAAGAACACTGGATTTTGGCTGTTGGAGCTGAAAAGAGGACATCGGTAAACCAGGGGAGGAGTCCTGAGGAGATAATTTGCATATTCCCACTGCATTTTGGGGTAAGTGAAGAGTCTCCGGGAGCTCAAAGAACACTGGATTTTGGCTGTTGGAGCTGAAAAGAGGATGTCGGTAAACCAGGGGAGGAGTCCTGAGGAGATAATTTGCATATTCCCACTGCATTTTGGGGTAAGTGAAGAGTCTCCGCGAGCTCAAAGAACACTGGATTTTGGCTGTTGGAGCTGAAAAGAGGACATCAGTAAACCAGGGGAGGAGTCCTGAGGAGATAATTTGCATATTCCCACTGCATTTTGGGGTAAGTGAAGAGTCTCCGGGAGCTCAAAGAGCACTGGATTTTGGCTGTTGGAGCTGAAAAGAGGACATCGGTAAACCAGGGGAGGAGTCCTGAGGAGATAATTTGCATATTCCCACTGCATTTTGGGGTAAGTGAAGAGTCTCCGCGAGCTCAAAGAACACTGGATTTTGGCTGTTGGAGCTGAAAAGAGGACATCGGTAAACCAGGGGAGGAGTCCTGAGGAGATAATTTGCATATTCCCACTGCATTTTGGGGTAAGTGAAGAGTCTCCGCGAGCTCAAAGAACACTGGATTTTGGCTGTTGGAGCTGAAAAGAGGACATCAGTAAACCAGGGGAGGAGTCCTGAGGAGATAATTTGCATATTTGCACTGCATTTTGGGGTAAGTGAAGAGTCTCCGCGAGCTCAAAGAACACTGGATTTTGGCTGTTGGAGCTGAAAAGAGGACATCGGTAAACCAGGGGAGGAGTCCTGAGGATATAATTTGCATATTCCCACTGCATTTTGGGGTAAGTGAAGAGTCGCCGCGAGCTCAAAGAACACTGGATTTTGGCTGTTGTAGCTGAAAAGAGGACATCGGTAAACCGTGCGCCTACTGGGGCGCGCATTTTGAAGCTTTTTTTTTAAGCTTATTTCACTGTTTTCAGAACATTAACAATAAGAACATGGAAGAGTCCAGGAGCCATTTGGTGAGCTGCATATCCTGCTACATGTTCACAGACTTGCCAGTGGAAAAGCCAAACTTCACATGCCAGAAATGCAAGCTTGTGTCCCTGTTGGAGGAAAAGTTGCGAAATCTAGAAGAGAGGTTAACTACCTTGAAAATCATTAAGGAAGGTGAAGAGTCCTTAGACAGAGCAGAATTATCTCTTCATGATTCAGAAAGAGAAGAAACTCGAACTGCACCTGACGAAACAGAGGAATGTAAGCATATGACCCACAGAAGCAGGAGGATCGAGAGGCAGTCAGCACCCATACTGCTCAGGAACCAGTACCAGGCTCTCACGCAGGAGAACCATGAAGAAATACAGCAAAATAAGACTTTACCAGCAATGAATAACCTTGTAAGCCCTCAGAATCCTCCTGGATGGAGAAATAAGAATGTTGTGAAGAAAAAACGGAGAGTGGTGGTCATGGGGGATTCCCTGTTAAGAGGAACAGAGGCCGCTATCTGCAGACCAGACATAACCTCAAGAGAAATGTGCTGTCTTCCAGGAGCAAAAATTAAAGATGTGTCTGACAGGATATCAAGACTCTTCAGACCTACAGATCACTACCCATTCCTGCTAATACATGTGGGGATAAATGACACCGCAAGAAAGGACCTGGAAACCATCTGCAGTGACTTTGAAGACATAGGCAAGAAAGTGAAAGAATTGGGAGCGTAGGTGGTCTTCTCATCCATCCTCCCAGTGGATGGCCATGGAACAATGAGGTGGAATAAGATTCTACAGGTGAACAACTGGCTACGTCGATGGTGCCGTCAACAAGGATTTGGATTTCTGGATCACGGAATGAATTACCTATACGATGGACTACTTGCTAGAGATGGGGTGCACCTTACGAAGACTGGAAAACATGTATTTGGAAGTCGCCTTGCTACACTCATCAGAAGAGCTTTAAACTAGAACAATGTGGGAAGGGAAGCAAAAGGCCAGAAAAAGCCATACAGCTGACAAATACTATTGAGATCTCTGCTACTGGAAGTGGAAAAGAAGAACAAAGACAAAACAATTTAAATAATAAAAATATGGGAGGAAGAGAAACCAATCACAAACTAAAATGTTTTTATACAAATGCACAAAGCATGGGCAACAAACAAGGAGAATTGGAACTACTAATGCAGGAAAAGGAATATGATGTCATTGGAATCACTGAAACTTGGTGGGACGATACACATGATTGGAATAAAAGGCTAAAAGGATACAACTTATTTGCAAGAAACAGACTTGATAAACGAGGAGGAGGTGTTGCATTGTATGTTAGAAAAGCGTATATCTGCACAGAGATTGAAGCTTCAGAGACTGGGAGTTCTGTGGAAACTGTTTGGGTAAGAATACAAGGAGAGAATAACGGAAAGGACACCATTGTAGGCATTTACTACAGGCCACCTGGGCAAGCTGAAGATATGGATGAACTCTTTATGTATCAAATGACCAAGTTCTCCAAAAAATATGACTTAGTGGTCATGGGAGATTTCAACTATCCAGACATTTGTTGGGAATCTCTCTCAAGTAAAACTAACAGGTCAAGCAAATTCTTATCCTCTCTTGCTGACAACTTTATCTTCCAAAAGGTAGGGGAGAAAACAAGGGGATCTGCTACTTTGGATCTAATCCTTATAAACAGGGAGGAAATGGTTGAGGAGGTAAAGGTGGCTGGGACCCTAGGAGGCAGCGATCATGCTATTATAGAATTTTGGATAACTAGAGGAGGAAGACATGTGAAGACTCAAACTTCAAGGTTAGATTTTAGAAAGGCAGATTTTAAGAGACTCAGAAAGAGAATAGGAGGGATCCAATGGCTGGATGTCCTTAAGGACAAAAATGTCCAGGAAGGATGGGAAATTTTTAAAAATGAGATTCTCAAAGCACAATCGTTCACAATCCCGAAAAGTAGGAAGAATGGGAAGCATTTAAGGAAACCAGGATGGATGAACACAGAACTTAAACACATGCTAAAAAGAAAGAAAGAAATGTTTATTAAATGGAAAGAGGGAGGCATATCTAAAGAAGATTATAATGCAGTCTGCAGATCCTGCAGGGCACGTATCAGGTTAGCTAAAGCTGACAATGAATTAAGGCTTGCAAGAGATGTCAAAAGCAATAAAAAAGGATTTTGGGGGTATGTCAAAAGTAAAAGAAAAGTCAAAGATGCTATAGGATATTTACAGGATGAAAATGGAGAAATGGTAAGAGAGGATGTTGAGAAGGCCGAACTTTTTAATTCCTATTTTGCATCTGTTTTCTCTCAGAAAGAAAATGTAACATCAACTGATCTTCACTGTCCTTTTAAAGGAATAGAGGAATCCAAGTTATCTGTAAACAGAAAGATTGTGAGGGAATATTTAGCTAACATAAATGAGTTCAAGTCTCCAGGTCCAGATGAATTACACCCCAGAGTACTGAAGGAGATCATAGAAGAAATTTTAGAACCACTCTCCATAATCTTTGAAAATTCTTGGAGAACAGGAGAAGTCCCAGAAGACTGGAGAAGAGCAAATGTTGTTCCTATCTTCAAAAAGGGGAGGAAGGTGGACCCAGGGAACTATAGGCCGGTGAGTCTGACTTCTATACCAGGAAAGATCTTTGAACAAATTATTAAACAACATGTATGTAAATACATGGATAAGAATGAAGTGATTAACCAGAGTCAGCATGGGTTTGTAACTAACAAGTCATGTCAGACTAACTTAATTTCCTTCTATGACAGAATCACTGACTGGGTGGATCAGGGAAATGCTGTAGATATAGTATATCTTGACTTCAGCAAAGCATTTGACAAAGTATCTCACACCATCCTTATTGAAAAAATGACCAAGTATGCAATGGACCAGGCAACTGTTAGGTGGATTCATAACTGGCTTAGTGATCGGACTCAAAGCGTGGTTGTAAATGGCTTCACATCCAGCTGGATGAATGTCTCAAGTGGGGTACCACAGGGCTCCGTCCTGGGACCTGTATTGTTCAACATCTTTATCAATGATTTAGATGAAGGAATTGAGGGTAAACTGATTAAATTTGCTGATGACACAAAGCTAGGAGGGATTGCTAATACTAGAGAAGAGAGAGAGAGGATTCAAAAAGACCTAAATAAACTGGAGCAGTGGGCAGCAACCAACAGAATGGTTTTTAACAGGGAAAAATGCAAAGTACTACATCTGGGCAATAAAAATGAAAAAAGCATATACAGAATGGGAGGAATAGAGCTAAGCAACAGTACATGTGAAAAAGACTTAGGTATACTAATAGATCATAGACTGAACATGAGTCAACAGTGTGATGCAGCAGCAAAAAAGGCAAATACAATTCTGGGATGTATTAACAGAAGCATACAGTCTAGATCACGTGAAGTCATTATCGGTCTTTACTCCTCTTTGGTCAGACTTCATCTGGAATACTGAGTACAGTTTTGGGCACCACATTTTAAAAAAGACATAGACAAACTGGAGCAAGTTCAGAGAAGAGCGACCAGAATGGTGACTGGTCTGCAAACCATGTCCTATGAGGAACGGTTGCAGGATTTGGGAATGTTTAGCTTGCAAAAAAGAAGACTGAGAGGAGACTTAATAGCTGTCTACACATATGTCAAGGGCTGTCACATTGTAGAAGGATCATCTTTATTCTCATTTGCACAAGGAAAGACTAGAAGCAATGGGATGAAACTAAATGGGAGGAGACACAGATTAGATATTAGAAAAAACTTTTTGACAGTTAGGGTGATTAATGAGTGGAACAGGCTGCCACGAGAGGTGGTGAGTTCCCCTTCAATGGACGTCTTCAAACGGAGGCTGGACAGACATCTGTCTGAGATGATCTAGTGAATACTGCTTTGAGCAGGGGGTTGAACCAGATGACCCAGGAGGTCCCTTCCAACTCTACCGTTCTATGATTCTATGATTCTATGATTCTATTCCCTCATTTAGTGGATATTTTCAGAAAAAAGTAAAATTTTCAAAAATTCAGAAAATTGTCTGAAAACGACGAAATATCAAGGACTCATCCAGCGAATCGCACTGGAACTGAAATCGGAACGCTCACTGACATTTCCCCTCTCTGAAAGTCGGATAAACGCCGGAAAAATGACTAAGTCCAAAAAAAAATTTTTTTAAACTTTTTTCAATTTTACCCCCGTGGGATATTTATTCTACCCACACACATTTGGAACTCTCCTGGGGTACCCTCACACATATTATTCCCTCATTTAGTGGATATTTTCACAAAAAAGTGAAATTTTCAAAAATTCAGAAAATTGGCTGAAAATGACGAAATATCAAGGACTCATTGGGCGAATCGCTCTGGAACTGAAATCGGAACACTCACTGACATTTCCCCTCTCCGAAAGTCTGATAAACGCCGGAAAAATGACTAAGTCCAAAAAAAAAATGTTTCAAGTTATTTCAATTTTACCCCCGTGGGTTATATATTCTACCCACACACATTTGGAACTCTCCTGGGGTAGCTTCACACATATTATTCCCTCATTTAGTGGATATTTTCACAAAAAAGTGAAATTTTCAAAAATTCAGAAAATTGTCTGAAAATAACGAAATATCAAGGACTCATTGGGCGAATTGCTCTGGAACTGAAATCGGAAAGCTCACTGACATTTCCCCTCTCTGAAAGTCTGATAAACGCCGGAAAAATGACTAAGTCCAAAAAAAAATTTTTTTCAACTTTTTTCAATTTTACCCCCGTGGGTTATATATTCTACCCACACACATTTGGAAGTCTCCTGGGGTACCTTCACACATATTATTCCCTCATTTAGTGGATATTTTCACAAAAAAGTGAAATTTTCAAAAATTCAGAAAATTGGCTGAAAACGACAAAATATCAAGGACTCATTGGGCAATCGCTCTGGAACTGAAATCGGAACGCTCACTGACATTTCCCCTCTCCGAAAGTCTGATAAACGCCGGAAAAATGACTAAGTCCAAAAAAAAAATGTTTCAAGTTATTTCAATTTTACCCCCGTGGGTTATATATTCTACCCACACACATTTGGAAATCTCCTGGGGTACACTCACACATATTATTCCCTCATTTAGTGGATATTTTCACAAAAAAGAGAAATTTTCAAAAATTCAGAAAATTGGCTGAAAACGACGAAATATCAAGGACTCATTGGGCGAATCGCTCTGGAACTGAAATCGGAAAGCTCACTGACATTTCCCCTCTCTGAAAGTCTGATAAACGCCTGAAAAATGACAAAGTCCAGAAAAAAATTTTTCAACTTTTTTCAATTTTACCCCGTGGGATATTTATTCTACCGACACATATTTGGAACTCTCCTAGGGTACCCTCACACATATTATTCCCTCATTTAGTGAATATTTTCACAAAAAAGCAAACTTTTCAAAAATTCTGAAAATTGGCTGAAAACGACGAAATATCAAGGCCTCATTGGGCGAATCGCTCTGGAGCTGAAATCGTAACGCTCACTGACATTTCCTTTCTCTGAAATTCTGATAAACGCCGGAAAAATGACTAAGTCGAAAAAAAAAAATTTTTTTCAACTTTTTTCAATTTTACCCCTGTGGGTTATATATTCTACCCAGACACATTTGGAACTCTCCTGGGGTACCCTCACACATATTATTCCCTCATTTAGTGGATATTTTCACAAAAAAGTGAAATTTTCAAAAATTCAGAAAATTGGCTGTAAACGACAAAATATCAAAGACTCATTGGGCGAATCGCTCTGGAACTGAAATCGGAACGCTCACTGACATTTCCTTTCTCTGAAATTCTGATAAACGCCGGAAAAATGACTAAGTCCAAAAAAAAATTTTTCAATTTTGCCCCCGTGGGATATTTATTCTACCGACACACATTTGGAACTCTCCTGGGGTACCCTCTGTTAGAACCTTGCTGTTAGGTTTTTTTTCCTTTGCTGGTCACATGACCTTGTTGGCCTATTTAATCCTGCTCCGCCCTTCTGGCTTTGCTGGACTTCATTGTATATCTACTTTCTAGCTAGCCTGTGCTCTGTATCTAACTCTGTTAGTTTGCTTGGTCTACGGACCTCTAGGTTCTATCTATTTTGTTTGTTCGTCTGTCTGCTGCTATTTCTGTTAGGAGGTGTCCCATATTCCTCCCAGTCCTTAGTACTTGTAGGGATTCCCTCCCCAAATCTATAGGTCTCCGTACAGACTAGATTAGGACTTTAGCAGGTCTGATCGCAGGATCAGGTTCCCTGTTACATCGTAGGGATTCAGCTGAGTCTTATAGTAGGGACAGATCTCCTCTCTTTCCTTAGCTTTGGTAGCAGAACATAACAGTAAGTCCAGCCTGTAAATTCTCTAAGGAAAGATTTTTTTTTGTTCCATCATGGTGTCGGTTCAGGATTTGGCTAAACACCTGCAGGGACTCTCTCTGGAAGTGGCCGAGCTCCGTCAGCACATGAGTAACTGTCCTGGAGCATATTTCTTGGAGCCTAAGGTATGTTTGCCGGATTTATTTTTTGGTGAAAATCGAGAATTTTTTTCATTTAAAAATGCTTGCTTATTGTATTTTCGTTTGAGACCCAAGTCCTCTGGGGATGAATCCCAGCGCGTAGGGTTCATAATGTCACTTTTGCGCAAAGAGCCTCAGGAGTGGGCCTTTTCTTTGCAACCTAGTGATACATGCTTCAGATCAGTGGATAGTTTTTTTTCTGCTTTAGGACTATTATATGATGATCCTGACCATGTGGCATCAGCTGAGACTGAGTTGAGACGTTTAAAACAAGGATCAGGTAATATGGAAAAATATTGTACACATTTTCGTCGTTGGTCCACTCAAACAGGGTGGAACGATTCTGCTCTGAAAAGTCTATTTCTTGCTGGGCTCAGTGAAAAGGTTAAAGACCTGCTAATTGCTTATCCTACACCTGAGGATTTGCAACAGGCTATGCAATTAGCTATACGGGTGGACAGAAGACTGCGTGCTAGGGTTAATGAGAGCAAATCCTCTGCTATGTCAGTTTCTGGTTATGATAATGTGTGTACTAACAGTGGTGAACCGATGGAGATTGGATCGGTGGCACCTCGCTCTCAAGAAAAACACCGTCGTTTTTCAGAAGGCTTGTGTTTCTATTGTGGAAAATCTGGTCATTTGATTAAAGGCTGTGAGCTTCGTATGAAGAAAGAAAAAAAAATGGTCAGTCACGCCCGTATTGCCTGTTTAAATTCCAAGGGTATATTTTTAGCTGCTTCCACGATTGCTCAGGAAAAATTAATGGAATTTCGGGTGTTTGTTGATTGCGGGTCTACACTGAATGTTATTGATGGGGGATTCGTGGAAAAACTCAATTTAAAACCTGAACCTTTATCATCCCCCATTGCTGTGGTTTCTGTGGATGGCTCCCCTTTGAAGAATATTACTCTCAAGGTCAGTGAATTTCCTCTCACTATTAATGGTGTTCACCATGAGAAATTGGATTTGGTAGTGTTGAATAACTTGCCTTCTCCAGTAATATTGGGTTTGCCCTGGTTAAAATTTCACAATCCTGTACTGGATTGGTCTACCAGTGAAATTAAATCCTGGAGCCATAAATGTTATGACAAGTGTTGTAACGGGCGTATTGCAGCTTTGGATAGGGGAGAATTGCCTGTTCCTATTCAGGATTTTTGGAGAGTTTTTTCTGAGAAAGAATCGCAGGTTTTGCCTCCCCATAGAGACTATGATTGTTCTATTGAATTTGTCCCTGGAGCGACTCTTCCTAAAAGTCGTTTATTTAACCTTACTATTCCTGAGAGGAAGGCTTTGGAGGAATACATACAGACAAGTTTGGCCGCCGGTCACATTAGGCCCTCTAAGTCTCCTGTGGCGGTTGGATTTTTTTTTGTAAAAAAAAAGGACGGCGGTTTACGTCCTTGTCTGGATTTTCGTGAGATTAACAAAATTACGGTACGCAATCCTTACCCACTGCCATTGATTCCTGATCTGTTTAACCAGTTATTGGGGGCCAAGTGGTTCTCTAAAATTGACCTTAAGGGGGCATACAATCTGTTGCGCATGAAGGAGGGTGATGAATGGAAGACTGCTTTTAACACTCCTGTGGGTCATTTTGAGAATCTGGTTATGCCTTTTGGTCTTACTAATGCTCCTGCATTTTTTCAGAATCTGATTAATGACATCCTTAGACCTTTGATCGGTAAAAATGTGGTTGTGTATTTGGATGACATTTTGATTTATTCGCCAGATCTGGAGTCTCATTGGCGGAGCGTGCGTGAGGTATTACAGTTATTAATGGACAATTCGCTTTTTGCTAAGCTGGAGAAATGTGAGTTCGCTGTACAGAGAATTAGTTTTTTGGGCTACATTATCTCCAGCAAAGGTTTTGAGATGGATCCGGTTAAGGTTCAGGCTGTGCAGGAATGGCCTAGGCCTATTGGTTTGAAATCAATACAGAGGTTTTTGGGTTTCGCCAATTACTATAGAAAATTCATAAAAAATTTTTCTAGTATTGTCAAACCTCTGACTGATCTCACCAGGAAAGGTGCTGATGCGGTTCAGTGGTCTTCTGAGGCCATTGAAGCTTTTGTGTATCTCAAGGAGAGGTTCACCTCTGCTCCCATCCTTATGCAGCCTGATGTTACTAGGCCGTTTTTGGTTGAGGTTGATGCTTCCTCTGTGGGGGTTGGCGCAGTATTGTCTCAGGATAACGGGGATGGATTACATCCCTGTGCATTTTTTTCAAAAAAATTTTCGGAGACTGAATTGAATTACGATATTGGTAATCGGGAATTATTGGCTATTAAACTCGCATTTGAACACTGGCGCCACTTCTTGGAAGGTGCGGAATTTCCCGTTCAGGTTCTTACGGATCATAAAAATCTGATATATCTTGACGCTGCCAAGCGCCTGAATGCCCGTCAGGCTAGGTGGGCACTGTTTTTCTCGCGGTTTAATTTCTCCGTTACTTACATCCCTGGTACTAAGAATGTTAAGGCGGATGCCTTGTCTCGCAGTTTTTCTCCCATAGTCGGTGCTGAGAAAGAGGAAAACATTTTACAAGAAGGTGTTGTGATAGCTGCTTTAGACTCCGTTTTGGAAGATGAGATTCTTAAAGCTCAGGAGAATGCCCCATCTAACACTCCTCATGGGAGGTTGTTTGTGCCTGGGACCTTTAGGAGAGATTTGTTTGTTGAGTGTCACGAATCTCGGTTGGCAGGTCATCCCGGAATCTCTGAGACCAAGAGACTGGTGGGTCGCAGTTTTTGGTGGCCTGGATGGCAGAAGGAAGTCATTAAGTGGGTGCGCCAATGTACTATATGTGCTAGATCTAAGTCCTCACATACTCCTGCTGCGGGGTTGCTTTGTCCTTTGGAGGTCCCCAGTGCTCCTTGGACACATTTGGCTATGGACTTTATAACTGACCTTCCCCCCTCTGAGGGTTTTACTGTCATCTGGGTGGTCGTGGACCGTTTTAGCAAGATGTGTCACTTGGTTCCCTTCGTCAAACTGCCCTGCGCTAAAACTCTCGCTAAGGCCTTTGTCAAGGAAATTGTCAGACTTCATGGCGTTCCTACTGACATTGTTTCTGATAGGGGTCCTCAGTTCGTGGCTCGTTTTTGGCGTGCCTTTTGTGACAGGTTGGGAATTCATTTGTCGTTTTCGTCCGGATATCATCCTGAATCTAATGGCCAGACAGAAAGGAAAAACCAGGATGTTGAGCAGTTCTTGCGTTGTTTTGTGGCAGACAATCAAGAGGGGTGGTCTGAGTTTCTGCCACTTGCCGAATTTGCTCTGAACAATCATACATCTTCTTCTGCTGGTTGTTCGCCTTTTTTTTGTTGTTCTGGGAGACATCCGTCGTTTGGGTCGTTCTCCAAGTTGGGATCTGCCGTGCCTGAGGAGGAGAATTTTTCCGGTGATTTGGAAAGAGTTTGGACGGATGTGCGTGGTAATCTTCAGGAGGCCAACAGAAAATCTAAAGACTACTTTGATAGGAAACGACAGGAGGTTTTGTTCGCTGTTGGTGACATGGTTTGGTTGTCCTCTAGGAATCTGCGGTTGAGGATTCCTTCTAAGAAATTGGGTCCCAAGTTTGTAGGGCCCTTTAAGGTGCTTCAGGTTGTCAACCAATCTGCTGTTAGGTTGGAGGTTCCTACCTCCTGGAGAATTAATCCGGTCTTTCATGTCTCTCTGTTAAAAAAAGCTGTTGTGTCGGATGGTGACGCCTCTGCCTCTGTTCCTCCGGTGGTGGAGGACGGGGAATATGAAATTTCTCGCATCCTTGACTCTAGACGGTATAGAGGTAGTTTGCAGTATCTTGTGGCCTGGAAAGGTTTCGGACCCGAGGATAACTCTTGGGTGAGGTCAGATGATGTTTCCGCGTCCAGACTTATCAGAGCGTTTCACAGGAGATTTCCTGATAAGCCTGGTCCTAGGGGATCCGGAGGATCCTCTTAGAAGGGGGGGTACTGTTAGAACCTTGCTGTTAGGTTTTTTTTCCTTTGCTGGTCACATGACCTTGTTGGCCTATTTAATCCTGCTCCGCCCTTCTGGCTTTGCTGGACTTCATTGTATATCTACTTTCTAGCTAGCCTGTGCTCTGTATCTAACTCTGTTAGTTTGCTTGGTCTACGGACCTCTAGGTTCTATCTATTTTGTTTGTTCGTCTGTCTGCTGCTATTTCTGTTAGGAGGTGTCCCATATTCCTCCCAGTCCTTAGTACTTGTAGGGATTCCCTCCCCAAATCTATAGGTCTCCGTACAGACTAGATTAGGACTTTAGCAGGTCTGATCGCAGGATCAGGTTCCCTGTTACATCGTAGGGATTCAGCTGAGTCTTATAGTAGGGACAGATCTCCTCTCTTTCCTTAGCTTTGGTAGCAGAACATAACACCCTCACACATATTATTCCCTCATTAAGTGGATATTTTCACAAAAAAGCAAAATTTTCAAAAATTCAGAAAATTGGCTGAAAACGACAAAATATCAAGGACTCATTAGTCGACTTGCACTGGAACTGAAATCGGAACGCTCACTGACATTTCCCCTCTCTGAAAGTCTGATCAACGCCGGAAAAATGACTAAGTCGAAAAAAAAAATTTTTCAACTTTTTTCAATTTTACCCCCGTGGGTTATATATTCTACCCACACACATTTGGAACTCTCCTGGGGTACCTTCACACATATTATTCCCTCATTTAGTGGATATTTTCACAAAAAAGTGAAATTTTCAAAAATTCAGAAAGTTGCCTGAAAACGACGAAATATCAAGGACTCATTGGGCGAATCGCTCTGGAACTGAAATCGGAACGCTCACTGACATTTCCCCTCTCTGAAAGTCTGATAAACGCCGGAAAAATGCCTAAGTACAAAAAAAAATAGTCATTTTTCTGCCGTTTATCAGACTTTCAGAGAGGGGAAATGTCAGTGAGCATTCCGATTTCAGTTCCTGAGAAATTCAACCGTTGAATCCTTGATATTTAGTCGTTTGCAGCCAATTTTCTGAATTTTTGAAAATTTCACTTTTTTGTGAAAATATCCACTAAATGAGAGAATAATATGTGTGAGGGTACCCCAGGATAGTTCCATATGTGTGTGGGTAGAATATATATCCCATGGGGGTAAAATTGAAAAAAGTAAAAAAAAATTTTTTTTTGAACCTAGTCATTTTTCCGGCGTTCATCAGACTTTCACATAGGGGAAATGTCAGTTAGCATTCCAATTTCAGTTCCAGAGCGAATCGTCCGATGAGTCCTTGATATTTAGTCGTTTTCAGACAATTTTATGAATTTTTGAAAATTTCACTTTTTTGTGAAAATATCTACTAAATGAGGGAATAATATGTGTGAGGGTACCCCAGGAGATTTCCACATGTGTGTGGGTAGAATATATATCCCATGGAGGTAAAACTGAAAAAAGTTGAAAATTTTTTTTTTTTGACTTAGTCATTTTTCCGGCATTTATCAGACTTTCAAATAGGGTAAATGTGAGTGAGCGTTCTGATTTCAGTTCCAGAGCGATTCGCCCGATGAGTCCTTGATATTTCGTTGTTTTCAGCCAATTTTCTGAATTTTTGAAAATTTCACTTTTTTGTGAAAATATCCACTAAATGAGGGAATAATATGTTTGAGGGTACCCCAGGAGAGTTCCAAATGTGTGTGGGTAGAATATAAATCCCACAGGCGTAAAATTGAAAAAAGTTGAAAAATTTTTTTGGGGGGACTTAGTCATATTTCCGGCGTTTATCAGACTTTCAGATAGGGTAATTGTAAGTGAGCATTCCTATTTCAGTTCCAGAGCGATTCGCCCGATAATTCCTTGATATTTACTCGTTTTCAGCCAATTTTCTGAATTTATGAAAATGTCACTTTTTTGTGAAATTATCCAGTAAATGAGGGAATAATATGTGTGAAGGTACCCCAGTAGAGTTACAAATGTGTGTGGATAGAATATATATCCCACGGGGGTAAAATTGAAAAAAGTTGAAAAAAAAATTTTGTTAAACTTAGTCATTTTTCTGGCGTTTATCAGACTTTCAAATAGGGGAAATGTCAGTGAGCATTCTGATTTCAGTTCCAGAGCGATTCACCGATGTGTCCTTGATATTTAGTCGTTTTCAGCCAATGTTCTGAATTTTTGAAAATTTCACTTTTTTGTGAAAATATCCACTTAATGAGGGAATAATATGATTGAGGGTACCCCATGAGAGTTCCAAATGTGTGTTGGTAGAATATATATCCCACAGGGGTAAAATTGAAAAAAGTTGAAAAAATTTTTTTTTTTCCGACTTAGTCATTTTTCCGGCATTTATCAGACTTTCAGATAGGGGAAATGTCAGTGAGCGTTCCTATCTCAGTTCCAGAGCGATTCGCCCGATGATCCCTTGATATTTAGTCGTTTTCAGATAATTTTCTGAATTTTTGAAAATTTTGCTTTTTTGTGAAAATATCCACTAAATGAGGGAATAATATATGTGAGTGTACCACAGTAGAGTTCCAAATGTGTGTGGGTAGAATATATATCCCACGAGGGTAAAATTAAAAAAAAAATTAGAAAAAAATTTTTTTTGGACTAAGTTATATTTCCGGCATTTATCAGACTTTTAAATAGGGGAATTGTCAGTGAGCATTCCGATTTCAGTTCCAGAGCGATTCAGCCTCTGAGTCCTTGAGATTTAGTCGTTTTCAGCCAATTTTCAGAATTTTTGAAAATGTCACTTTTTTGTGAAAATATCCACTAAATGAGGGAATAATATGTGTAAGGGTACCCCAGTAGAGTTCCAAATGTGTGTGGGTAGAATATATATCCCACGGGCGTAAAATTGAAAAAAGTTGAAAAAATTTTTTTTTGGGACTTTGTCATATTTCCGTCGTTTATCAGACTTTCAGATAGGGTAATTGTTAGTGAGAGTTCCGATTTCAGTTCCAGAGTGATTCGCCCGATGAGTCCTTGATATTTAGTAGTTTTCAGACAATTTTCTGAATTTTTGAAAATGTCACTTTTTTGTGAAAATATCCACTAAATGAGGGAATAATATGTTTGAGGGTGCCCAAGAGAGTTCCAAATGTGTGTGGGTAGAATATAAATCAAACAGGCGTAAAATTGAAAAAAGTTGAAAAATTTTTTTTTGGGGACTTAGTCATATTTCCGGCGTTTATCAGACTTTCAGATAGGGTAATTGTAAGTGAGCATTCCTATTTCAGTTCCAGAGCGATTCGCCCGATAAGTCCTTGATATTTAGTCGTTTTCAGCCAATTTTCTGAATTTATGAAAATGTCACTTTTTTGTGAAATTATCCAGTAAATGAGGGTAAAATATGTGTGAAGGTACCCCAGGAGAGTTACAAATGTGTGTGGGTAGAATATGTATCCCACGGGGGCAAAATTGCACAAAGTTGAACATTTTTTTTTTTTACTTAGTCATTTTTCCGGCGTTTATCAGACTTTCAGATAGGGGAAATGTGAGTGAGGGTTCCGATTTCAGTTCCAGAACGATTCGCCCGATGAGTCCTTCATATTTAGTCATTTTCAGCCAATTTTCTGAATTCTTGAAAATTTCACTTTTTTGTGAAAATATCCACTAAATGAGGGAATAATATGTGTTTGGGTACAATATATATCCCACAGGGGTAAAATTGAAAAAAGTTGGAAAAAATTTTTTTGGGGACTTACTCATTTTTCCGCCGTTTATCAGACTTTCAGATAGGGGAAATGTCAGTGAGCGTTCGGATTTCATTTCCAGAGCGATTCGCCCGATGAGTCCTTCATATTTAGTCATTTTCAGCCAATTTTCTGAATTCTTGAAAATTTCACTTTTTTGTGAAAATATCCACTAAATGAGGGAATAATATGTGTGAGGATACGCCAGGAGAGTTCCAAATGTGTGTGGGTAGAATATATATCCCACGGGGGTAAAAATTGAAAAAAGTTGAAAAAAATTTTTTTTGGGACTTATTCATTCTTCCGGCGTTTATCAGTCTTTCAGATAGGGGAAATGTTAGTGAGCGTTCCGATTTCAGTTCCAGAGCGATTCTCCCGATCAGTCCTTCATATTTAGTCGTTTTCGGCCAATTTTCTGAATTTTTGAAAATGTCACTTTTTTTGTGAAAATATCCACTAAATGAGGGAATAATATTTGTGAGGGTACCCCAGGAAAGTTCCAAATGTGTGTGGGTAGAATATATATTCCACGGGGGTAAAATTGAACAAAGTTGAACATTTTTTTTTTTTCGGACTTTGTCATTTTTTCCGGCGTTTATCAGACTTTCAGATAGGGGAAATGTGAGTGAGCGTTCCGATTTCAGTTCCAGAACGATTCGCCCGATGAGTCCTTCATATTTAGTCATTTTCAGCCAATTTTCTGAATTCTTGAAAATTTCACTTTTTTGTTAAAATATCCACTAAATGAGGGAATAATATGTGTGTGGGTACAATATATATCCCACAGGGGTAAAATTGAAAAAAGTTGAAAAAAATTTTTTTGGGGACTTACTCATTTTTCCGCCGTTTATCAGACTTTCAGATAGGGGAAATGTCAGTGAGTGTTCGGATTTCATTTCCAGAGCGATTCGCCCGATGAGTCCTTTATATTTAGTCGTTTTCAGCCAATTTTCTGAATTTTTGAAAATTTCACTTTTTTGTCAAAATATCCACTAAATTCGGGAATAATATGTGTGAGGGTACCACAGGGGAGTTCCAAATGTGTGTGGGTAGAATATATATCCCACTGGAGTAAAATTGAAAAAAGTTGAAAAAAAATTGTTTTTGGACTTTGTCATTTTTTCCGGCGTTTATCAGACTTTCAGATAGGGAAAATATCAGTGAGCATTCCGATTTCAGTTCCAGAGCGATTCGCCCGATGAGTCCTTCATATTTAGTCATTTTCAGCCAATTTTCTGAATTCTTGAAAATTTCACTTTTTTGTGAAAATATCCACTAAATGAGGGAATAATATGTGTGAGGGTACGCCAGGAGAGTTCCAAATGTGTGTGGGTAGAATATATATCCCACAGGGGTAAAATTGAAAAAAGTTGAAAAAATTTTTTTTTGGACTTAGTCATTTTTTCATTGCTTATCAGACTTTCAGATAGGGAAAATGTCAGTGAGCGTTCCGATTTCAGTTCCAGAGCGATTCGCCCGATGACTCATTCATATTTAGTCGTTTTCAGCCAATTTTCTGAATTTTTGAAAATTTAACTTTTTTGTCAAAATATCCACTAAATGCGGGAATAATATGTGTGAGGGTACCCCAGGAGAGTTCCAAATGTGTGTGGGTAGAATATATATTCCACGGGGGTAAAATTGAAAAGAGTTGAAAAAAAATTGTTTTTGGACTTTGTCATTTTTTCCGGCGTTTATCAGACTTTCAGATAGGGGAAATGTCAGTGAGCGTTCCAATTTCAGTTCCAGAGCGATTCGCCCGATGAGTCCTTCATATTTAGTCGTTTTCAGCCAATTTTCAGAATTTTTGAAAATTTCACTTTTTTGTGAAAATATCCACTAAATGAGGGAATAATATGTGTGAGGGTACCCCAGGAGAGTTCCAAATGTTTGTGGGTAGAATATATATCCCACTGGGGTAAAATTGAAAAAAGTTGAAAAAAAATAGTTTTTGGACTTTGTAATTTTTTCCGGCGTTTATCAGACTTTCAGATAGGGGAAATGTAAGTGAGCGTTCCAATTTCAGTTCCAGAGCGATTCGCCCGATGAGTCCTTCATATTTAGTCGTTTTCAGCCAATTTTCAGAATTTTTGAAAATTTCACTTTTTTGTGAAAATATCCACTAAATGAGGGAATAATATGTGTGAGGGCACCCCAGGAGAGTTCCAAATGTGTGTGGGTAGAATATATATCCCACAGGGGTAAAATTGAAAAAAGTTGAAAAAAATTTTTTTGGGGACTTACTCATTTTTCCGCCGTTTATCAGACTTTCAGATAGGGGAAATGTCAGTGAGCGTTCGAATTTCATTTCCAGAGCGATTCGCCCAATGAGTCCTTTATATTTAGTCGTTTTCAGCCAATTTTCTGAATTTTTTAAAATTTTACTTTTTTGTCAAAATATCCACTAAATTCGGGAATAATATGTGTGAAGGTACCACAGGGGAGTTCCAAATGTGTGTGGGTAGAATATATATCCCACTGGAGTAAAATTGAAAAAAGTTGAAAAAAAATTGTTTTTGGACTGTCATTTTTTCCGGCGTTTATCAGACTTTCAGATAGGGGAAATATCAGTGAGCATTCCGATTCCAGTTCCAGAGCGATTCGCCCGATGAGTCCTTCATATTTAGTCATTTTCAGCCAATTTTCTGAATTCTTGAAAATTTCACTTTTTTGTGAAAATATCCACTAAATGAGGGAATAATATGTGTGAGGGTACGCCAGGAGAGTTCCAAATGTGTGTGGGTAGAATATATATCCCACAGGGGTAAAATTGAAAAAAGTTGAAAAAAATTTTTTTGGGGACTTACTCATTTTTCCGCCGTTTATCAGACCTTCAGATAGGGGAAATGTCAGTGAGCGTTCGGATTTCAGTTCCAGAGCGATTCGCCCGATGAGTCCTTAATATTTAGTCGTTTTCAGCCAATTTTCTGAATTTTTGAAAATTTCACTTTTTTGTCAAAATATCCACTAAATTGGGGAATAATATGTGTGAGGGTGCCACAGGAGAGTTCCAAATGTGTGTGGGTAGAATATATATTCCACGGGGGTAAAATTGAAAAAAGTTGAAAAAAATTTTTTTTGGGACTTATTCATTCTTCCGGCGTTTATCAGTCTTTCAGATAGGGGAAATGTCAGTGAGTGTTCGGATTTCATTTCCAGAGCGATTCGCCCGATGAGTCCTTTATATTTAGTCGTTTTCAGCCAATTTTCTGAATTTTTGAAAATTTCACTTTTTTGTCAAAATATCCACTAAATTCAGGAATAATATGTGTGAGGGTACCACAGGGGAGTTCCAAATGTGTGTGGGTAGAATATATATCCCACTGGAGTAAAATTGAAAAAAGTTGAAAAAAAATTGTTTTTGGACTGTCATTTTTTCCGGCGTTTATCAGACTTTCAGATAGGGAAAATATCAGTGAGTATTCCGATTTCAGTTCCAGAGCGATTCGCCCGATGAGTCCTTCATATTTAGTCATTTTCAGCCAATTTTCAGAATTCTTGAAAATTTCACTTTTTTGTGAAAATATCCACTAAATGAGGGAATAATATGTGTGAGGGTACGCCAGGAGAGTTCCAAATGTGTGTGGGTAGAATATATATCCCACAGGGGTAAAATTGAAAAAAGTTGAAAAAATTTTTTTTTTGGACTTAGTCATTTTTTCATTGCTTATCAGACTTTCAGATAGGGAAAATGTCAGTGAGCGTTCCGATTTCAGTTCCAGAGCGATTCGCCCGATGACTCATTCATATTTAGTCGTTTTCAGACAATTTTCTGAATTTTTGAAAATTTAACTTTTTTGTCAAAATATCCACTAAATGCGGGAATAATATGTGTGAGGGTACCCCAGGAGAGTTCCAAATGTGTGTGGGTAGAATATATATTCCACGGGGGTAAAATTGAAAAGAGTTGAAAAAAAATTGTTTTTGGACTTTGTCATTTTTTCCGGCGTTTATCAGACTTTCAGATAGGGGAAATGTCAGTGAGCGTTCCGATTTCAGTTCCAGAGCGTTTCGCCCGATGAGTCCTTCATATTTAGTCGTTTTCAGCCAATTTTCAGAATTTTTGAAAATTTCACTTTTTTGTGAAAATATCCACTAAATGAGGGAATAATATGTGTGAGGGCACCCCAGGAGAGTTCCAAATGTGTGTGGGTAGAATATATATCCCACAGGGGTAAAATTGAAAAAAGTTGGAAAAAATTTTTTTGGGGACTTACTCATTTTTCCGCCGTTTATCAGACTTTCAGATAGGGGCAATGTCAGTGAGCGTTCGAATTTCATTTCCAGAGCGATTCGCCCGATGAGTCCTTTATATTTAGTCGTTTTCAGCCAATTTTCTGAATTTTTGAAAATTTTTCTTTTTTGTCAAAATATCCACTAAATTCGGGAATAATATGTGTGAAGGTACCACAGGGGAGTTCCAAATGTGTGTGGGTAGAATATATATCCCACTGGAGTAAAATTGAAAAAAGTTGAAAAAAAATTGTTTTTGGACTTTGTCATTTTTTCCGGCGTTTATCAGACTTTCAGATAGGGGAAATATCAGTGAGCATTCCGATTTCAGTTCCAGAGCGATTCGCCCGATGAGTCCTTCATATTTAGTCATTTTCAGCCAATTTTCTGAATTTTTGAAAATTTCACTTTTTTGTCAAAATATCCACTAAATTCGGGAATAATATGTGTGAGGGTGCCACAGGAGAGTTCCAAATGTGTGTGGGTAGAATATATATTCCACGGGGGTAAAATTGAAAAAAGCTGAAAAAAAATTGTTTTTGGACTTTGTCATTTTTTCCGGCGTTTATCAGACTTTCAGATAGGGGAAATGTCAGTGAGCGTTAAAATTTCAGTTCCAGAGTGATTCGCCCGATGAGTCCTTCATATTTAGTCGTTTTCAGCCAATTTTCAGAATTTTTGAAAATTTCACTTTTTTGTGAAAATATCCACTAAATGAGGGAATAATATGTGTGATGGTACCCCAGGAGAGTTCCAAATGTGTGTGGGTAGAATATATATCCCACGGGGGTAAAATTGAAAAAAGTTGAAAAAAATTTTTTTTTGGACTTAGTCATTTTTCCGGCGTTTATCAGACTTTCAGATAGGGGAAATGTGAGTGAGCGTTCCGATTTCAGTTCCAGAGCGATTCGCCCGATGAGTCATTCATATTTAGTCATTTTCAGCCAATTTTCTGAATTCTTGAAAATTTCACTTTTTTGTGAAAATATCCACTAAATGAGGGAATAATATGTGTGAGGGTACGCCAGGAGAGTTCCAAATGTGTGTGGGTAGAATATATATCCCACAGGGGTAAAATTGAAAAAAGTTGAAAAAAAATTTTTTGGGGACTTACCCATTTTTCCGCCGTTTATCAGACTTTCAGGTAAGGGAAATGTTAGTGAGCGTTTGGATTTCAGTTCCAGAGCGATTCGCCCGATGAGTCCTTCATATTTAGTCGTTTTCAGCCAATTTTCAGAATTTTTGAAAATGTCACTTTTTTGTCAAAATATCCACTAAATTCGGGAATAATATGTGTGAGGGTACCACAGGGGAGTTCCAAATGTGTGTGGGTAGAATATATATCCCACTGGGGTAAAATTGAAAAAAGTTGAAAAAAAATTGTTTATGGACTTTGTCATTTTTTCCTCCGTTTATCAGATTCTCAGATAGGGGAAATGTCAGTGAGCGTTCGGATTTCAGTTCCAGATCGATTCGCCCAATGAGTCCTTCATATTTAGTCGTTTTCAGCCAATTTTCTGAATTTTTGAAAATTTAACTTTTTTGTCAAAATATCCACTAAATGCGTTAATAATATGTGTGAGTGTACCCCAGGAGAGTTCCCAATGTGTGTGGGTAGAATATATATTCCACGGGGGTAAAATTGAAAAAAGTTGAAAAAAAATTGTTTTTGGACTTTGTCATTTTTTCCGGCGTTTATCAGACTTTCAGATAGGGGAAATGTCAGCGAGCGTTCCGATTTCAGTTCCAGAGCATTTCGCCCGATGAGTCCTTCATATTTAGTCGTTTTCAGCCAATTTTCCGAATTTTTGAAAATTTCACTTTTTTGTCAAAATATCCACTAAATGAGGGAATAATATGTGTGAGGGTACCCCAGGAGAGTTCCAAATGTGTGTGGGTAGAATAGATATCCCACTGGGGTAAAATTGAAAAAAGTTGAAAAAAATTTTTTTGGGGACTTACTCCTTTTTCCGCCGTTTATCAGACTTTCAGATAGGGGAAATGTCAGTGAGCCTTCGGATTTCAGTTCCAGAGCGATTCGCCCGATGAGTCCTTCATATTTAGTAGTTTTCAGCCAATTTTCAGAATTTTTGAAAATTTCACTTTTTTGTCAAAATATCCACTAAATGCGGGAATAATATGTGTGAGGGTACCCCAGGAGAGTTCCAAATGTGTGTGGGTAGAATATATATTCCACGGGGGTAAAATTGAAAAAAGTTGAAAAAAAATTATTTTTGGACTTTGTCATTTTTTCCGGCGTTTATCAGACTTTCAGATAGGGGAAATGTCAGTGAGCATTCCGATTTCAGTTCCAGAGCGATTCACCCGATGAGTCCTTCATATTTAGTCGTTTTCAGCCAATTTTCAGAATTTTTGAAAATTTCACTTTTTTGTCAAAATATCCACTAAATGCGGGCATAATATGTGTGAGGGTACCCCAGGAGAGTTCCAAATGTGTTTGGGTAGAATATATATCCCACTGGGGTAAAATTGAAAAAAGTTGAAAAAAAAATTGTTTTTGGACTTTGTCATTTTTTCCGGCGTTTATCAGACTTTCAGATAGGGGAAATGTCAGTGAGCGTTCCGATTTCAGTTTCAGAGCGATACGCCCGATGAGTCCTTCACATTTTGTCGTTTTCAGCCAATTTTCAGAATTTTTGAAAATTTCACTTTTTTGTGAAAATATCCACTAAATGAGGGAATAATATGTGTGAGGGTACCCCAGGAGAGTTCCAAATGTGTGTGGGTAGAATATATATCCCACAGGGGTAAAATTGAAAAAAGTTGAAAAAAATTTTTTTGGGGACTTACTCATTTTTCTGCCGTTTATCAGACTTTCAGATAGGGGAAATGTCAGTGAGCCTTCGGAATTCAGTTCCAGAGCGATTCGCCCGATGAGTCCTTCATATTTAGTCGTTTTCAGCCAATTTTCAGAATTTTTGAAAATTTCACTTTTTTGTCAAAATATCCACTAAATGCGGGAATAATATGTGTGAGGGTACCCCAGGAGAGTTCCAAATGTGTGTGGGTAGAATATATATTCCACGGGGGTAAAATTGAAAAAAGTTGAAAAAAAATTGTTTTTGGACTTTGTCATTTTTTCCGGCGTTTATCAGACTTTCAGATAGGGGAAATGTCAGTGAGCGTTCCGATTTCAGTTCCAGAGCGATTCGCCCGATGAGTCCTTCATATTTAGTCGTTTTCAGCCAATTTTCTGAATTTTTGAAAATTTCACTTTTTTGAGAAAATATCCACTAAATGAGGGAATAATATGTGTGAGGGTACGCCAGGAGAGTTCCAAATGTGTGTGGGTAGAATAGATATCCCACTGGGGTAAAATTGAAAAAAGTTGAAAAAAAATTGTTTTTGGACTTTGTCATTTTTTCCGCCGTTTATCAGATTCTCAGATAGGGGAAATTTCAGTGAGCGTTCGGATTTCAGTTCCAGATCGATTCGCCCGATGAGTCCTTCATATTTAGTCGTTTTCAGCCAATTTTCTGAATTTTTGAAAATTTAACTTTTTTGTCAAAATATCCACTAAATGCGTTAATAATATGTGTGAGTGTACCCCAGGAGAGTTCCCAATGTGTGTGGGTAGAATATATATTCCACGGGGGTAAAATTGAAAAAAGTTGAAAAAAAATTGTTTTTGGACTTTGTCATTTTTTCCGGCGTTTTTCAGACTTTCAGATAGGGGAAATGTCAGCGAGCGTTCCGATTTCAGTTCCAGAGCATTTCGCCCGATGAGTCCTTCATATTTAGTCGTTTTCAGCCAATTTTCCGAATTTTTGAAAATTTCACTTTTTTGTCAAAATATCCACTAAATGAGGGAATAATATGTGTGAGGGTACCCCAGGAGAGTTCCAAATGTGTGTGGGTAGAATAGATATCCCACTGGGGTAAAATTGAAAAAAGTTGAAAAAAAATTGTTTTTGGACTTTGTCATTTTTTCCGGCGTTTATCAGACTTTCAGATAGGGGAAATGTCAGTGAGCGTTCCAATTTCAGTTCCAGAGCGATTCGCCCGATGAGTCCTTCATATTTAGTCGTTTTCAGCCAATTTTCTGAATTTTTGAAAATTTCACTTTTTTGTGAAAATATCCACTACATGAGAGAATAAGATGTGTGAGGGTACCCCAGGAGAGTTCCAAATGTGCGTGGGTAGAATATATATCCACAGGGGTAAAATTGAAAAAAGTTGAAAAAAATTTTTTTGGGGACTTACTCCTTTTTCCGCCGTTTATCAGACTTTCAGATAGGGGAAATGTCAGTGAGCCTTTGGATTTCAGTTCCAGAGCGATTCGCCCGATGAGTCCTTCATATTTAGTAGTTTTCAGCCAATTTTCAGAATTTTTGAAAATTTCACTTTTTTGTCAAAATATCCACTAAATGCGGGCATAATATGTGTGAGGGTACCCCAGGAGAGTTCCAAATGTGTTTGGGTAGAATATATATCCCACTGGGGTAAAATTGAAAAAAGTTGAAAAAAAAATTGTTTTTGGACTTTGTCATTTTTTCCGGCGTTTATCAGACTTTCAGATAGGGGAAATGTCAGTGAGCGTTCCGATTTCAGTTCCAGAGCGATTCGCCCGATGAGTCCTTCACATTTTGTCGTTTTCAGCCAATTTTCTGATTTTTTGAAAATTTCACTTTTTTGTCAAAATATCCACTAAATGCGGGCATAATATGTGTGAGGGTACCCCAGGAGAGTTCCAAATGTGTTTGGGTAGAATATATATCCCACAGGGGTAAAATTGAAAAAAGTTGAAAAAAATTTTTTTGGGGACTTACTCATTTTTCCGCCGTTTTTCAGACTTTCAGGTTGGGGAAATGTCAGTGAGCGTTCGGATTTCAGTTCAAGAGCGATTCGCCCGATGAGTCCTTCATATTTAGTCGTTTTCAGCCAATTTTCTGAATTTTTGAAAATTTCACTTTTTTGTCAAAATATCCACTAAATTTGGGAATAATATGTGTGAGGGTACCACAGGAGAGTTCCAAATGTGTGTGGGTAGAATACATATTCCACGGGGGTAAAATTGAAAAAAGTTGAAAAATAATTGTTTTTGGACTTTGTCATTTTTTCCGCCGTTTTTCAGACTTTCAGGTTGGGGAAATGTCAGTGAGCGTTCGGATTTCAGTTCAAGAGCGATTCGCCCGATGATTCCTTCATATTTAGTCGTTTTCAGCCAATTTTCAGAATTTTTGAAAATTTCACTTTTTTGTGAAAATATGCACTAAATGAGGGAATAATATGTGTGAGGGTACCCCACGAGAGTTCCAAATGTGTGTGGGTAGAATATATATCCCACAGGGGAAAAAATTGAAAAAAGTTTAAAAAAATTTTTTTTTGGACTTCGTCATTTTTCCGGCGTTTATCAGACTTTCACAAAGGGGAAATGTGAGTGAGCGTTCCGATTTCAGTTCCAGAGCGATTCGCCCGATGAGGCATTCATATTTAGTCATTTTCAGCCAATTTTCTGAATTCTTGAAAATTTCACTTTTTTGTGAAAATATCCACTAAATGAGGGAATAATATGTGTGAGGGTACGCCAGGAGAGTTCCAAATGTGTGTGGGTAGAATATATATCCCACAGGTGTAAAATTGAAAAAATTTGAAAAAAATTTTTTTGGGGACTTACTCATTTTTCCACCGTTTATCAGACTTTCAGATAGGGGAAATGTCAGTGAGCGTTCCGATTTCAGTTCCAGAGCGATTCGCCCGATGAGTCCTTCATATTTAGTCGTTTTCAGCCAATTTTCAGAATTTTTGAAAATTTCACTTTTTTGTGAAAATATCCACTACATGAACGAATAATATGTTTGAGGGTACCCCAGGAGAGTTCCAAATGTGCGTGGGTAGAATATATATCCACAGGGGTAAAATTGAAAAAAGTTGAAAAAAATTTTTTTGGGGACTTACTCATTTTTCCGCCGTATATCAGACTTTCAGATAGGGGAAATGTCAGTGAGCCTTCGGATTTCAGTTCCAGAGCGATTCGCCCGATGAGTTCTTCATATTTAGTCGTTTTCAGCCAATTTTCAGAATTTTTGAAAATTTCACTTTTTTGTCAAAATATCCACTAAATGTGGGAATAATATGTGTGAGGGTACCCCAGGAGAGTTCCAAATGTTTGTGGGTAGAATATATATCCCACTGGGGTAAAATTGAAAAAAGTTGAAAAAAAATTATTTTTGGACTTTGTCATTTTTTCCGGCGTTTATCAGACTTTCAGATAGGGGAAATGTCAGTGAGCGTTCCGATTTCAGTTCCAGAGCGATTCGCCCTATGAGTCCTTCATATTTAGTCGTTTTCAGCCAATTTTCAGAATTTTTGAAAATTTCACTTTTTTGAGAAAATATCCACTAAATGAGGGAATAATATGTGTGAGGGTACCCCAGGAGAGTTCCAAATGTGCGTCGGTAGAATATATATTCCACGGGGGTAAAATTGAAAAAAGTTGAAAAAAAATTGTTTTTGGACTTTGTCATTTTTTCCGGCGTTTATCAGACTTTCAGATAGGGGAAATGTCAGTGAGCATTCCGATTTCAGTTCCAGAGCGATTCGCCCGATGAGTCCTTCATATTTAGTCGTTTTCAGCCAATTTTCAGAATTTTTGAAAATTTCACTTTTTTGTCAAAATATCCACTAAATGCGGGCATAATATGTGTGAGGGTACCCCAGGAGAGTTCCAAATGTGTTTGGGTAGAATATATATCCCACTGGGGTAAAATTGAAAAAAGTTGAAAAAAAAATTGTTTTTGGACTTTGTCATTTTTTCCGGCGTTTATCAGACTTTCAGATAGGGGAAATGTCAGTGAGCGTTCCGATTTCAGTTCCAGAGCGATTCGCCCGATGAGTCCTTCACATTTTGTCGTTTTCAGCCAATTTTCTGATTTTTTGAAAATTTCACTTTTTTGTCAAAATATCCACTAAATGCGGGCATAATATGTGTGAGGGTACCCCAGGAGAGTTCCAAATGTGTTTGGGTAGAATATATATCCCACAGGGGTAAAATTGAAAAAAGTTGAAAAAAATTTTTTTGGGGACTTACTCATTTTTCCGCCGTTTTTCAGACTTTCAGGTTGGGGAAATGTCAGTGAGCGTTCGGATTTCAGTTCAAGAGCGATTCGCCCGATGAGTCCTTCATATTTAGTCGTTTTCAGCCAATTTTCTGAATTTTTGAAAATTTCACTTTTTTGTCAAAATATCCACTAAATTTGGGAATAATATGTGTGAGGGTACCACAGGAGAGTTCCAAATGTGTGTGGGTAGAATACATATTCCACGGGGGTAAAATTGAAAAAAGTTGAAAAATAATTGTTTTTGGACTTTGTCATTTTTTCCGCCGTTTTTCAGACTTTCAGGTTGGGGAAATGTCAGTGAGCGTTCGGATTTCAGTTCAAGAGCGATTCGCCCGATGAGTCCTTCATATTTAGTCGTTTTCAGCCAATTTTCAGAATTTTTGAAAATTTCACTTTTTTGTGAAAATATGCACTAAATGAGGGAATAATATGTGTGAGGGTACCCCACGAGAGTTCCAAATGTGTGTGGGTAGAATATATATCCCACAGGGGAAAAAATTGAAAAAAGTTTAAAAAAATTTTTTTTTGGACTTCGTCATTTTTCCGGCGTTTATCAGACTTTCACAAAGGGGAAATGTGAGTGAGCGTTCCGATTTCAGTTCCAGAGCGATTCGCCCGATGAGGCATTCATATTTAGTCATTTTCAGCCAATTTTCTGAATTCTTGAAAATTTCACTTTTTTGTGAAAATATCCACTAAATGAGGGAATAATATGTGTGAGGGTACGCCAGGAGAGTTCCAAATGTGTGTGGGTAGAATATATATCCCACAGGTGTAAAATTGAAAAAATTTGAAAAAAATTTTTTTGGGGACTTACTCATTTTTCCACCGTTTATCAGACTTTCAGATAGGGGAAATGTCAGTGAGCGTTCCGATTTCAGTTCCAGAGCGATTCGCCCGATGAGTCCTTCATATTTAGTCGTTTTCAGCCAATTTTCAGAATTTTTGAAAATTTCACTTTTTTGTGAAAATATCCACTACATGAACGAATAATATGTTTGAGGGTACCCCAGGAGAGTTCCAAATGTGCGTGGGTAGAATATATATCCACAGGGGTAAAATTGAAAAAAGTTGAAAAAAATTTTTTTGGGGACTTACTCATTTTTCCGCCGTATATCAGACTTTCAGATAGGGGAAATGTCAGTGAGCCTTCGGATTTCAGTTCCAGAGCGATTCGCCCGATGAGTTCTTCATATTTAGTCGTTTTCAGCCAATTTTCAGAATTTTTGAAAATTTCACTTTTTTGTCAAAATATCCACTAAATGTGGGAATAATATGTGTGAGGGTACCCCAGGAGAGTTCCAAATGTTTGTGGGTAGAATATATATCCCACTGGGGTAAAATTGAAAAAAGTTGAAAAAAAATTATTTTTGGACTTTGTCATTTTTTCCGGCGTTTATCAGACTTTCAGATAGGGGAAATGTCAGTGAGCGTTCCGATTTCAGTTCCAGAGCGATTCGCCCTATGAGTCCTTCATATTTAGTCGTTTTCAGCCAATTTTCAGAATTTTTGAAAATTTCACTTTTTTGAGAAAATATCCACTAAATGAGGGAATAATATGTGTGAGGGTACCCCAGGAGAGTTCCAAATGTGCGTCGGTAGAATATATATTCCACGGGGGTAAAATTGAAAAAAGTTGAAAAAAAATTGTTTTTGGACTTTGTCATTTTTTCCGGCGTTTATCAGACTTTCAGATAGGGGAAATGTCAATGAGCGTTCCGATTTCAGTTCCAGAGCGATTCGCCCGATGAGTCCTTCATATTTAGTCGTTTTCAGCCAATTTTCAGAATTTTTGAAAATTTCACTTTTTTGAGAAAATATCCACTAAATGAGGGAATAATATGTGTGAGGGTACGCCAGGAGAGTTCCAAATGTGTGTGGGTAGAATAGATATCCCACTGGGGTAAAATTGAAAAAAGTTGAAAAAAAATTGTTTTTGGACTTTGTCATTTTTTCCGCCGTTTATCAGATTCTCAGATAGGGGAAATGTCAGTGAGCGTTCGGATTTCAGTTCCAGATCGATTCGCCCGATGAGTCCTTCATATTTAGTCGTTTTCAGCCAATTTTCTGAATTTTTGAAAATTTAACTTTTTTGTCAAAATATCCACTAAATGCGTTAATAATATGTGTGAGTGTACCCCAGGAGAGTTCCCAATGTGTGTGGGTAGAATATATATTCCACGGGGGTAAAATTGAAAAAAGTTGAGAAAAAATTGTTTTTGGACTTTGTCATTTTTTCCGGCGTTTATCAGACTTTCAGATAGGGGAAATGTCAGCGAGCGTTCCGATTTCAGTTCCAGAGCATTTCGCCCGATGAGTCCTTCATATTTAGTCGTTTTCAGCCAATTTTCCGAATTTTTGAAAATTTCACTTTTTTGTCAAAATATCCACTAAATGAGGGAATAATATGTGTGAGGGTACCCCATGAGAGTTCCAAATGTGTGTGGGTAGAATAGATATCCCACTGGGGTAAAATTGAAAAAAGTTGAAAAAAAATTGTTTTTGGACTTTGTCATTTTTTCCGGCGTTTATCAGACTTTCAGATAGGGGAAATGTCAGTGAGCGTTCCAATTTCAGTTCCAGAGCGATTCGCCCGATGAGTCCTTCATATTTAGTCGTTTTCAGCCAATTTTCTGAATTTTTGAAAATTTCACTTTTTTGTGAAAATATCCACTACATGAGAGAATAATATGTGTGAGGGTACCCCAGGAGAGTTCCAAATGTGCGTGGGTAGAATATATATCCACAGGGGTAAAATTGAAAAAAGTTGAAAAAAATTTTTTTGGGGACTTACTCCTTTTTCCGCCGTTTATCAGACTTTCAGATAGGGGAAATGTCAGTGAGCCTTCGGATTTCAGTTCCAGAGCGATTCGCCCGATGAGTCCTTCATATTTAGTCGTTTTCGGCCAATTTTCTGAATTTTTGAAAATGTCACTTTTTTGTGAAAATATCCACTAAATGAGGGAATAATATGTGTGAGGGTACCCCAGGAGAGTTCCAAATGTTTGTGGGTAGAATACATATCCCACTGGGGTAAAATTTAAAAAAGTTTAAAAATTTTTTTTTTCGGACTTAGTCATTTTTCCGGCGTTTATCAGACTTTCAGATAGGGGAAATGTCAGTGAGTGTTCCGATTTCAGTTCCAGAGCGATTCGCCCGATGACTCCTTCATATTTAGCTGTTTTTAGCCAATTTTCTCAATTTTTGAAAATTTCACTTTTTTGTGAAAATATGCACTAAATGAGGGAATAATATGTGTGACCGTACCCCAGGAGAGTTCCAAACGTGTGTGGGTAGAATATATATCCCACGGGGGTAAAACTGAAAAAAGTTGAAAAAAATTTATTTTTGGACCTAGTCATTTTTTCGGCATTTATCAGACTTTCACATAGGGGAAATGTCAGTGAGCATTCCGATTTCAGTTCCAGAGCGAGTCGCCCGATGAGTCATTCATATTTAGTCGTTTTCAGGCAATTTTTTGAATTTTTGAAAATTTCACTTTTTTGTGAAAATATCCACTAAATGAGGGAATAATATGTGTGAGGGCACCCCATGAGAGTTCCAAATGTGTGTGGGTAGAATATATATTCACACGGGGGCAAAATTGAAAAAAGTTAAAAAAAATTTTTTTTGGACTTAGTCATTTTTCCGGCGCTTATCAGACTTTCAGATAGGGGAAATGTCAGTGAGCGTTCCGATTTCAGTTCCAGAGCGATTCGCTCGATGAGTCCATCACATTTAGGAGTTTTCAGCCAATTTTCTGAATTTTTGAAAATTTCACTTTTTTGTGAAAATATCCACTAAATGAGGGAATAATATGTGTGAGGGTACCCCAGGAGAGTTCCAAATGTTTGTGGGTAGAATGTATATCCCACGGGGGTAAAATTGAAAAAAGTTGAAAAAAAATTTTTTTTGGACTTAGTCATTTTTCCGGCGCTTATCAGACTTTAAGATGGGGGAAATGTCAGTGAGCGTTCCAATTTCAGTTCCAGAGCGATTCGCCCGATGAGTCCTTCATATTTAGTAGTTTTCAGCCAATATTCTGAATTTTTATAAATTTCACTTTTTTGTGAAAATGTCCACTAAATTTGGGAATAATATGTGTGAGGGTAAGCCAGGAGAGTTCCAAATGTGTGTGGGTAGAATATATATCCCACGGGGGTAAAATTGAAAAAAGTTGAAATTTTTTTTTCGACTTAGTCATTTTTCCGGCGTTTATCAGACTTTCAGATAGGGGAAATGTCAGTGAGCGTTCCGATTTCAGTTCCAGAGCGATTCGCCCGATGAGTCCTTCATATTTAGTCGTTTTCAGCCAATTTTCTGAATTTTTGAAAATTTCACTTTTTTGTGAAAATATCCACTAAATGAGGGAATAATATGTGTGAGGGTACGCCAGGAGAGTTCCAAATGTGTGTGGGTAGAATATATATCCCACAGGTGTAAAATTGAAAAAATTTGAAAAAAATTTTTTTGGGGACTTACTCATTTTTCCACCGTTTATCAGACTTTCAGATAGGGGAAATGTCAGTGAGCGTTCCGATTTCAGTTCCAGAGCGATTCGCCCGATGAGTCCTTCATATTTAGTCGTTTTCAGCCAATTTTCAGAATTTTTGAAAATTTCACTTTTTTGTGAAAATATCCACTACATGAACGAATAATATGTTTGAGGGTACCCCAGGAGAGTTCCAAATGTGCGTGGGTAGAATATATATCCACAGGGGTAAAATTGAAAAAAGTTGAAAAAAATTTTTTTGGGGACTTACTCATTTTTCCGCCGTATATCAGACTTTCAGATAGGGGAAATGTCAGTGAGCCTTCGGATTTCAGTTCCAGAGCGATTCGCCCGATGAGTTCTTCATATTTAGTCGTTTTCAGCCAATTTTCAGAATTTTTGAAAATTTCACTTTTTTGTCAAAATATCCACTAAATGTGGGAATAATATGTGTGAGGGTACCCCAGGAGAGTTCCAAATGTTTGTGGGTAGAATATATATCCCACTGGGGTAAAATTGAAAAAAGTTGAAAAAAAATTATTTTTGGACTTTGTCATTTTTTCCGGCGTTTATCAGACTTTCAGATAGGGGAAATGTCAGTGAGCGTTCCGATTTCAGTTCCAGAGCGATTCGCCCTATGAGTCCTTCATATTTAGTCGTTTTCAGCCAATTTTCAGAATTTTTGAAAATTTCACTTTTTTGAGAAAATATCCACTAAATGAGGGAATAATATGTGTGAGGGTACCCCAGGAGAGTTCCAAATGTGCGTCGGTAGAATATATATTCCACGGGGGTAAAATTGAAAAAAGTTGAAAAAAAATTGTTTTTGGACTTTGTCATTTTTTCCGGCGTTTATCAGACTTTCAGATAGGGGAAATGTCAATGAGCGTTCCGATTTCAGTTCCAGAGCGATTCGCCCGATGAGTCCTTCATATTTAGTCGTTTTCAGCCAATTTTCAGAATTTTTGAAAATTTCACTTTTTTGAGAAAATATCCACTAAATGAGGGAATAATATGTGTGAGGGTACGCCAGGAGAGTTCCAAATGTGTGTGGGTAGAATAGATATCCCACTGGGGTAAAATTGAAAAAAGTTGAAAAAAAATTGTTTTTGGACTTTGTCATTTTTTCCGCCGTTTATCAGATTCTCAGATAGGGGAAATGTCAGTGAGCGTTCGGATTTCAGTTCCAGATCGATTCGCCCGATGAGTCCTTCATATTTAGTCGTTTTCAGCCAATTTTCTGAATTTTTGAAAATTTAACTTTTTTGTCAAAATATCCACTAAATGCGTTAATAATATGTGTGAGTGTACCCCAGGAGAGTTCCCAATGTGTGTGGGTAGAATATATATTCCACGGGGGTAAAATTGAAAAAAGTTGAGAAAAAATTGTTTTTGGACTTTGTCATTTTTTCCGGCGTTTATCAGACTTTCAGATAGGGGAAATGTCAGCGAGCGTTCCGATTTCAGTTCCAGAGCATTTCGCCCGATGAGTCCTTCATATTTAGTCGTTTTCAGCCAATTTTCCGAATTTTTGAAAATTTCACTTTTTTGTCAAAATATCCACTAAATGAGGGAATAATATGTGTGAGGGTACCCCATGAGAGTTCCAAATGTGTGTGGGTAGAATAGATATCCCACTGGGGTAAAATTGAAAAAAGTTGAAAAAAAATTGTTTTTGGACTTTGTCATTTTTTCCGGCGTTTATCAGACTTTCAGATAGGGGAAATGTCAGTGAGCGTTCCAATTTCAGTTCCAGAGCGATTCGCCCGATGAGTCCTTCATATTTAGTCGTTTTCAGCCAATTTTCTGAATTTTTGAAAATTTCACTTTTTTGTGAAAATATCCACTACATGAGAGAATAATATGTGTGAGGGTACCCCAGGAGAGTTCCAAATGTGCGTGGGTAGAATATATATCCACAGGGGTAAAATTGAAAAAAGTTGAAAAAAATTTTTTTGGGGACTTACTCCTTTTTCCGCCGTTTATCAGACTTTCAGATAGGGGAAATGTCAGTGAGCCTTCGGATTTCAGTTCCAGAGCGATTCGCCCGATGAGTCCTTCATATTTAGTCGTTTTCGGCCAATTTTCTGAATTTTTGAAAATGTCACTTTTTTGTGAAAATATCCACTAAATGAGGGAATAATATGTGTGAGGGTACCCCAGGAGAGTTCCAAATGTTTGTGGGTAGAATACATATCCCACTGGGGTAAAATTTAAAAAAGTTTAAAAATTTTTTTTTTCGGACTTAGTCATTTTTCCGGCGTTTATCAGACTTTCAGATAGGGGAAATGTCAGTGAGTGTTCCGATTTCAGTTCCAGAGCGATTCGCCCGATGACTCCTTCATATTTAGCTGTTTTTAGCCAATTTTCTCAATTTTTGAAAATTTCACTTTTTTGTGAAAATATGCACTAAATGAGGGAATAATATGTGTGACCGTACCCCAGGAGAGTTCCAAACGTGTGTGGGTAGAATATATATCCCACGGGGGTAAAACTGAAAAAAGTTGAAAAAAATTTATTTTTGGACCTAGTCATTTTTTCGGCATTTATCAGACTTTCAGATAGGGGAAATGTCAGTGAGCATTCCGATTTCAGTTCCAGAGCGAGTCGCCCGATGAGTCATTCATATTTAGTCGTTTTCAGGCAATTTTTTGAATTTTTGAAAATTTCACTTTTTTGTGAAAATATCCACTAAATGAGGGAATAATATGTGTGAGGGCACCCCATGAGAGTTCCAAATGTGTGTGGGTAGAATATATATTCACACGGGGGCAAAATTGAAAAAAGTTAAAAAAAATTTTTTTTGGACTTAGTCATTTTTCCGGCGCTTATCAGACTTTCAGATAGGGGAAATGTCAGTGAGCGTTCCGATTTCAGTTCCAGAGCGATTCGCTCGATGAGTCCATCACATTTAGGAGTTTTCAGCCAATTTTCTGAATTTTTGAAAATTTCACTTTTTTGTGAAAATATCCACTAAATGAGGGAATAATATGTGTGAGGGTACCCCAGGAGAGTTCCAAATGTTTGTGGGTAGAATGTATATCCCACGGGGGTAAAATTGAAAAAAGTTGAAATTTTTTTTTTCGACTTAGTCATTTTTCCGGCGTTTATCAGACTTTCAGATAGGGGAAATGTCAGTGAGCGTTCCGATTTCAGTTCCAGAGCGATTCGCCCGATGAGTCCTTCATATTTAGTCGTTTTCAGCCAATTTTCTGAATTTTTGAAAATTTCACTTTTTTGTGAAAATATCCACTAAATGAGGGAATAATATGTGTGAGAGTACCCCAGGAGAGTTCCAAATGTGTGTGGGTAGAATTAATATCCACAGGGGTAAAATTGAAAAAAGTTGAAAAAAATTTTTTTGGGGACTTAGTCATTTTTCCGGCGTTTATCAGACTTTCAGATAGGGGAGATGTCAGTGAGCGTTCCGATTTCAGTTCCAGAGCAATTCGCCTGATGAGTCCTTCATATTTAGTCGTTTTCAGACAATTTTCTGAATTTTTGAAAATTTCACTTTTTTGTGAAAATATCCACTAAATGAGGGAATAATATGTGTGAGGGTACCCCAGGAGAGTTCCAAATGTGTGTGGGTAGAATATATATCCACAGGGGTAAAATTGAAAAAAGTTGAAACATTTTTTTTGGGGGACTTAGTCATTTTTCCGGCGTTTATCAGACTTTCAGATAGGGGAAATGTCAGTGAGCGTTCCGATTTCAGTTCCAGAGCGATTCGCCCGATGAGTCCTTCATATTTAGTCGTTTTCAGCCAATTTTCTGAATTTTTGAAAATTTCACTTTTTTGTGAAAATATCCACTAAATGAGGGAATAATATGTGTGAGAGTACCCCAGGAGAGTTCCAAATGTGTGTGGGTAGAATTAATATCCACAGGGCTAAAATTAAAAAAGTTGAAAAAAATTGTTTGGGGGACTTAGTCATTTTTCCGGCGTTTATCAGACTTTCAGATAGGGGAAATGTCAGTGAGCGTTCCGATTTCAGTTCCAGAGCAATTCGCCCGATGAGTCCTTCATATTTAGTCGTTTTCAGCCAATTTTCAGAATTTTTGAAAATTTCACTTTTTTGTGAAAATATGCACTAAATGAGGGAATAATATGTGTGAGGGTACCCCAGGAGAGTTCCAAATGTTTGTGGGTAGAATACATATCCCACTGGGGTAAAATTGAAAAAAGTTGAAAAAATATTTTTTTTGGACTTAGTCATTTTTTCGGCGTTTATCAGACTTTCAGATAGGGGAAATGTCAGTGAGCATTCCGATTTCAGTTCCAGAGCGATTCGCCCGATGAGTCATTCATATTTAGTCGTTTTCAGCCAATTTTCTGAATTTTTGAAAATTTTAATTTTTTGTGAAAATATTCACTAAATGAGGGAATAATATGTGTGAGGGTACCCCAGGAGAGTTCCAAATGTGTGTGGGTAGAATATATATCCCACGGGGGTAAAATTGAAAAAAGTTGAAAAAAAATAGTTTTTGTACTTTGTCATTTTTTCCGGCGTTTATCACAGTTTCAGATAGGGGAAATGTCAGTGAGCGTTCCAATTTCAGTTCCAGAGCGATTCGCCCGTTGAGTCCTTCATATTTAGTCGTTTTCAGCCAATTTTCAGAATTTTTTAAAATTTCATTTTTTTGTGAAAATATCCACTAAATGAGGGAATAATATGTGTGAGGGTACCCCAGGAGAGTTCCAAATGTTTGTGGGTAGAATACATATCCCACGGGGGTAAAATTGAAAAAAAAATTTTTTTGGACTTAGTCATTTTTCCGGCGTTTATCAGACTTTCAGATAGGGGAAATGTCAGTGAGCGTTCCGATTTCAGTTCCAGAGCGATTCGCCCGATGAGTCCTTCATATTTAGTCGTTTTCAGACAATTTTCTGAATTTTTGAAAATTTCACTTTTTTGTGAAAATATCCACTAAATGAGGGAATAATATGTGTGAGGGCACCCCATGAGAGTTCCAAATGTGTGTGGGTAGAATATATATCCACACGGGGGCAAAATTGAAAAAAGTTTAAAAAAATTTTTTTTGGACTTAGTCATTTTTCCGGCGCTTATCAGACTTTAAGATGGGGGAAATGTCAGTGAGCGTTCCAATTTCAGTTCCAGAGCGAATCTCCCGATGAGTCCTTTATATTTAGTAGTTTTCAGCCAATATTCTGAATTTTTATAAATTTCACTTTTTTGTGAAAATATCCACTAAATGAGGGAATAATATGTGTGAGGGTAAGCCAGAAGAGTTCCAAATGTGTGTGGGTAGAATATATATCCCACGGGGGTAAAATTGAAAAAAGGTGAACATTTTTTTTTTAGACTTAGTCATTTTTCCGGCGTTTATCAGACTTTCAGATAGGGGAAATGTCAGTGAGCGTTCCGATTTCAGTTCCAGAGCAATTCGCCCGATGAGTCCTTCATATTTAGTCGTTTTCAGCCAATTTTGAGAATTTTTGAAAATTTCACTTTTTTGTGGAAATATCCACTAAATGATGGGAATAATATGTGTGAGGGCACCCCATGAGAGTTCCAAATGTGTGTGGGTAGAATATATATCCCACGGGGGTAAAATTGAAAAAAAAAATTTTTTGGACTTAGTCATTTTTCCGGCGTTTATCAGACTTTCAGATAGGGGAAATGTCAGTGAGCGTTCCGAATTCAGTTCCAGAGCAATTCTTCTGATGAGTCCTTCATATTTAGTCGTTTGCATCCAATTTTCTGAATTTCTGAAAATTTCACTTTTTTGTGAAAATATCCACTAAATGAGGGAATAATATGTGTGAGGGTACCCCAGGAGAGTTCCAAATGTGTGTGGGTAGAATTTATATCCCACGGAGGTAAAATTGAAAAAAGTTGAAAAAAAATTTTTTTTTGGACTTAGTCATTTTTACGGTGTTTATCAGACTTTCAGATAGGGGAAATGTCAGTGAGCGTTCCGATTTCAGTTCCAGAGCGATTCGCCCGATGAGTCCTTCATATTTAGTCGTTTTCAGCCAATTTTCTGAATTTTTGAAAATTTTACTTTTTTGTGAAAATATTCACTAAATGAGGGAATAATATGTGTGAGGGTACCCCAGGAGAGTTCCAAATGTGTGTGGGTAGAATATATATCCCATGGGGGCAAAATTGATAAAAGTTGAAAAAAATATTTTTTTTGGACTTAGGCTATGTGCCCACGATGCAGAAATGAAGCAGAAAATTTCTGCAGCATTTCTGCATCTCCCTGGCAGAAAAAAAACGCATGCAGATTGTGCATGCGGTTTTCCTGTAGAATACATGCGGATCCACATGCGGGTTCACATGCGTTTCCGCATGCAGATTGACAAGCACTTTCCAGGCGATAGCATCACTTGGAAAGTGCTTGACAACTAGGTCACACTGTATAAATCCATGCAGACAGCATGGATTTATCCTGTGTGAACCGTAAAAATTAAAACAAATAAAGCTATACTCACCCCCGAGGCCCCGGCGTGGCTGCAGCACTGCTTCCTGGCTGCTTCCCGGCTGCCGGCATATCGCGAGACAGAGCGGTGAAGGGCTTGCGGTCACATGACTGTGACGTCACTGAAGGTCCTTCAGCGTTGCTGGCATTCAGCGAGAAGACGCCGGACAGGTGAGTATAAACTTTATTTGTTATTTTATTCTTTTTTTACAGGTACAATGGTACCCAGGTCTGGATGAGAGTCTCCTCTCCTCCAGAACTGGGTACCATCCCCACATAGAGACGCATAGAAGCCGCTTGTAAAAATGTACAGTCGCGGTTTCTGTGCGTCTTAATGCAAGTCAATGGCTTGAGTTCCGCTGCGCTTCCGCAAAATTAAATGACATGCTGCGGATTTTTGTACGCAGCATAAACGCTGCGGAAAAATCCGCAGCATGTGCATAGAACATGCGGAATCCCCTTGGGGACCATGGGGTGCGGATTACCTAGCGTTTTACAAGCGTTTCCGCTGCGGAAATTCCGCAGCATAAACGCTTGAAAAACGCTACGTGGGCACACAGCCTAAGTCATTTTTCCGGCGTTTATCAGACTTTCAGATAGGGGAAATGTCAGTGAGCGTTCCGATTTCAGTTCCAGAGCGATTCGCCCGATGAGTCCTTCATATTTAGTCGTTTTCAGCCAATTTTCTGAATTTTTGAAAATTTCACTTTTTTGTGAAAATATCCACTAAATGAGGGAATAATATGTGTGAGAGTACCCCAGGAGAGTTCCAAATGTGTGTGGGTAGAATTATTATCCACAGGGGTAAAATTGAAAAAAGTTGAAAAAAATTTTTTTGGGGACTTAGTCATTTTTCCGGCGTTTAACAGACTTTCAGATAGGGGAGATGTCAGTGAGCGTTCCGATTTCAGTTCCAGAGCAATTCGCCTGATGAGTCCTTCATATTTAGTCGTTTTCAGACAATTTTCTGAATTTTTGAAAATTTCACTTTTTTGTGAAAATATCCACTAAATGAGGGAATAATATGTGTGAGGGTACCCCAGGAGAGTTCCAAATGTGTGTGGGTAGAATATATATCCACAGGGGTAAAATTGAAAAAAGTTGAAACATTTTTTTGGGGGGACTTAGTCATTTTTCCGGCGTTTATCAGACTTTCAGATACGGGAAATGTCAGTGAGCGTTCCGATTTCAGTTCCAGAGCTATTCGCCCGATGAGTCCTTCATATTTAGTCGTTTTCAGACAATTTTCTGAATTTTTTAAAATTTCACTTTTTTGTGAAAATATCCACTAAATGAGGGAATAATATGTGTGAGAGTACCCCAGGAGAGATCCAAATGTGTGTGGGTAGAATTAATATCCCCAGGGGTAAAATTGAAAAAAGTTGAAAAAAAATTTTTTTTTGGACTTAGTCATTTTCCGGCGTTTATCAGACTTTCAAATAGGGGAAATGTCAGTGAGCATTCCGATTTCAGTTCCAGAGCGATTCGCCCGATGAGTCCTTCCTATTTAGTCGTTTTCAGCCAATTTTCTGAATTTTTGAAAATTTCACTTTTTTGTGAAAATATCCACTAAATGAGGGAATAATATGTGTGAGAGTACCCCAGGAGAGATCCAAATGTGTGTGGGTAGAATTAATATCCCCAGGGGTAAAATTGAAAAAAGTTGAAAAAAAATTTTTTTTTGGACTTAGTCATTTTCCGGCGTTTATCAGACTTTCAAATAGGGGAAATGTCAGTGAGCATTCCGATTTCAGTTCCAGAGCGATTCGCCCGATGAGTCCTTCCTATTTAGTCGTTTTCAGCCAATTTTCTGAATTTTTGAAAATTTCACTTTTTTGTGAAAATATCCACTAAATGAGGGAATAATATGTGTGAGAGTACCCCAGGAGAGTTCCAAATGTGTGTGGGTAGAATATATATCCACAGGGGTAAAATTGAAAAAAGTTTAAAAAAATTTTTTGGGGGGCTTAGTCATTTTTCCGGCGTTTATCAGACTTTCAGATAGGGGAAATGTCAGTGAGCGTTCCGATTTCAATTGCGGAGCGATTCGCCCGATGAGTCATACATACAGTCATATGAAAAAGTTTGGGCACCCCTATTAATCTTAAGCTTAATGTTTTATAAAAATTGGTGTTTTTGCAACAGCTATTTCAGTTTGATATATGTAATAACTGTTGGATACAGTAATGTTTCTGCCTTGAAATGAGGTTTATTGTACTAACAGAAAATGTGCAATCTGCATTCAAACAAAATTTGACAGGTGCATAAGTATGGGCACCTCACCAGAAAAGTGACATTAATGTTTAGTAGATCCTCCTTTTGCAAAAATAACAGCCTCTAGTCGCTTCCTGTAGCTTTTAATGAGTTCCTGGATCCTGGATGAAGGTATTTTTGACCATTCCTCTTTACAAAACAATTCCAGTTCAGTTAAGTTTGATGGTCGCCGAGCATGGACAGCCTCTTCAAATGATCCCACAGATGTTCAATGATATTCAGGTCTGGGGACTGGGATGGCCATTCCAGAACATTGTAATTGTTCCTCTGCATGAATGCCTGAGTAGATTTGGAGCGGTGTTTTGGATCATTGTCTTGCTGAAAGATCCATGCACTGCGTAACTTCAACTTTATCACTGATTCTTGAACACTATTGCCAAGAATCTGCTGATACTGAGTGGAATCCATGCGTCCCTCAACTTTAACAAGATTCCCAGTGCCGACATTGACCACACAGCCCCAAAGCATGATGGAACCTCCACCAAATTTTACTGTGGGTAGCAAGTGTTTTTCTTGGAATGCTGTGTTTTTTTGCCACCATGCATAACGCCTTTTTGTATGACCAAACAACTCAATCTTGGTTTCATCAGTCCACAGGACCTTCTTCCAAAAAGAAATAGGCTTCTTCAAATGTGCTTTTGCATACCTCAGCCGACTCTGTTTGTGCGTACTTGCAGAAACGGCTTCTTTCGCATCACTCTCCCATACAGCTTCTCCTTGTGCAAAGTGCGTTGTATAGTTGACCGATGCACAGTGACACCATCTGCAGCAAGTTGATGCTGCAGCTCTCTGGAGGTGGTCTGAGGATTGTCCTTGACTGATCTCACCATTCTTCTTCTCTGCCTTTCTGATGTTTTTCTTGTCCTGACACTTCTGGCCTTAACAAGAACTGTCCCTATGTTCTTCCATTTCCTTACTATGTTCCTCACACTGGAAACTGACAGGTTAAATCTCTGAGACAGCTTTTTGTATCCTTCCCCTGAACAACTATGTTGAATAATCTTTGTTTTCAGATCATTTGACAGTTGTTTTGAGGAGCCCATGATGCCACTCTTCAGAGGAGATTCAAACAGGAGAACAACTTGCAAGTGGCCACTTTTAGTAGCTTTTCTCATGATTGCATACACCTGGCTATAAAGTTCAAAGCTCAATGAGGTTACAAAACCAAAAAAAGTGCTTTAGTAAGTCAGTAAAAAGTAGGCAGGAGTATTGAAAACAAGAAAATGATAAGGGTGCCCATACTTATGCACCGGTCAAATTTTGTTTGAATGCAGATTGCACATTTTCTGTTAGCACAATAAACCTCATTTCAAGGCAGAAACATTACTGTGTCCAACAGTTATTACATATAACAAACTGAAATAGCTGTTGCAAAAACACCAATTTTTATAAAACATTAAGCTTAAGATTAATAGGGGTGCCCAAACTTTTTCATATGACTGTATTTAGTCGTTTTCAGCCAATTTTCTGAATTTTTGAAAATTTCACTTTTTTGTGAAAATATCCACTAAATGAGGGAATAATATTTGTGAGGGTACCCCAGGAGAGTTCCAAATGTGTGTGGGTAGAATATATATCCCACGGGGGTAAAATTGAAAAAAGTTGAAAAAAATTTTTTTTTTGGACTTAGTCATTTTTCCGGCCTTTATCAGACTTTCAGATAGGGAAAATGTCAGTGAGCGTTCCGATTTCAGTTCCAGAGCGATTCGCCCGATCAGCCCTTCATATTTAGTCATTTTCAGCCAATTTTCTGAATTTTTGAAAATTTCACTTTTTCGTGAAAATATCCACTAAATAAGGGAATAATATGTGTGAGGGTAGCCCAGGAGAGTTCCATATGTGTGTGGGTAGAATATATATCCACAGGGGTAAAATTGAAAAAAGTTGAAAAAAATTTTTTGGGGGACTTAGTCATTTTTCCGACGTTCATCAGACTTTCAGATAGGGGAAATGTCAGTGAGCATTCCGATTTCAGTTCCAGAGCGATTCGCCCGATGAGTCCTTCATATTTAGTCGTTTTCAGCCAATCTTCCGACTTTTTGAAAAATTTCTCTTTTTTGTGAAAATATGCACTAAATGAGGGAATAATATGTGTGACGGTACCCCAGGAGAGTTCCAAATGTGTGTGAGTAGAATATATATCCCACAGGGGTAAAATTGAAAAAAGTTAAAAAAAAATTTTTTTGGACTTAGTCATTTTTCCGGCCTTTATCAGACTTTCAAATAGGGGAAATGTCAGTTTTCAGATTTCAGTTCCAGAGCGATTCACCCGATGAGTCCTTCATATTTAGTCGTTTTCAGCCAATTTTCTGAATTTTTGAAAATTTCACTTTTTTGTGAAAATATCCACTAAATGAGGGAATAATATGTGTGAGGGTACCCCAGGAGAGTTCCAAATGTGTGTGGGTAGAATATATATCCCACAGGGGTAAAATTGAAAAAAGTTTAAAAAATTTTTTGGGGGACTTAGTCATTTTTCCGGCGTTCATCAGACTTTCAGATAGGGGAAATGTCAGTGAGCATTCCGATTTCAGTTCCAGAGCGATTCGCCCGATGAGTCCTTCATATTTAGTCGTTTTCAGCCAATTTTCTGAATTTTTGAAAATTTCACTTTTTTTGTGAAAATATGCACTAAATGAGGGAATAATATGTGTGACGGTACCCCAGGAGAGTTCCAAATGTGTGTGAGTAGAATATATATCCCACAGGGGTAAAATTGAAAAAAGTTAAAAAAAAATTTTTTTGGACTTAGTCATTTTTCCGGCCTTTATCAGACTTTCAGATAGGGGAAATGTCAGTGGGCGTTCCGATTTCAGTTCCAGAGCGATTAGCCCGATGAGCCCTTCATATTTAGTCGTTTTCAGCCAATTTTCTGAATTTCTGAAAATTTCACTTTTTTGTGAAAATATCCACTAAATGAGGGAATAATATGTGTGAGGGTACCCATGAGAGTTCCAAATGTGTGTGGGTAGAATTAATATCTATAGGGGTAAAATTGAAAAAAGTAGAAAAAATTTTTTTTGGGGACTTCGTCATTTTTCCGGCGTTTATCAGACTTTCAGATAGGGGAAATGTCAGTGAGCGTTCCGATTTCAATTGCGGAGCGATTCGCCCGATGAGTCATACATATTTAGTAGTTTTCAGCCAATTTTCTGAATTTTTGAAAATTTCACTTTTTTGTGAAAATATCCACTAAATGAGGGAATAATATGTGTGAGGGTACCCCAGGAGAGTTCCAAATGTGTGTGGGTAGAATATATATCCCACGGGGGTAAAATTGAAAAAAGTTGAAAAAAATTTTTTTTTGGACTTAGTCATTTTTCCGGCCTTTATCAGACTTTCAAATAAGGGAAATGTCAGTGAGCATTCCGATTTCAGTTCCAGAGCGATTCGCCCGATGAGTCCTTCATATTTAGTCGTTTTCAGCCAATTTTCTGAATTTTTGAAAATTTCACTTTTTTGTGAAAATATCCACTAAATGAGGGAATAATATGTGTGAGGGTACCCCAGGAGAGTTCCAAATGTGTGTGGGTAGAATTTATATCCACAGGGGTAAAATTGAAAAAAGTTGAAAAAAATTTTTTTTTGGACTTAGTCATTTTTCCGGCCTTCATCAGACTTTCAGATAGGGGAAATGTCAGTGGGCGTTCCGATTTCAGTTCCAGAGCGATTAGCCCGATGAGCCCTTCATATTTAGTCGTTTTCAGCCAATTTTCTGAATTTTTGAAAATTTCACTTTTTTGTGAAAATATCCACTAAATGAGGGAATAATATGTGTGAGGGTACCCCAGGAGAGTTCCAAATGTGTGTGAGTAGAATATATATCCCACAGGGGTAAAATTGAAAAAAGTTAAAAAAAAATTTTTTTGGACTTAGTCATTTTTCCGGCATTTATCAGACTTTCAGATAGGGGAAATGTCACTGACCGTTCCGATTTCAGTTCCAGAGCGATTCGCCCGATGAGTCCTTCATATTTAGTCATTTTCAGCCAATTTTCAGAATTTTTGAAAATTTCACTTTTTTGTGAAAATATCCACTAAATAAGGGAATAATATGTGTGAGGGTACCCCAGGAGAGTTCCATATGTGTGTGGGTAGAATATATATCCACAGGGGTAAAATTGAAAAAAGTTGAAAATAAATTTTTGGGGGACTTAGTCATTTTTCCGGCGTTCATCAGACTTTCAGATAGGGGAAATGTCAGTGAGCATTCCGATTTCAGTTCCAGAATGATTCGCCCGATGAGTCCTTCATATTTAGTCGTTTTCAGCCAATTTTCTGAATTTTTGAAAATTTCAATTTTTTGTGAAAATATGCACTAAATGAGGGAATAATATGTGTGACTGTACCCCAGGAGAGTTCCAAATGTGTGTGAGTAGAATATATATCCCACAGGGGTAAAATTGAAAAAAGTTGAAAAAATTTTTTTTTGGTACTTAGTCATTTTTCCGGCGTTTATCAGACTTTCACATAGGGGAAATGTCAGTGAGCATTCCGATTTCAGTTCCAGAGCGATTCGCCCGATGAGTCCTTCATATTTAGTCATTTTCAGCCAATTTTCTGAATTTTTGAAAATTTCACTTTTTTGTGAAAATATCCACTAAATGAGGGAATAATATGTGTGAGGGTACCCCAGGAGAGTTCCAAATGTGTGTGGGTAGAATTAATATCCATAGGGGTTAAATTGAAAAAAGTTTAAAAAAATTTTTTGGGGACTTAGCCATTTTTCCGGCGTTTATCAGACTTTCAGATAGGGGAAATGTCAGTGAGCGTTCCGATTTCAGTTCCAGAGCGATTCGCCCGATGAGTCCTTCATATTTAGTCGTTTTCAGCCAATTTTCTGAATTTTTGAAAATTTCACTTTTTTGTGAAAATATCCACTAAATGAGGGAATAATATGTGTGAGGGTACCCCAGGAGAGTTCCAAATGTGTGTGAGTAGAATATATATCCACAGGGGTAAAATTGAAAAATGTTGAAAAAAATTTTTTGGGGGACTTAGTCATTTTTCCGGCGTTCATCAGACTTTCAGATAGGGGAAATGTCAGTGAGCATTCCGATTTCAGTTTTCAGTTCCAGAGCGATTCGCCCGATGAGTCCTTCATATTTAGTCGTTTTCAGCCAATTTTCAGAATTTTTGAAAATTTCACTTTTTTGTGAAAATATGCACTAAATGAGGGAATAATATGTGTGACGGTACCCCAGGAGAGTTCCAAATGTGTGTGAGTAGAATATATATCCCACGGGGGCAAAATTGAAAAAAGTTGAAAAAATATTTTTTTTTAGACTTAGTCATTTTCTGGCATTTATCAGACTTTCAGATAGGGGAAATATCAGTGAGCGTTCCGATTTCAGTTCCAGAGCGATTCGCCCGATGAGTCCTTCATATTTAGTCATTTTCAGCCAATTTTCTGAATTTTTGAAAATTTCACTTTTTTGTGAAAATATCCACTAAATGAGGGAATAATATGTGTAAAGGGTACCCCAGGAGAGTTCCAAATGTGTGTGGGTAGATTATATATCCCACGAGGGTAAAATTGAAAAAAGTTGAAAAATGTTTTTTTCTGAACTTAGTCATTTTTCCGGCGTTTATCAGACTTTCAGATAGGGTAAATGTCAGTGAGCGTTCCGATTTCAGTTCCAGAGCGATTCGCCCGATGAGTCCTTCATATTTAGTCGTTTTCAGCCAATTTTCTGAATTTTTGAAAATTTCACTTTTTTGTGAAAATATCCACTTAATGAGGGAATAATATGTGTGAGGGTACCCCAGGAGAGTTCCAAATGTGTGTGGGTAGAATATATATCCACAGGGGTAAAATTGAAAAAAGTTGAAAAAAATTTTTTGGGGGACTTAGTCGTTTTTCCGGCGTTCATCAGACTTTCAGATAGGGGAAATGTCAGTGAGCATTCCGATTTCAGTTCCAGAGCGATTCGCCCGATGAGTCCTTCATATTTAGTCATTTTCAGCCAATTTTCTGAATTTTTGAAAATTTCACTTTTTTGTGAAAATATCCACTAAATGAGGGAATAATATGTGTGAGGGTACCCCAGGAGAATTCCAAATGTGTGTGGGTAGAATATATATCCCACGGGGGCAAAATTGAAAAAAGTTGAAAAAAAATTTTTTTTTCGACTTAGTCATTTTCCGGCGTTTATCAGACTTTCAGATAGGGGAAATATCAGTGAGCGTTCCGATTTCAGTTCCAGAGCGATTCGCCCGATGAGTCCTTCATATTTAGTCATTTTCAGCCAATTTTCAGAATTTTTGAAAATTTCACTTTTTTGTGAAAATATCCACTAAATGAGGGAATAATATGTGTAAAGGGTACCCCAGGAGAGTTCCAAATGTGTGTGGGTAGAATATATATCCCACGAGGGTAAAATTGAAAAAAGTTGAAAAATGTTTTTTTCTGAACTTAGTCATTTTTCCGGCGTTTATCAGACTTTAAGATAGGGGAAATGTCAGTGAGCGTTCCGATTTCAGTTCCAGAGCGATTCGCCCGATGAGTCCTTCATATTTAGTCGTTTTCAGCCAATTTTCAGAATTTTTGAAAATTTCACTTTTTTGTGAAAATATCCACTTAATGAGGGAATAATATGTGTGAGGGTACCCCAGGAGAGTTCCAAATGTGTGTGGGTAGAATATATATCCCATGGGGGTAAAATTTAAAAAAGTTGAAAAAAAATTTTTGGGGGACTTAGTCATTTTTCCGGCCTTTATCAGACTTTCAAATAGGGGAAATGTCAGTGGGCGTTCCGATTTCAGTTCCAGAGCGATTAGCCCGATGAGTCCTTCATATTTAGTCGTTTTCAGCCAATTTTCTGAATTTTTGAAAATTTCACTTTTTTGTGAAAATATCCACTTAATGAGGGAATAATATGTGTGAGGGTACCCCAGGAGAGTTCCAAATGTGTGTGGGTAGAATATATATCCCATGGGGGTAAAATTTAAAAAAGTTGAAAAAAAATTTTTGGGGGACTTAGTCATTTTTCCGGCCTTTATCAGACTTTCAAATAGGGGAAATGTCAGTGGGCGTTCCGATTTCAGTTCCAGAGCGATTAGCCCGATGAGTCCTTCATATTTAGTCGTTTTCAGCCAATTTTCTGAATTTTTGAAAATTTCACTTTTTTGTGAAAATATCCACTTAATGAGGGAATAATATGTGTGAGGGTACCCCAGGAGAGTTCCAAATGTGTGTGGGTAGAATATATATCCCATGGGGGTAAAATTTAAAAAAGTTGAAAAAAAATTTTTGGGGGACTTAGTCATTTTTCCGGCCTTTATCAGACTTTCAAATAGGGGAAATGTCAGTGGGCGTTCCGATTTCAGTTCCAGAGCGATTAGCCCGATGAGTCCTTCATATTTAGTCGTTTTCAGCCAATTTTCTGAATTTTTGAAAATTTCACTTTTTTGTGAAAATATCCACTAAATGAGGGAATAATATGTGTAAAGGGTACCCCAGGAGAGTTCCAAATGTGTGTGGGTAGATTATATATCCCACGAGGGTAAAATTGAAAAAAGTTGAAAAATGTTTTTTTCTGAACTTAGTCATTTTTCCGGCGTTTATCAGACTTTCAGATAGGGGAAATGTCAGTGAGCGTTCCTGTTATGTTCTGCTACCAGAGCTAAGGAAAGAGAGGAGATCTGTCCCTACTATAGGACTCAGCTGAATCCCTACGATGTAACAGGGAACCTGATCCTGCGATCAGACCTGCTAAAGTCCTAATCTAGTCTGTACGGAGACCTATAGATGTGGGGAGGGAATCCCTACAAGTACTAAGGACTGGGAGGAATATGGGACACCTCCTAACAGAAATAGTAGCAGACAGACGAACAAACAAAATAGATAGAACATAGAGGTCCGTAGACCAAGCAAACTAACAGAGCTAGATACAGAGCACAGGCTAGCTAGAAAGTAGATATACAATGAAGTCCAGCAAAGCCAGAAGGGCGGAGCAGGATTAAATAGGCCAACAAGGTCATGTGACCAGCAAAGGAAAAAAAAACCTAACAGCAAGGTTCTAACAGTACCCCCCCTTCTAAGAGGATCCTCCGGATCCCCTAGGACCAGGCTTATCAGGAAATCTCCTGTGAAACGCTCTGATAAGTCTGGACGCGGAAACATCATCTGACCTCACCCAAGAGTTATCCTCGGGTCCGAAACCTTTCCAGGCCACAAGATACTGCAAACTACCTCTATACCGTCTAGAGTCAAGGATGCGAGAAATTTCATATTCCCCGTCCTCCACCACCGGAGGAACAGAGGCAGAGGCGTCACCATCCGATACAACAGCTTTTTTTAACAGAGAGACATGAAAGACCGGATTAATTCTCCAGGAGGTAGGAACCTCCAACCTAACAGCAGATTGGTTGACAACCTGAAGCACCTTAAAGGGCCCTACAAACTTGGGACCCAATTTCTTAGAAGGAATCCTCAACCGCAGATTCCTAGAGGACAACCAAACCATGTCACCAACAGCGAACAAAACCTCCTGTCGTTTCCTATCAAAGTAGTCTTTAGATTTTCTGTTGGCCTCCTGAAGATTACCACGCACATCCGTCCAAACTCTTTCCAAATCACCGGAAAAATTCTCCTCCTCAGGCACGGCAGATCCCAACTTGGAGAACGACCCAAACGACGGATGTCTCCCAGAACAACAAAAAAAAGGCGAACAACCAGCAGAAGAAGATGTATGATTGTTCAGAGCAAATTCGGCAAGTGGCAGAAACTCAGACCACCCCTCTTGATTGTCTGCCACAAAACAACGCAAGAACTGCTCAACATCCTGGTTTTTCCTTTCTGTCTGGCCATTAGATTCAGGATGATATCCGGACGAAAACGACAAATGAATTCCCAACCTGTCACAAAAGGCACGCCAAAAACGAGCCACGAACTGAGGACCCCTATCAGAAACAATGTCAGTAGGAACGCCATGAAGTCTGACAATTTCCTTGACAAAGGCCTTAGCGAGAGTTGTAGCGCAGGGCAGTTTGACGAAGGGAACCAAGTGACACATCTTGCTAAAACGGTCCACGACCACCCAGATGACAGTAAAACTCTCAGAGGGGGGAAGGTCAGTTATAAAGTCCATAGCCAAATGTGTCCAAGGAGCACTGGGGACCTCCAAAGGACAAAGCAACCCCGCAGCAGGAGTATGTGAGGACTTAGATCTAGCACATATAGTACATTGGCGCACCCACTTAATGACTTCCTTCTGCCATCCAGGCCACCAAAAACTGCGACCCACCAGTCTCTTGATCTCAGAGATTCCGGGATGACCTGCCAACCGAGATTCGTGACACTCAACAAACAAATCTCTCCTAAAGGTCCCAGGCACAAACAACCTCCCATGAGGAGTGTTAGATGGGGCATTCTCCTGAGCTTTAAGAATCTCATCTTCCAAAACGGAGTCTAAAGCAGCTATCACAACACCTTCTTGTAAAATGTTTTCCTCTTTCTCAGCACCGACTATGGGAGAAAAACTGCGAGACAAGGCATCCGCCTTAACATTCTTAGTACCAGGGATGTAAGTAACGGAGAAATTAAACCGCGAGAAAAACAGTGCCCACCTAGCCTGACGGGCATTCAGGCGCTTGGCAGCATCAAGATATATCAGATTTTTATGATCCGTAAGAACCTGAACGGGAAATTCCGCACCTTCCAAGAAGTGGCGCCAGTGTTCAAATGCGAGTTTAATAGCCAATAATTCCCGATTACCAATATCGTAATTCAATTCAGTCTCCGAAAATTTTTTTGAAAAAAAAGGCACAGAGATGTAATCCATCCCCGTTATCCTGAGACAATACTGCGCCAACCCCCACAGAGGAAGCATCAACCTCAACCAAAAACGGCCTAGTAACATCAGGCTGCATAAGGATGGGAGCAGAGGTGAACCTCTCCTTGAGATACACAAAAGCTTCAATGGCCTCAGAAGACCACTGAACCGCATCAGCACCTTTCCTGGTGAGATCAGTCAGAGGTTTGACAATACTAGAAAAATTTTTATGAATTTTCTATAGTAATTGGCGAAACCCAAAAACCTCTGTATCGATTTCAAACCAATAGGCCTAGGCCATTCCTGCACAGCCTGAACCTTAACCGGATCCATCTCAAAACCTTTGCTGGAGATAATGTAGCCCAAAAAACTAATTCTCTGTACAGCGAACTCACATTTCTCCAGCTTAGCAAAAAGCGAATTGTCCATTAATAACTGTAATACCTCACGCACGCTCCGCCAATGAGACTCCAGATCTGGCGAATAAATCAAAATGTCATCCAAATACACAACCACATTTTTACCAATCAAAGGTCTAAGGATGTCATTAATCAGATTCTGAAAAAATGCAGGAGCATTAGTAAGACCAAAAGGCATAACCAGATTCTCAAAATGACCCACAGGAGTGTTAAAAGCAGTCTTCCATTCATCACCCTCCTTCATGCGCAACAGATTGTATGCCCCCTTAAGGTCAATTTTAGAGAACCACTTGGCCCCCAATAACTGGTTAAACAGATCAGGAATCAATGGCAGTGGGTAAGGATTGCGTACCGTAATTTTGTTAATCTCACGAAAATCCAGACAAGGACGTAAACCGCCGTCCTTTTTTTTTACAAAAAAAAATCCAACCGCCACAGGAGACTTAGAGGGCCTAATGTGACCGGCGGCCAAACTTGTCTGTATGTATTCCTCCAAAGCCTTCCTCTCAGGAATAGTAAGGTTAAATAAACGACTTTTAGGAAGAGTCGCTCCAGGGACAAATTCAATAGAACAATCATAGTCTCTATGGGGAGGCAAAACCTGCGATTCCTTCTCAGAAAAAACTCTCCAAAAATCCTGAATAGGAACAGGCAATTCTCCCCTATCCAAAGCTGCAATACGCCCATTACAACACTTGTCATAACATTTATGGCTCCAGGATTTAATTTCACTGGTAGACCAATCCAGTACAGGATTGTGAAATTTTAAACAGGGCAAACCCAATATTACTGGAGAAGGCAAGTTATTCAACACTACCAAATCCAATTTCTCATGGTGAACACCATTAATAGTGAGAGGAAATTCACTGACCTTGAGAGTAATATTCTTCAAAGGGGAGCCATCCACAGAAACCACAGCAATGGGGGATGATAAAGGTTCAGGTTTTAAATTGAGTTTTTCCACGAATCCCCCATCAATTACATTCAGTGTAGACCCGCAATCAACAAACACCCGAAATTCCATTAATTTTTCCTGAGCAATCGTGGAAGCAGCTAAAAATATACCCTTGGAATTTAAACAGGCAATACGGGCGTGACTGACCATTTTTTTTTCTTTCTTCATACGAAGCTCACAGCCTTTAATCAAATGACCAGATTTTCCGCAATAGAAACACAAGCCTTCCGAAAAACGACGGTCTTTTTCTTGAGAGCGAGGTGCCACCGATCCAATCTCCATCGGTTCACCACTGTTAGTACACACATTATCATAACCAGAAACTGACATAGCAGAGGATTTGCTCTCATTAACCCTAGCACGCAGTCTTCTATCCACCCGTATAGCTAATTGCATAGCCTGTTGCAAATCCTCAGGTGTAGGATAAGCAATTAGCAGGTCTTTAACCCTTTCACTGAGCCCAGCAAGAAATAGACTTTTCAGAGCAGAATCGTTCCACCCTGTTTGAGTGGACCAACGACGAAAATGAGTACAATATTTTTCTACATTACCTGATCCTTGTTTTAAACGTCTCAACTCAGTCTCAGCTGATGCCACACGGTCAGGATCATCATATAATAGTCCTAAAGCAGAAAAAAAACTATCCACTGATCTGAAGCATGTATCACTAGGTTGCAAAGAAAAGGCCCACTCCTGAGGCTCTTTGCGCAAAAGTGACATTATGAACCCTACGCGCTGGGATTCATCCCCAGAGGACTTGGGTCTCAAACGAAAATACAATAAGCAAGCATTTTTAAATGAAAAAAATTCTCGATGTTCACCAAAAAATAAATCCGGCAAAAATACCTTAGGCTCCAAGAAATATGCTCCAGGACAGTTACTCACATGCTGACGGAGCTCGGCCACTTCCAGAGAGAGTCCCTGCAGGTGTTTAGCCAAATCCTGAACCGACACCATGATGGAACAAAAAAAAAAAAAATCTTTCCTTAGAGAATTTGCAGGCTGGACTTACTGTTATGTTCTGCTACCAGAGCTAAGGAAAGAGAGGAGATCTGTCCCTACTATAGGACTCAGCTGAATCCCTACGATGTAACAGGGAACCTGATCCTGCGATTAGACCTGCTAAAGTCCTAATCTAGTCTGTACGGAGACCTATAGATGTGGGGAGGGAATCCCTACAAGTACTAAGGACTGGGAGGAATATGGGACACCTCCTAACAGAAATAGTAGCAGACAGACGAACAAACAAAATAGATAGAACATAGAGGTCCGTAGACCAAGCAAACTAACAGAGCTAGATACAGAGCACAGGCTAGCTAGAAAGTAGATATACAATGAAGTCCAGCAAAGCCAGAAGGGCGGAGCAGGATTAAATAGGCCAACAAGGTCATGTGACCAGCAAAGGAAAAAAAAACCTAACAGCAAGGTTCTAACAGTTCCGATTTCAGTTCCAGAGCGATTCGCCCGATGAGTCCTTCATATTTAGTAGTTTTCAGCCAATTTTCTGAATTTTTGAAAATTTCACTTTTTTGTGAAAATATCCACTAAATGAGGGAATAATATGTGTTAGGGTACCCCAGGAGAGTTCCAAATGTGTGTGGGTAGAATATATATCCACAGGGGTAAAATTGAAAAATGTTGAAAAAAATTTTTTGGGGGACTTAGTCATTTTTCCGGCGTTCATCAGACTTTCAGATAGGGGAAATGTCAGTGAGCGTTCCGATTTCAGTTTTCAGTTCCAGAGCGATTCGCCCGATGAGTCCTTCATATTTAGTCGTTTTCAGCCAATTTTCTGAATTTTTGAAAATTTCACTTTTTTGTGAAAATATGCACTAAATGAGGGAATAATATGTGTGACGGTACCCCAGGAGAGTTCCAAATGTGTGTGAGTAGAATATATATCCCACTGGGGCAAAATTGAAAAAAGTTGAAAAAATATTTTTTTTTAGACTTAGTCATTTTCTGGCATTTATCAGACTTTCAGATAGGGGAAATATCAGTGAGCGTTCCGATTTCAGTTCCAGAGCGATTCGCCCGATGAGTCCTTCATATTTAGTCGTTTTCAGACAATTTTCTGAATTTTTGAAAATTTCACTTTTTTGTGAAAATATCCAGTAAATGAGGGAATAATATGTGTAAAGGGTACCCCAGGAGAGTTCCAAATGTGTGTGGGTAGATTATATATCCCACGAGGGTAAAATTGAAAAAAGTTGAAAAATGTTTTTTTCTGAACTTAGTCATTTTTCCAGCGTTTATCAGACTTTCAGATAGGGGAAATGTCAGTGAGCGTTCCGATTTCAGTTCCAGAGTGATTCGCCCGATGAGTCCTTCATATTTAGTCGTTTTCAGCCAATTTTCTGAATTTTTGAAAATGTCACTTTTTGTGAAAATATCCACTAAATGAGGGAATAATATGTGTGAGGGTACCACAGGAGAGTTCCAAATGTGTGTGGGTAGAATTAATATCCACAGGGGTAAAATTGAAAAAAGTTTAAAAAAATTTTTTGGGGACTTAGCCATTTTTCCGGCGTTTATCAGACTTTCAGATATTGGAAATGTCAGTGAGCGTTCCGATTTCAGTTCCAGAGCGATTCGCCCGATGAGTCCTTCTTATTTAGTAATTTTCAGTCAATTTTCTGAATTTTTGGAAATTTCACTTTTTTTGTGAAAATATCCACTAAATGAGGGAATAATATGTGTGAGGGTACCCCAGGAGAGTTCCAAATGTGCGTGGGTAGAATATATATCCTCAGGGGTAAAATTGAAAAAAGTTGAAAAAAATTTTTGGGGGGAATTAGTCATTTTTCCAGCGCTCATCAGACTTTCAGATAGGGGAAATGTCAGTGAGCGTTCCGATTTCAGTTCCAGAGCGATTCGCCCGATGAGTCCTTCATATTTAGTCGTTTTCAGCCAATTTTCTGAATTTTTTGAAAATTTCACTTTTTTGTGAAAATATCCACTAAATGAGGGAATAATATGGGTGAGGGTACCCCAGGAGAATTCCAAATGTGTGTGGGTAGAATTAATATCCACAGGGGTAAAATTGAAAAAAGTTTAAAAACATTTTTTGGTTACTTAGTCATTTTTCCGGCGTTCATCAGACTTTCAGAGAGGGGAAATGTCAGTGAGCGTTCCGATTTCAGTTCCAGAGCGATTCGCCCGATGAGTCCTTCATATTTATTCGTTTTCAGCCAATTTTCAGAATTTTTGAAAATTTCAGTTTTTGTGAAAATATCCACTAAATGAGGTAATAATATGTGTGAGGGTGCCCCAGGAGAGTTCCAAATGTGTGTGGGTAGAATATATATCCACAGGGGTAAAATTGAAAAAAGTTGAAAAAAAATTTTTGGGGGACTTAGTCATTTTTCCGGCGTTCATCAGACTTTCAGATAGGGGAAATGTCAGTGAGCGTTCCGATTTCAGTTCCAGAGCGATTCGCCCGATGAGTCCTTCATATTTAGTCGTTTTCAGCCAATTTTCTGAATTTTTGAAAATTTCACTTTTTTGTGAAAATATCCACTAAATGAGGGAATAATATGTGTGAGGGTACCCCAAGAGAGTTCCAAATGTGTGTGGGTACAATATATATCCCACGGTGGCAAAATTGAAAAAAGTTGAAAAAAATTTTTTTTTAGACTTAGTCATTTTCCGGCGTTTATCAGACTTTCAGATAGGAGAAATGTCAGTGAGCATTCCGATTTCAGTTCCAGAGCGATTCGCCCGATGAGTCCTTTATATTTAGTCATTTTCAGCCAATTTTCTGAATTTTTGAAAATTTCACTTTTTTGTGAAAATATCCACTAAATGAGGGAATAATATGTCTGAGGGTACCCCAGGAGAGTTCCAAATGTGTGTGAGTAGAATATATATTCCACAGGGGTAAAATTGAAAAAAGTTTAAAAAAAATTTTTTGGGAACTTAGTCATTTTTCCGGCGTTTATCAGACTTTCAGATAGGGGAAATGTCAGTGAGTGTTCCGATTTCAGTTCCAGAGCGATTCGCCCGATGAGTCCTTCATATTTAGTTGTTTTCAGGCAATTTTCTGAATTTTTGAAAATTTCACTTTTTTGTGAAAATATCCACTAAATGAGGGAAAAATATGTGTAAGGGTACCCCAGGAGAGTTCCAAATGTGTTTGGGTAGAATATATATCCACAGGGGTAAAATGGAAAAAAGTGGAAAAAAAATTTTTGGGGGACTTAGTCATTTTTCCGGCGTTCATCAGACTTTCAGATAGGGGAAATGTCAGTGAGCGTTACGATTGAAGTTCCAGAGCGATTCGCCCGATGAGTCCTTCATATTTAGTCGTTTTCAGCCAATTTTCTGAATTTTTGAAAATTTCACTCTTTTGTGAAAATATCCACTAAATGAGGGAATAATATGTGTGAGGGTACCCCAGGAGAGTTCCGAATGTGTGTGGGTAGAATTAATATCCACAGGGGTAAAATTGAAAAAAGTTGAAAAAATTTATTTTGGGGACTTATTCATTTTTCCGGCGTTTATCAGACTTTCAGATAGGGGAAATGTCAGTGAGCGTTCCGATTTCAGTTCCAGAGCGATTCGCCCGATGAGTCCTTCATATTTAGTAATTTTCAGTCAATTTTCTGAATTTTTGGAAATTTCACTTTTTTTGTGAAAATATCCACTAAATGAGGGAATAATATGTGTGAGGGTACCCCAGGAGAGTTCCAAATGTGCGTGGGTAGAATATATATCCACAGGGGTAAAATTGAAAAAAGTTGAAAAAAATTTTTGGGGGGAATTAGTCATTTTTCCAGCGCTCATCAGTCTTTCAGATAGGGGAAATGTCAGTGAGCGTTCCGATTTCAGTTCCAGAGCGATTCGCCCGATGAGTCCTTCATATTTAGTCGTTTTCAGCCAATTTTCTGAATTTTTGAAAATTTCACTTTTTTGTGAAAATATGCACTAAATGAGGGAATAATATGTGTGACGGTACCCCAGGAGAGTTCCAAATGTGTGTGAGTAGAATATATATCCCACAGGGGTAAAATTGAAAAAAGTTGGAAAAACATTTTTTTTGGACTTAGTCATTTTTCCGGCCTTTTTCAGACTTTCAGATATTAGAAATGTCAGTGAGCATTTCAATTTCAGTTCCAGACCGATTCGCCCGATGAGTCCTTCATATTTAGTCGTTTTCAGCCAATTTTCTGAGTTTCTGGAAATTTCACTTTTTTGTGAAAATATCCACTAAATGAGGGAATAATATGTGTGAGGGTAACCCAGGAGAGTTCCAAATGTGCGTGGGTAGATTATATATCCCACGGGGGCAAAATTGAAAAAAGTTGAAAAAAAATTTTTTGTTCGACCTAGTCATTTTCCGGCGTTTATCAGACTTTCAGATAGGGGAAATGTCAGTGAGCATTCCGATTTCAGTTCCAGAGCGATTCGCCCGATGAGTACTTCATATTTAGTCGTTTTCAGCCAATTTTCTGAATTTTTTGAAAATTTCACTTTTTTGTGAAAATATCCACTAAATGAGGGAATAATATGTGTGAGGGTACCCCAGGAGAATTCCAAATGTGTGTGGGTAGAATTAATATCCACAGGGGTAAAATTGAAAAAAGTTTAAAAACATTTTTTGGTTACTTAGTCATTTTTCCGGCGTTCATCAGACTTTCAGAGAGGGGAAATGTCAGTGAGCGTTCCGATTTCAGTTCCAGAGCGATTCGCCCGATGAGTCCTTCATATTTAGTCGTTTTCAGCCAATTTTCAGAATTTTTGAAAATTTCAGTTTTTGTGAAAATATCCACTAAATGAGGTAATAATATGTGTGAGGGTGCCCCAGGAGAGTTCCAAATGTGTGTGGGTAGAATATATATCCACAGGGGTAAAATTGAAAAAAGTTGAAAAAAAATTTTTGGGGGACTTAGTCATTTTTCCGGCGTTCATCAGACTTTCAGATAGGGGAAATGTCAGTGAGCGTTACGATTGAAGTTCCAGAGCGATTCGCCCGATGAGTCCTTCATATTTAGTCGTTTTCAGCCAATTTTCTGAATTTTTGAAAATTTCACTCTTTTGTGAAAATATCCACTAAATGAGGGAATAATATGTCTGAGGGTACCCCAGGAGAGTTCCAAATGTGTGGGTAGAATTAATATCCACAGGGGTAAAATTGAAAAAAGTAAAAAAAAATTTTTTGGGAACTTAGTCATTTTTCCGTCGTTTATCAGACTTTCAGATAGGGGAAATGTCAGTGAGCGTTCCGATTTCAGTTCCAGAGCGATTCGCCCGATGAGTCCTTCATATTTAGTCGTTTTCAGCCAATTTTCTGAATTTTTGAAAATTTCACTTTTTTGTGAAAATATCCACTAAATGAGGGAATAATATGTGTGAGGGTACCCCAGGAGAGTTCCAAATGTGTGTGGGTAGAATATATATCCACAGGGGTAAAATAGAAAAAAGTTGAAAAAAATTTTTTGGGGGACTTAGTCATTTTTCCGGCCTTTAACAGACTTTCAGATATTGGAAATGTCAGTGAGCATTCCGCTTTCAGTTCTAGAGCGATTCGCCCGATGAGTCCTTCATATTTAGTCGTTTTCAGCCAATTTTCTGAATTTTTGAAAATTTCACTTTTTTTGTGAAAATATCCACTAAATGAGGGAATAATATGTGTGAGGGTACCCCAGGAGAGTTCCGAATGTGTGTGGGTAGAATTAATATCCACAGGGGTAAAATTGAAAAAAGTTGAAAAAATTTATTTTGGGGACTTAGTCATTTTTCCGGCGTTTATCAGACTTTCAGATAGAGGAAATGTCAGTGAGCGTTCCGATTTCAGTTCCAGAGCGATTCGCCCGATGAGTCCTTCATATTTAGTCGTTTTCAGCCAATTTTCTGAATTTTTGAAAATTTCACTTTTTTGTGAAAATATCCACTAAATGAGGGAATAATATGTGTGAGGGTACCCCAGGAGAATTCCAAATGTGTGTGGGTAGATTATATATCCCACGAGGGTAAAATTGAAAAAAGTTGAAAAATGTTTTTTTCTGAACTTAGTCATTTTTCCAGCGTTTATCAGACTTTCAGATAGGGGAAATGTCAGTGAGCGTTCCGATTTCAGTTCCAGAGCGATTCGCCCGATGAGTCCTTCATATTTAGTCGTTTTCAGCCAATTTTCTGAATTTTTGAAAATGTCACTTTTTGTGAAAATATCCACTAAATGAGGGAATAATATGTGTGAGGGTACCCCAGGAGAGTTCCAAATGTGTGTGGGTAGAATTAATATCCACAGGGGTAAAATTGAAAAAAGTTTAAAAAAATTTTTTGGGGACTTAGCCATTTTTCCGGCGTTTATCAGACTTTCAGTTAGGGAAAATGTCAGTGAGCGTTCCGATTTCAGTTCCAGAGCGATTCGCCCGATGAGTCCTTCATATTTAGTCGTTTTCAGCCAATTTTCTGAATTTTTGAAAATTTCACTTTTTTGTGAAAATTTCCACTAAATGAGGGAATAATATGTGTGACGGTACCCCAGGAGAGTTCCAAATGTGTGTGAGTAGAATATATATCCCACGGTGGCAAAATTGAAAAAAGTTGAAAAAAATTTTTTTTTTAGACTTAGTCATTTTCCGGCGTTTATCAGACTTTCAGATAGGGGAAATGTCAGTGAGCATTCCGATTTCAGTTCCAGAGCGATTCGCCCGATGAGTCCTTCATATTTAGTCATTTTCAGCCAATTTTCTGAATTTTTGAAAATTTCACTTTTTTGTGAAAATATCCACTAAATGAGGGAATAATATGTCTGAGGGTACCCCAGGAGAGTTCCAAATGTGTGTGAGTAGAATATATATTCCACAGGGGTAAAATTGAAAAAAGTTTAAAAAAAATTTTTTGGGGACTTAGTCATTTTTCCGGCGTTTAGCAGATTTTCAGATAGGGGAAATGTCAGTGAGCGTTCCGATTTCAGTTCCAGAGCGATTCGCCCGATGAGTCCTTCATATTTAGTCGTTTTCAGCCAATTTTCAGAATTTTTTGAAAATTTCACTTTTTTGTGAAAATATCCACTAAATGAGGGAATAATATGTGTGAGGGTACCCCAGGAGAGTTCCGAATGTGTGTGGGTAGAATTAATATCCACAGGGGTAAAATTGAAAAAAGTTGAAAACATTTATTTTGGGGACTTAGTCATTTTTCCGGCGTTTATCAGACTTTCAGATAGAGGAAATGTCAGTGAGCGTTCCGATTTCAGTTCCAGAGCGATTCGCCCGATGAGTCCTTCATTTTTAGTCGTTTTCAGCCAATTTTCTGAATTTTTGAAAATTTCACTTTTTTGTGAAAATATCCACTAAATGAGGGAATAATATGTGTGAGGGTACCCCAGGAGAGTTCCAAATGTGTGTGGGTAGAATATATATCCACAGGGGTAAAATTGAAAAAAGTTGAAAAAAAATTTTTGGGGGACTTAGTCATTTTTCCGTCGCTCATCAGACTTTCAGATAGGAGAAATGTCAGTGAGCGTTCCGATTTCAGTTCCAGAGCGATTCGCCCGATGAGTCCTTCATATTTAGTCGTTTTCAGCCAATTTTCTGAATTTTTGAAAATTTCACTTTTTTGTGAAAATATGCACTAAATGAGGGAATAATATGTGTGACGGTACCCCAGGAGAGTTCCAAATGTGTGTGAGTAGAATATATATCCCACAGGGGTAAAATTGAAAAAAGTTGAAAAAACATTTTTTTTGGACTTAGTCATTTTTCCGGCCTTTATCAGACTTTCAGATATTAGAAATGTCAGTGAGCATTCCAATTTCAGTTCCAGAGCGATTCGCCCGATGAGTCCTTCATATTTAGTCGTTTTCAGCCAATTTTCTGAATTTTTGGAAATTTCACTTTTTTGTGAAAATATCCACTAAATGAGGGAATAATATGTGTGAGGGTACCCCAGGAGAGTTCCAAATGTGTGTGGGTTGAATATATATCCCACGAGGGTAAAATTGAAAAAAGTTGAAAAAAAATTTTTTTTGGACTTAGTCATTTTTTGCGGGGTTTATCAGACTTTCAGATAGGGGAAGTGTCAGTGAGCGTTCCGATTTCAGTTCCAGAGCGATTCGCCCGATGAGTCCTTCATATTTATTCGTTTTCAGCCAATTTTCTAAATTTTGGAAAATTTCACTTTTTTGTGAAAATATGCACTAAATGAGGGAACAATATGTGTGACGATACCCCAGGAGAGTTCCAAATGTGTGTGAGTAGAATATATATCCCACAGTGGTAAAATTGAAAAAAGTTGAAAAAACATTTTTTTTGGACTTAGCCATTTTTCCAGCCTTTATCAGACTTTAAGATATTGGAAATGTCAGTGAGCGTTCCGATTTCAGTTCCAGAGCGATTCGCCCGATGAGTCCTTCATATTTAGTAATTTTCAGTCAATTTTCTGAATTTTTGGAAATTTCACTTTTTTTGTGAAAATATCCACTAAATGAGGGAATAATATGTGTGAGGGTACCCCAGGAGAGTTCCAAATGTGCGTGGGTAGAATATATATCCCACGGGGGCAAAATTGAAAAAAGTTGAAAAAAAATTTTTTGTTCGACTTAGTCATTTTCCGGCGTTTATCAGACTTTCAGATAGGGGAAATGTCAGTGAGCGTTCCAATTTCAGTTCCAGAGAGATTCGCCCGATGAGTCCTTCATATTTAGTCGTTTTCAGCCAATTTTCTGAATTTTTGAAAATTTCACTTTTTTGTGAAAATATGCACTAAATGAGGGAATAATATGTGTGACGGTACCCCAGGAGAGTTCCAAATGTGTGTGAGTAGAATATATATCCCACAGGGGTAAAATTGAAAAAAGTTGAAAAAACATTTTTTTTGGACTTAGTCATTTTTCCGGCCTTTATCAGACTTTCAGATATTGGAAATGTCAGTGAGCATTCCGATTTCAGTTCCAGAGCGATTCGCCCGATGAGTCCTTCATATTTAGTAGTTTTCAGCCAATTTTCTGAATTTTTGAAAATTTCACTTTTTTGTGAAAATATCCACTAAATGAGGGAATAATATGTGTGAGAGTACCCCAGGAGAGTTCCAAATGTGTGTGGGTAGAATATATATCCCACGGGGGCAAAATTGAAAAAAGTTGAAAAAAAATTTTTTTTTGGACTTTGTCATTTTTAAGGCGTTTATCAGACTTTTAGATAGGGGAAATGTCAGTGAGCGTTCCGATTTCAGTTCCAGAGCGATTCGCCCAATGAGTCCTTCATAGTTAGTCGTTTTCAGCCAATTTTCTGAATTTTGGAAAATTTCACTTTTTTGTGAAAATATCCACTAAATGAGGGAATAATATGTGTGAGGGTACCCCAGGAGAGTTCCAAATGTGTGTGGGTAGAATATATATCCACAGGGGTAAAATTGAAAAAAAATTTTGGGGGGACTTAGTCATTTTTCCGGCGCTCATCAGACTTTCAGATAGAGGAAATGTCAGTGAGCGTTCCGATTTCAGTTCCAGAGCGATTCGCCCGATGAGTCCTTCATATTTAGTCGTTTTCAGCCAATTTTCTGAATTTTTGAAAATTTCACTTTTTTGTGAAAATATCCATTAAATGAGGGAATAATATGTGTGAGGGTACCCCAGGAGAGTTCCAAATGTGTGTGGGTAGAATATATATCCACAGGGGTAAAATTGAAAAAAGTTGAAAAAAATTTTTGGGGGGAATTAGTCATTTTTCCAGCGCTCATCAGACTTTCAGATAGGGGAAATGTCAGTGCGCGTTCTGATTTCAGTTTCAGAGCGATTCGCCCGATGAGTCCTTCATATTTAGTCGTTTTCAGCCAATTTTCAGAATTTTTGAAAATTTCACTTTTTTGTGAAAATATCCACTAAATGAGGGAATAATATGTGTGAGGGTAACCCAGGAGAGTTCCAAATGTGTGTGGGTAGAATATATATCCACAGGGGTAAAATTGAAAAAAGTTGAAAAAAAATTTTTCTGGGACTTAGTCATTTTTCCGGCGCTCATCAGACTTTTAGATAGGGGAAATGTCAGTGAACGTTCCGATTTCAGTTCCAGAGCGATTCGCCCGATGAGTCCTTCATATTTTGTCGTTTTCAGCCAATTTTCTGAATTTTTGAAAATTTCACTTTTTTGTGAAAATATCCACTAAATGAGGGAATAATATGTGTGAGAGTACCCCAGGAGAGTTCCAAATGTGTGTGGGTAGAACATATATCCCACAGGGGCAAAATTGAAAAAAGTTGAAAAAAAATTTTTTTTTGGACTTTGTCATTTTTAAGGCGTTTATCAGACTTTTAGATAGGGGAAGTGTCAGTGAGTGTTCCGATTTCAGTTCCAGAGCGATTCGCCCGATGAGTCCTTCATATTTAGTTGTTTTCAGACAATTTTCTGAATTTTGGAAAATTTCACTTTTTTGTGAAAATATCCACTAAATGAGGGAATAATATGTGTGAGAGTACCCCAGGAGAGTTCCAAATGTGTGTGGGTAGAATATATATCCCACGGGGGTAAAATTGAAAAAAGTTGAAAAAAATTTTTTTTTGGACTTCGTCATTTTTCCGGCGTTTAGCAGACTTTCAGATAGGGGAAATGTCAGTGAGCATTCCGATTTCAGTTCCAGAGCTATTAGCCCAATGAGTCCTTCATATTTAGTCGTTTTCAGCCAATTTTCTGAATTTTTGAAAATTTCACTTTTTTGTGAAAATGTCCACTAAATGAGGGAATAATATGTGTGACGGTACCCCAGGAGAGTTCCAAATGTTTGTGAGTAGAATATATATCCCACAGGGGTAAAATTGAAAAAAGTTGAAAAATTTTTTTTTCTGGACTTAGTCATTTTTCCGGCGTTTATCAGACTTTCAGATAGGGGAAATGTCAGTGAGCGTTCCGATTTCAGTTCCAGAGCGTTTTGCCCAATGAGTCCTTCATATTTAGTCGTTTTCAGCCAATTATCTGAATTTTTGAAAATTTCACTTTTTTGTGAAAATATCCACTAAATGAGGGAATAATATGTGTGAGGGTACTCCAGGAGAGTTCCAAATGTGTGTGAGTAGAATATATATCCCACAGGGGTAAAATTGAAAAAAGTTGAAAAAACATTTTATTTGGACTTAGTCATTTTTCCGGCCTTTATCAGACTTTCAGATATTGTAAATGTCAGTGAGCATTCCGCTTTCAGTTCCAGAGCGATTCGCCCGATGAGTCCTTCATATTTAGTCGTTTTCAGCCAATTTTCTGAATTTTTGAAAATTTCACTTTTTTGTGAAAATATCCACTAAATGAGGGAATAATATGTGTGAGGGTACCCCAGGAGAGTTCCAAATGTGTGTGGGTAGAATATATATCCCACGGGGGCAAAATTGAAAAAAAGTTGAAAAAAAATTTTTTTTTGGACTTAGTCATTTTTCCGGCCTTTATCAGACTTTCAGACATTGGAAATGTCAGTGAGCATTCCGATTTCAGTTCCAGAGCGATTCGCCCGATGAGTCCTTCATATTTAGTCGTTTTCAGCCAATTTTCAGAATTTTTGAAAATTTCACTTTTTTGTGAAAATATCCTCTAAATGAGGGAATAATATGTGTGAGGGTACCCCAGGAGAGTTCCAAATGTGTGTGGGTAGAATATATATCCCACGGGGGTAAAATTGAAAAAAGTTTAAAAATTTTTTTTTGGGAACTTAGTAATTTTTCCAGCGTTCATCAGACTTTCAGATAGGGGAATTGTCAGTGAGCATTCCGATTTCAGTTCCAGAGCGATTCGCCCGTTGAGTCCTTCATATTTAGTCGTTTTCAGCCAATTTTCAGAATTTTTGAAAATTTCACTTTTTTGTGAAAATATCCACTAAATGAGGGAATAATATGTGTGAGGGTAAGCCAGGAGAGTTCCAAATGTGTGTGGGTAGAATATATATCCCACGGGGGTAAAATTGAAAAAGAATTTTTTTGGACTTAGTCATTTTTCCGGCGTTTATCAGACTTTCAGATTGGGGAAATGTCAGTGAGCGTTCCGATTTCTGTTCCAGAGTGATTCGCCCGATGAATGCTTCATACTTAGTCGTTTTCAGGCAATTTTCAGAATTTTTGAAAATGTCACTTTTTTGTGAAAATATCCACTAAATGAGGGACTAATATGTGTGAGGGTACCCCAGGAGAGTTCCAAATGTGCATGGGCAGAATATATATCCCATGGGGGTAAAATTGAAAAAAGTTGAAAAAATTTTTTTTTTGTACTTAGTCATTTTTTCAGCGTTTATCAGACTTTCAGATAGGGGAAATGTCAGTGAGCGTTCCGATTTCAGTTCCAGAGCGATTTGCCCGATGAGTCCTTCATATTAAGCAGTTTTCAGCCAATTTTCAGAATTTTTGAAAATTTCACTTTTTTGCGAAAATATCCACTAAATGAGGGAATAATATGTGTGAAGGTAAGCCAGGAAATTTCCAAATGTGTGTGGGTAGAATGTATATCCCGCGGGGGTAAAATTGAAAAATAATTTTTTTTGGACTTAGTCATTTTTCCGGCGTTTATCAGACTTTCAGATAGGGGAAATGTCAGTGAGCGTTCCAATTTCAGTTCCAGAGCAATTCTCCCGATGGGTCCTTCATATTTAGTCGTTTTCAGCCAATTTTCTGAATTTTTGAAAATTTCACTTTTTTGTGAAAATATCCACTAAATGAGGGAATAATATGTGTGAGGGTACCCCAGGAGAGTTCCAAATGTGCGTGGGCAGAATATATATCCCATGTGGGTAAAATTGAAAAAAGTTGAAAACATTTTTTTGGGGGACTTAGTCATTTTTCCGGCGTTTATCTGACTTTCAGATAGGGGAAATGTCAGTGAGCATTCTGATTTCAATTCCAGAGCGATTCACCCGATGAGTCCTTCATATTTAGTCGTTTTCAGCCAATTTTCTGAATTTTTGAAAATTTCACTTTTTTGTGAAAATATCCACTAAATGAGGGAATAATATGTGTGAGGGTACCCCAGGAGAGTTCCAAATGTGTGTGGGTAGAATATATATCCCACGGGGGTAAAATTGAAAAAAGTTTAAAAAAAATGTTTTTTGGGCTTAGTCATTTTTCCGGCGTTTATCAGACTTTCAGATAGGGGAAATGTCAGTGAGCGTTCCGATTTCAGTTCCAGAGCGATTCTCCCGATGAGTCCTTCATATTTGGTCATTTTCAGCAAATTTTCAGAATTTTTGAAAATTTCACTTTTTTGTGAAAATATCCTCTAAATGAGGGAATAATATGTGTGAGAGTACGCCAGGAGAGTTCCAAATGTGTGTGGGTAGAATATATATCCCACGGGGGTAAAATTGAAAAAAGTTTAAAAAAAATTTTTTTTGGACTTAGTCATTTTTCCGGCGTTTATCAGACTTTCAGATAGGGAAAATGTCAGTGAGCGTTCCTATTTCAGTTCCAGAGCGATTCGCCCAATGAGTCCTTCATATTTAGTCGTTTGCATCCAATTTTCTGAATTTCTGAAAATTTCACTTTTTTGTGAAAATATCCACTAAATGAGGGAATAATATGTGTGAGGGTACCCCAGGAGAGTTCCAAATGTGTGTGGGTAGAATATATATCCCACGGGGGTAAAATTGAAAAAGTTTAAAAAAATTTTTTTGGGACTTAGTCATTTTTCCGGCGTTTATGAGACTTTCAGATAGGGGAAATGTCAGTGAGCGTTCCGATTTCAGTTCCAGAGCGATTCGCCCGATGAGTCCTTCATATTTAGTCGTGTTCAGTCAATTTTCTGAATTTTTGAAAATGTCACTTTTTTGTGAAAATATCCACTAAATGAGGGAATAATATGTGTGAGGGTACCCCAGGAAAGTTCCAAATGTGTGTGGGTAGAATATGTATCCCACGGGGGTAAAATTGAACAAAGTTAAACAATTTTTTTTTCTGACTTAGTCATTTTTCCGGCGTTTATTAGACTTTCAGATAGGGGAAATGTCAGTGAGCGTTCCGATTTAAGTTACAGAGTGGTTCGCCCGATAAGTCCTTCATATTTAGTCGTTTTCAGCCAATTTTCTCAATTTTTGAAAATTTCACTTTTTTGTGAAAATATCCACTAAATGAGGGAACAATATGTGTGAGGGTACCCCAGGAGAGTTCCAAATGTGTGTGGGTAGAATATATATCCCACGGGGGTAAAATTGAAAAAAAAAATTTTTTGGATTAAGTCATTTTTTCAGCGTTTATCAGACTTTCAGATAGGGGAAATGTCAGTGAGCGTTCCGATTTCAGTTCCAGAGTGATTCGCCTGATGAGTCATTCATATTTAGTCGTTTTCAGCCAATTTTCTGAATTTTTGAAAATTTCACTTTTTTGTGAAAATATCCACTAAATGAGGGAATAATATGTGTGAGGGTACGCCAGGAGAGTTCCAAATGTGTGTGGGTAGAATATATATCCCAAGGGGGTAAAATTGAAAAAAGTTGAAAAAATTTTTTTTTTTGGACTTAGTCATTTTTTCAGCGTTTATCAGACTTTCAGATAGGGGAAATGTCATTGAGCGTTCCGATTTCAGTTGCAAAGCAATTCGCCCGATGAGTCCTTCATATTTAGTCGTTTTCAGCCAATTTTCTGAATTTTTGAAAATTTCACTTTTTTGTGAAAATATCCACTAAATGAGGGAATAATATGTGTGAGGGTACCCCAGGAGAGTTCCAAATGTGCGTGGGCAGAATATATATCCCATGGGGGTAAAATTGAAAAAAGTTGAAAACATTTTTTTGGGGGACTTAGTCATTTTTCCGGCGTTTATCTGACTTTCAGATAGGGGAAATGTCAGTGAGCATTCTGATTTCAATTCCAGAGCGATTCACCCGATGAGTCCTTCATATTTAGTCGTTTTCAGCCAATTTTCAGAATTTTTAAAAATTTCACTTTTTTGTGAAAATATCCACTAAATGAGGGAATAATATGTGTGAGGGTACCCCAGGAGAGTTCCAAATGTGTGTGGGTAGAATATATATCCCACGGGGGTAAAATTGAAAAAAGTTTAAAAAAAATGTTTTTTGGGCTTAGTCATTTTTCCGGCGTTTATCAGACTTTCAGATAGGGGAAATGTCAGTGAGCGTTCCGATTTCAGTTCCAGAGCGATTCTCCCGATGAGTCCTTCATATTTGGTCATTTTCAGCAAATTTTCAGAATTTTTGAAAATTTCACTTTTTTGTGAAAATATCCTCTAAATGAGGGAATAATATGTGTGAGAGTACGCCAGGAGAGTTCCAAATGTGTGTGGGTAGAATATATATCCCACGGGGGTAAAATTGAAAAAAGTTTAAAAAAAATTTTTTTTGGACTATGTCATTTTTCCGGCGTTTATCAGACTTTCAGATAGGGAAAATGTCAGTGAGCGTTCCTATTTCAGTTCCAGAGCGATTCGCCCAATGAGTCCTTCATATTTAGTCGTTTGCATCCAATTTTCTGAATTTCTGAAAATTTCACTTTTTTGTGAAAATATCCACTAAATGAGGGAATAATATGTGTGAGGGTACCCCAGGAGAGTTCCAAATGTGTGTGGGTAGAATATATATCCCACGGGGGTAAAATTGAAAAAGTTTAAAAAAATTTTTTTGGGACTTAGTCATTTTTCCGGCGTTTATGAGACTTTCAGATAGGGGAAATGTCAGTGAGCGTTCCGATTTCAGTTCCAGAGCGATTCGCCCGATGAGTCCTTCATATTTAGTCGTGTTCAGTCAATTTTCTGAATTTTTGAAAATGTCACTTTTTTGTGAAAATATCCACTAAATGAGGGAATAATATGTGTGAGGGTACCCCAGGAAAGTTCCAAATGTGTGTGGGTAGAATATGTATCCCACGGGGGTAAAATTGAACAAAGTTAAACAATTTTTTTTTCTGACTTAGTCATTTTTCCGGCGTTTATTAGACTTTCAGATAGGGGAAATGTCAGTGAGCGTTCCGATTTAAGTTACAGAGTGGTTCGCCCGATAAGTCCTTCATATTTAGTCGTTTTCAGCCAATTTTCTCAATTTTTGAAAATTTCACTTTTTTGTGAAAATATCCACTAAATGAGGGAACAATATGTGTGAGGGTACCCCAGGAGAGTTCCAAATGTGTGTGGGTAGAATATATATCCCACGGGGGTAAAATTGAAAAAAAAAATTTTTTGGATTAAGTCATTTTTTCAGCGTTTATCAGACTTTCAGATAGGGGAAATGTCAGTGAGCGTTCCGATTTCAGTTCCAGAGTGATTCGCCTGATGAGTCATTCATATTTAGTCGTTTTCAGCCAATTTTCTGAATTTTTGAAAATTTCACTTTTTTGTGAAAATATCCACTAAATGAGGGAATAATATGTGTGAGGGTACGCCAGGAGAGTTCCAAATGTGTGTGGGTAGAATATATATCCCAAGGGGGTAAAATTGAAAAAAGTTGAAAAAATTTTTTTTTTTGGACTTAGTCATTTTTTCAGCGTTTATCAGACTTTCAGATAGGGGAAATGTCATTGAGCGTTCCGATTTCAGTTCCAAAGCAATTCGCCCGATGAGTCCTTCATATTTAGTCGTTTTCAGCCAATTTTCTGAATTTTTGAAAATTTCACTTTTTTGTGAAAATATCCACTAAATGAGGGAATAATATGTGTGAGGGTACCCCAGGAGAGTTCCAAATGTGCGTGGGCAGAATATATATCCCATGGGGGTAAAATTGAAAAAAGTTGAAAACATTTTTTTGGGGGACTTAGTCATTTTTCCGGCGTTTATCTGACTTTCAGATAGGGGAAATGTCAGTGAGCATTCTGATTTCAATTCCAGAGCGATTCACCCGATGAGTCCTTCATATTTAGTCGTTTTCAGCCAATTTTCAGAATTTTTAAAAATTTCACTTTTTTGTGAAAATATCCACTAAATGAGGGAATAATATGTGTGAGGGTACCCCAGGAGAGTTCCAAATGTGTGTGGGTAGAATATATATCCCACGGGGGTAAAATTGAAAAAAGTTTAAAAAAAATGTTTTTTGGGCTTAGTCATTTTTCCGGCGTTTATCAGACTTTCAGATAGGGGAAATGTCAGTGAGCGTTCCGATTTCAGTTCCAGAGCGATTCTCCCGATGAGTCCTTCATATTTGGTCATTTTCAGCAAATTTTCAGAATTTTTGAAAATTTCACTTTTTTGTGAAAATATCCTCTAAATGAGGGAATAATATGTGTGAGAGTACGCCAGGAGAGTTCCAAATGTGTGTGGGTAGAATATATATCCCACGGGGGTAAAATTGAAAAAAGTTTAAAAAAATTTTTTTTTGGACTTAGTCATTTTTCCGGCGTTTATCAGACTTTCAGATAGGGAAAATGTCAGTGAGCGTTCCTATTTCAGTTCCAGAGCGATTCGCCCAATGAGTCCTTCATATTTAGTCGTTTGCATCCAATTTTCTGAATTTCTGAAAATTTCACTTTTTTGTGAAAATATCCACTAAATGAGGGAATAATATGTGTGAGGGTACCCCAGGAGAGTTCCAAATGTGTGTGGGTAGAATATATATCCCACGGGGGTAAAATTGAAAAAGTTTAAAAAAATTTTTTTGGGACTTAGTCATTTTTCCGGCGTTTATGAGACTTTCAGATAGGGGAAATGTCAGTGACCGTTCCGATTTCAGTTCCAGAGCGATTCGCCCGATGAGTCCTTCATATTTAGTCGTGTTCAGTCAATTTTCTGAATTTTTGAAAATGTCACTTTTTTGTGAAAATATCCACTAAATGAGGGAATAATATGTGTGAGGGTACCCCAGGAAAGTTCCAAATGTGTGTGGGTAGAATATGTATCCCACGGGGGTAAAATTGAACAAAGTTGAACAATTTTTTTTCTGACTTAGTCATTTTTCCGGCGTTTATTAGACTTTCAGATAGGGGAAATGTCAGTGAGCGTTCCGATTTAAGTTACAGAGTGGTTCGCCCGATAAGTCCTTCATATTTAGTCGTTTTCAGCCAATTTTCTCAATTTTTGAAAATTTCACTTTTTTGTGAAAATATCCACTAAATGAGGGAACAATATGTGTGAGGGTACCCCAGGAGAGTTCCAAATGTGTGTGGGTAGAATATATATCCCACGGGGGTAAAATTGAAAAAAAAAATTTTTTGGATTAAGTCATTTTTTCAGCGTTTATCAGACTTTCAGATAGGGGAAATGTCAGTGAGCGTTCCGATTTCAGTTCCAGAGTGATTCGCCTGATGAGTCATTCATATTTAGTCGTTTTCAGCCAATTTTCTGAATTTTTGAAAATTTCACTTTTTTGTGAAAATATCCACTAAACGAGGGAATAATATGTGTGAGGGTACGCCAGGAGAGTTCCAAATGTGTGTGGGTAGAATATATATCCCACAGGGGTAAAATTGAAAAAGCTGAAAAAAATTTTTTTTTGGACTTAGTCATTTTTCCGGCGTTTATCAGACTTTCAGATAGGGGAAATGTCAGTGAGCGTTCCGATTTCAGTTCCAGAGCGATTCGCCCGATGAGTCCTTCATATTTATTCGTTTTCAGCCAATTTTCAGAATTTTTGAAAATTTCACTTTTTTGTGAAAACATCCACTAAATGAGGGAATAATATGTGTGAGGGTATGCCAGGAGTGTTCCAAATGTGTGTGGGTAGAATATATATCCCACAGGGGTAAAATTGAAAAAAGTTGAAAAAAATTTTTTTGGGGACTTACCCATTTTTCCGGCGTTTATCAGACTTTCAGATAGGGGAAATGTCAGTGAGCGTTCCGATTTCAGTTCCAGAGCGATTCGCCCGATGAGTCCTTCATATTTAGTCGTTTAAAGCCAATTTTCAGAATTTTTGAAAATTTCACTTTTTTTGTCAAAATATCCACTAAATTCGGGAATAATATGTGTGAGGGTACCCCAGGAGAGTTCCAAATGTGCGTGGGTAGAATACATATCCACAGGGGTAAAATTTAAAAAAGTTGAAAAAAATTTTTTAGGGACTTACTCATTTTTCCGCCGTTTATCAGACTTTCAGATAGGGGAAATGTCAGTGAGCTTTCGGATTTCAGTTCCAGAGCGAATCGCCCGATGAGTCCTTCATACTTAGTCGTTTTCAGCCAATTTTCTGAATTTTTGAAAATTTTACTTTTTTGTGAAAATATCCACTAAATGAGGGAATAATATGTGTGAGGGTACCCCAGAAGAGTTCCAAATGTGCGTGGGTAGAATATATATCCACAGGGGTAAAATTTTAAAAAGTTGAAAAAAAAATTTTTGGGGGACTTACTCATTTTTCCGCCGTTTATCAGACTTTCAGATAGTGGAAATGTCAGTGAGCCTTCGGATTTCAGTTCCAGAGCGATTCGCCCGATGAGTCCTTCATATTTAGTTGTTTTCAGCCAATTTTCAGAATTTTTGAAAATTTCACTTTTTTGTCAAAATATCCACTAAATGCGGGAATAATATGTGTGAGGGTACCCCAGGAGAGTTCCAAATGTTTGTGGGTAGAATATATATCCCACTGGTGTAAAATTGAAAAAAAATTGTTTTTTGACTTTGTCATTTTTTCCGGCGTTTATCAGACTTTCAGATAGGGGAAATGTCAGTGAGCGTTCCAATTTCAGTTCCAGAGCGATTCGCCGATGAGTCCTTCATATTTAGTCGTTTTCGGTGAAATTTTCAGAATTTTTGAAAATTTCACTTTTTTGTGAAAATATCCACTAAATGCGGGAATAATATGTGTGAGGGTACCCCAGGAGAGTTCCAAATGTGTGTGGGTAGAATATATATTCCACGGGGGTAAAATTGAAAAAAGTTGAATAAAAATTGTTTTTGGACTTTGTCTTTTTTTCCGGCGTTTATCAGACTTTCAGATAGGGGAAATGTCAGTGAGCGTTCCAATTTCAGTTCCAGAGCGATTCGGCCGATGAGTCCTTCATATTTAGTCGTTTTCAGCCAATTTTCAGAATTTTTGAAAATTTCACTTTTTTCTGAAAATATCCACTAAATGAGGGAATAATATGTGTGAGGGTACCCCAGGAGAGTTCCAAATGTTTGTGGGTAGAATATATAACCCACTGGGGTAAAATTGAAAAAAGTTGAAAAAAAATTTTTTTTAGACTTAGTCATTTTTCCGGCGTTTATCAGACTTTCAGATAGGGGAAATGTCAGTGAGCGTTCCAATTTCAGTTCCAGAGCGATTCGCCCGATGAGTCCTTCATATTTAGTCGTTTTCAGCCAATTTTCTGAATTTTTGAAAATTTCACCTTTTTGTGAAAATATCCACTAAATGCGGGAATAATATGTGTGTGGGTACCCCAGGAGAGTTCCAAATGTTTGTGGGTAGAATATATATCCCACGGGGGTAAAATTGAAAAAAGTTGAAAATTTTTTTTTTTTGGACTTAGTCATTTTTCCGGCGTTTATCAGACTTTCAGATAGGGGAAATGTCAGTGAGCGTTCTGATTTCAGTTCCAGAGCGATTCAACCAATGAGTACTTCATATTTAGTCTTATTCAGCCAATTTTCAGAATTTTTGAAAATTTCACTTTTTTGTGAAAATATACACTAAATGAGGGAATAATATGTGTGAGGGTACCCCAAGAGAGTTCCAAATGTTTGTGGGTAGAATATATATCCCACGGGGGTAAAATTGAAAAAAGTTGAAAACATTTTTTTTCTGGACTTAGTCATTTTTCTGGCGTTTATCAGACTTTCAGATAGGGGAAATGTCAGTGAGCGTTCCAATTTCAGTTCCAGAGCGATTCGCCCGATGAGTCCTTCATATTTAGTCGTTTTCAGCCAATTTTCAGAATTTTTGAAAATTTCACTTTTTTGTCAAAATATCCACTAAATGCAGGAATAATATGTGTGAGGGTACCCCAGGAGAGTTCCAAATGTGTGTGGGTAGAATATATAACCCACGGGGGTAAAATTGAAAAAAGTTGAACATTTTTTTTTTCGGACTTAGTCATTTTTCAGGCGTTTATCAGACTTTCAGATAGGGGAAATGTCAGTGAGCGTTCCGATTTCAGTTCCAGAGCGATTCGCCCGATAAGTCCTTCATATTTAGTCATTTTCAGCCAATTTTCTCAATTTGTGAAAATATCCACTAAATGGATATATGTGTGAGGGTACCCCAGGAGAGTTCCAAATGTGTGTGGGTAGAATATATATCCCACGTGGGTAAAATTGAAAAAAATATTTTTTTTGGACTTAGTCATTTTTCCGGCGTTTATCAGACTTTCAGATAGGGGAAATGTCAGTGAGCGTTCCGATTTCAGTTCCAGAGCGATTCGCCCGATGAGTCCTTCATATTTAGTCATTTTCAGCCAATTTTCTGAATTCTTGAAAATTTCACTTTTTTGTGAAAATATCCACTAAATGTGGGAATAATATGTGTGAGGGTACCCCAGGAGAGTTCCAAATGTGTGTGGGTAGAATATATATTCCACGGGGGTAAAATTGAAAAAAGTTGAAAAACATTTTTTTGGGGACTTACTGATTTTCCGACATTTATCAGACTCTCAGATAGGGGAAATGTCAGTGAGCATTCGGATTTCAGTTCCAGAGCGATTCGCCCGATGAGTCCTTCATATTTAGTCGTTTTCAGCCAATTTTCTGAATTTTTGAAAATGTAACTTTTTTGTCAAAATATCCACTAAATGTGGGAATAATATGTGTGAGGGTACCCCAGGAGAGTTCCAAATGTGTGTGGGTAGAATATATATTCCACGGGGGTAAAATTGAAAAAAGTTGAAAAAAAATTGTTTTTGGACTTTGTCATTTTTTCCGGCGTTTATCAGACTTTCAGATAGGGGAAATGTGAGTGAGCGTTCCAATTTCAGTTCCAGAGCGATTCGCCGATGAGTCCTTCATATTTAGTCGTTTTCGGCCAATTTTCAGAATTTTTGAAAATTTCACTTTTTTGTGAAATATCCACTAAATGCGGGAATAATATGTGTGAGGGTACCCGAGGAGAGTTCCAAATGTTTGTGGTTAGAATATATATCCCACTGGGGTAAAATTGAAAAAAGTTGAAAAAAAATTGTTTTTGGACTTTGTCATTTTTTCCGGCGTTTATCAGACTTTCAGATAGCGGAAATGTCAGTGAGCGTTCCGATTTCAGTTCCAGAGCGATTCGCCCGATGAGTCCTTCATAGTTAGTCGTTTTCAGCCAATTTTCTGAATTTTTGAAAATTTCACTTTTTTGTGAAAATATCCACAAAATGAGGGAATAATATGTGTGAGGGTACCCCAGTAGAGTTCCAAATGTGCGTCGGTAGAATATATATCCACGGGGGTAAAATTGAAAAAAGTTGAAAAAAATTTTTTTTGGGACTTACTCATTTTTCCGCCGTTTATCAGACTCTGAGATAGGGGAAATGTCAGTGAGCGTTCCAATTTCAGTTCCAGAGCGATTCGGCCGATGAGTCCTTCATATTTAGTCGTTTTCAGCCAATTTTCTGAATTTTTGAAAATTTCACTTTTTTGTGAAAATATCCACTAAATGAGGGAATAATATGTGTGAGGGTACCCCAGGAGAGTTCCAAATGTTTGTGGGTAGAATATATAACCCACTGGGGTAAAATTGAAAAAAGTTGAAAAAAAATTTTTTTTAGACTTATTCATTTTTCCGGCGTTTATCAGACTTTCAGATACGGGAAATGTCAGTGAGCGTTCCGATTTCAGTTCCAGAGCGATTCGCCCGATGAGTCCTTCATATTTAGTCGTTTTCAGCCAATTTTCTGAATTTTTGAAAATTTCACTTTTTTGTGAAAATATCCACTAAATGCGGGAATAATATGTGTGAGGGTACCCCAGGAGAGTTCCAAATGTTTGTGGGTAGAATATATATCCCACTGGGGTAAAATTGAAAAAAGTTGAAAAAAAATTGTTTTTGGACTTTGTCATTTTTTCCGGCGTTTATCACACTTTCAGATAGGGGAAATGTCAGTGAGCGTTGCGATTTCAGTTCCAGAGCGATTCGCCCGATGAGCCCTTCATATTTAGTCGTTTTCAGCCAATTTTCTGAATTTTTGAAAATTTCACTCTTTTGTGAAAATATACACAAAATGAGGGAATAATATGTGTGAGGGTACCCCAGGAGAGTTCCAAATGTTTGTGGGTAGAATATATATCCCACGGGGGTAAAAATGAAAAAAGTTGAAAATTTTTTTTTTCTGGACTTAGTCATTTTTCTGGCATTTATCAGACTTTCAGATAGGGGAAATGTCATTGAGCATTCCAATTTCAGTTCCAGAGCGATTCGCCCGATGAGTCCTTCATATTTAGTCGTTTTCAGCCAATTTTCAGAATTTTTGAAAATTTCACTTTTTTGTCAAAATATCCACTAAATGCGGGAATAATATGTGTGAGGGTACCCCAGGAGAGTTCCAAATGTGTGTGGGTAGAATATATAACCCACGGGGGTAAAATTGAAAAAAGTTGAACATTTTTTTTTTTTCGACTTAGTCATTTTTCCGGCGTTTATCAGACTTTCAGATAGGGGAAATGTCAGTGAGCGTTCCAATTTCAGTTCCAGAGCGATTCGGCCGATGAGTCCTTCATATTTAGTCGTTTTCAGCCAATTTTCAGAATTTTTGAAAATTTCACTTTTTTCTGAAAATATCCACTAAATGAGGGAATAATATGTGTGAGGGTACCCCAGGAGAGTTCCAAATGTTTGTGGGTAGAATATATAACCCACTGGGGTAAAATTGAAAAAAGTTGAAAAAAAATTTTTTTTAGACTTTGTCATTTTTCCGGCGTTTATCAGACTTTCAGATAGGGGAAATGTCAGTGAGCGTTCCGATTTCAGTTCCAGAGCGATTCGCCCGATGAGTCCTTCATATTTAGTCGTTTTCAGCCAATTTTCTGAATTTTTGAAAATTTCACTTTTTTGTGAAAATATCCACTAAATGCGGGAATAATATGTGTGAGGGTACCCCAAGAGAGTTCCAAATGTTTGTGGGTAGAATATATATCCCACGGGGGTAAAATTGAAAAAAGTTGAAAAATTTTTTTTTTTGGACTTAGTCATTTTTCCGGCGTTTATCAGACTTTCAGATAGGGGAAATGTCAGTGAGCGTTCTGATTTCAGTTCCAGAGCGATTCACCCGATGAGTACTTCATATTTAGTCTTATTCAGCCAATTTTCAATATTTTTGAAAATTTCACTTTTTTGTGAAAATATACACTAAATGAGGGAATAATATGTGTGAGGGTACCCCAGGAGATTTCCAAATGTTTGTGGGTAGAATATATATCCCACGGGGGTAAAATTGAAAAAAGTTGAAAACATTTTTTTTCTGGACTTAGTCATTTTTCTGGCGTTTATCAGACTTTCAGATAGGGGAAATGTCAGTGAGCGTTCCAATTTCAGTTCCAGAGCGATTCGCCCGATGAGTCCTTCATATTTAGTCGTTTTCAGCCAATTTTCAGAATTTTTGAAAATTTCACTTTTTTGTCAAAATATCCACTAAATGCGGGAATAATATGTGTGAGGGTACCCCAGGAGAGTTCCAAATGTGTGTGGGTAGAATATATATCCCACGGGGGTAAAATTGAAAAAAGTTGAAAAAAAATAGTTTTTGGACTTTGTCATTTTTTCCGGCGTTTATCAGACTTTCAGATAGGGGAAATGTCAGTGAGCGTTCCGATTTCAGTTCCAAAGCGATTCGCCCGATGAGTCCTTCATATTTAGTCGTTTTTAGCCAATTTTCAGAATTTTTGAAAATTTCACTTTTTTGTGAAAATATGCACTAAATGAGGGAATAATATGTGTGAGGGTACCCCAGGAGAGTTCCAAATGTGTGTGGGTAGAATATATAACCCACGGGGGAAAAATTGAAAAAAGTTGAACATTTTTTTTTTTCGACTTAGTCATTTTTCCCGCGTTTATCAGTCTTTCATGTAGGGGAAATGTTAGTGAGCGTTCCGATTTCAGTTCCAGAGCGATTCGCCCGATAAGTCCTTCATATTTAGTCGTTTTCAGCCAATTTTCTGAATTTTTGAAAATGTCACTTTTTTGTGAAAATATCCACTAAATGAGGGAATAATGTGTGTGAGGGTACCCCAGGAAAGTTCCAAATGTGTGTGGGTAGAATATATATCCCACGGGGGTAAAATTGAACAAAGTTGAACATTTTTTTTTTCGGACTTAGTCATTTTTCCGGCGTTTATCAGACTTTCAGATAGGGGAAATGTCAGTGAGCGTTCCGATTTCAGTTCCAGAGCGATTCGTCCGATAAGTCCTTCATATTTAGTCATTTTCAGCCAATTTTCTCAATTTGTGAAAATATCCACTAAATGGATATATGTGTGAGGGTACCCCAGGAGAGTTCCAAATGTGTGTGGGTAGAATATATATCCCACGTGGGTAAAATTGAAAAAAATATTTTTTTTGGACTTAGTCATTTTTCCGGCGTTTATCAGACTTTCAGATAGGGGAAATGTCAGTGAGCGTTCCGATTTCAGTTCCAGAGCGATTCGCCCGATGAGTCCTTCATATTTAGTCATTTTCAGCCAATTTTCTGAATTCTTGAAAATTTCACTTTTTTGTGAAAATATCCACTAAATGTGGGAATAATATGTGTGAGGGTACCCCAGGAGAGTTCCAAATGTGTGTGGGTAGAATATATATTCCACGGGGGTAAAATTGAAAAAAGTTGAAAAACATTTTTTTGGGGACTTACTCATTTTCCGACATTTATCAGACTCTCAGATAGGGGAAATGTCAGTGAGCATTCGGATTTCAGTTCCAGAGCGATTCGCCCGATGAGTCCTTCATATTTAGTCGTTTTCAGCCAATTTTCTGAATTTTTGAAAATGTAACTTTTTTGTCAAAATATCCACTAAATGTGGGAATAATATGTGTGAGGGTACCCCAGGAGAGTTCCAAATGTGTGTGGGTAGAATATATATTCCACGGGGGTAAAATTGAAAAAAGTTGAAAAAAAATTGTTTTTGGACTTTGTCATTTTTTCCGGCGTTTATCAGACTTTCAGATAGGGGAAATGTGAGTGAGCGTTCCAATTTCAGTTCCAGAGCGATTCGCCGATGAGTCCTTCATATTTAGTCGTTTTCGGCCAATTTTCAGAATTTTTGAAAATTTCACTTTTTTGTGAAAATATCCACTAAATGCGGGAATAATATGTGTGAGGGTACCCCAGGAGAGTTCCAAATGTTTGTGGTTAGAATATATATCCCACTGGGGTAAAATTGAAAAAAGTTGAAAAAAAATTGTTTTTGGACTTTGTCATTTTTTCCGGCGTTTATCAGACTTTCAGATAGCGGAAATGTCAGTGAGCGTTCCGATTTCAGTTCCAGAGCGATTCGCCCGATGAGTTCTTCATATTTAGTCGTTTTCAGCCAATTTTCTGAATTTTTGAAAATTTCACTTTTTTGTGAAAATATCCACAAAATGAGGGAATAATATGTGTGAGGGTACCCCAGGAGAGTTCCAAATGTGCGTCGGTAGAATATATATCCACGGATGTAAAATTGAAAAAAGTTGAAAAAAATTTTTTTTGGGACTTACTCATTTTTCCGCCGTTTATCAGACTCTCAGATAGGGGAAATGTCAGTGAGCGTTCGGATTTCAGTTCCAGAGCGATTCGCCCGATGAGTTCTTCACATTTAGTCGTTTTCAGCCAATTTTCTGAATTTTTGAAAATTTAACTTTTTTGTCAAAATATCCACTAAATGAGGGAATAATATGTGTGATGGTACCCCAGGAGAGTTCCAAATGTGTGTGGGTAGAATATATATTCCACGGGGGTAAAATTGAAAAAAGTTGAATAAAAATTGTTTTTGGACTTTGTCTTTTTTTCCGGCGTTTATCAGACTTTCAGATAGGGGAAATGTCAGTGAGCGTTCCAATTTCAGTTCCAGAGCGATTCGGCCGATGAGTCCTTCATATTTAGTCGTTTTCAGCCAATTTTCAGAATTTTTGAAAATTTCACTTTTTTGTGAAAATATCCACTAAATGAGGGAATAATATGTGTGAGGGTACCCCAGGAGAGTTCCAAATGTTTGTGGGTAGAATATATAACCCACTGGGGTAAAATTGAAAAAAGTTGAAAAAAAATTTTTTTTAGACTTAGTCATTTTTCCGGCGTTTATCAGACTTTCAGATAGGGGAAATGTCAGTGAGCGTTGCGATTTCAGTTCCAGAGCGATTCGCCCGATGAGCCCTTCATATTTAGTCGTTTTCAGCCAATTTTCTGAATTTTTGAAAATTTCACTTTTTTGTGAAAATATACACAAAATGAGGGAATAATATGTGTGAGGGTACCCCAGGAGAGTTCCAAATGTTTGTGGGTAGAATATATATCCCACGGGGGTAAAAATGAAAAAAGTTGAAATTTTTTTTTTTGGACTTAGTCATTTTTCCGGCGTTTATCAGACTTTCAGATAGGGGAAATGTCAGTGAGCGTTCTGATTTCAGTTCCAGAGCGATTCACCCGATGAGTACTTCATATTTAGTCTTATTCAGCCAATTTTCAGAATTTTTGAAAATTTCACTTTTTTGTGAAAATATACACTAAATGAGGGAATAATATGTGTGAGGGTACCCCAGGAGAGTTCCAAATGTTTGTGGGTAGAATATATATCCCACGGGGGTAAAATTGAAAAAAGTTGAAAACATTTTTTTTCTGGACTTAGTCATTTTTCTGGCGTTTATCAGACTTTCAGATAGGGGAAATGTCAGTGAGCGTCCAATTTCAGTTCCAGAGCGATTCGCCCGATGAGTCCTTCATATTTAGTCGTTTTCAGCCAATTTTCAGAATTTTTGAAAATTTCACTTTTTTTTCAAAATATCCACTAAATGAGGGAATAACATGTGTGAGGGCACCCCATGAGAGTTCCAAATGTGTGTGGGTAGAATATATATCCACACGGGGGCAAAATTGAAAAAAGTTGAAAAAAATTTTTTTTTTGACTTAGTCATTTTTCCGGCGTTTATCAGACTTTCAGATAGGGGAAATGTCAGTGAGCATTCCGATTTCAGTTCCAAAGCGATTCGCCCGATGAGTCCTTCATATTTAGTCGTTTTCAGCCAATTTTCAGAATTTTTGAAAATTTAACTTTTTTCTCAAAATATCCACTAAAGGCGGGAATAATATGTGTGAGGGTACGCCAGGAGAGTTCCAAATGTGTGTGAGTAGAATATATATTCCACGGGGGTAAAATTGAAATAGTTGAAAAAAAATTGTTTTTGGACTTTGTCATTTTTTCCGGCGTTAATCAGACTTTCAGATAGGGGAAATGTCAGTGAGCATTCCAATTTCAGTTTCAGAGCGATTCGCCCGATGAGTCCTTCATATTTAGTCGTTTTCAGCCAATTTTCAGAATTTTTGAAAATTTCACTTTTTTGTGAAAATATCCACTAAATGAGGGAATAATATGTGTGAGGGTACCCCAGGAGAGTTCCAAATGTTTGTGGGTAGTATATATAACCCACTGGGGTAAAATTGAAAAAAGTTGAAAAAAATTTTTTTTTAGACTTAGTCATTTTTCCGGCGTTTATCAGACTTTCAGATAGGGGAAATGTCAGTGAGCGTTCCAATTTCAGTTCCAGAGCGATTCGCCCGATGTGTCCTTCATATTTGGTCATTTTCAGACAATTTTCAGAATTTTTGAAAATTTCACTTTTTTGTCAAAATATCCACTAAATGAGGGAATAATATGTGTGAGGGTACCCCAGGAGAGTTCCAAATGTGTGTGGGTAGAATATATATCCCACGGGTGTAAAATTGAAAAAAGATGAAAAAAAATTGTTTTTGGACTTTGTCATTTTTTTGGCGTTTATCAGACTTTCAGATAGGGGAAATGTCAGTGAGCGTTCCGATTTCAGTTCCAGAGCGATTCGCCCGATGAGTCCTTCATATTTAGTCGTTTTCAGCCAATTTTCAGAATTTTTGAAAATTTCACTTTTTTGTGAAAATATCCACTAAATTAGGGAATAATATGTGTGAGGGTACCCCAGGAGAGTTCCAAATGTTTGTGGGTAGATTTTATATCCCACTGGGGTAAAATTGAAAAAAGTTTAAAAAAAATTTTTTTTCGACTTAGTCATTTTTCCGGCGTTTATCAGACTTTCAGATAGGGGAAATGTCAGTGAGCGTTCCAATTTCAGTTCCAGAGCGATTCGCCCGATGAGTCCTTCATATTTAGTCGTTTTCAGCCAATTTTCAGAATTTTTGAAAATTTCACTTTTTTGTCAAAATATCCACTAAATGCGGGAATAATATGTGTGAGGGTACGCCAGGAGAGTTCCAAATGTGTGTGAGTAGAATATATATTCCACGGGGGTAAAATTGAAAAAGTTGAAAAAAAATTGTTTTTGGACTTTGTCATTTTTTCCGGCGTTTATCAGACTTTCAGATAGGGGAAATGTCAGTGAGCATTCCAATTTCAGTTTCAGAGCGATTCGCCCGATGAGTCCTTCATATTTAGTCGTTTTCAGCCAATTTTCAGAATTTTTGAAAATTTTACTTTTTTGTGAAAATATCCACTAAATGAGGGAATAATATGTGTGAGGGTACACCAGGAGAGTACCAAATGTGTGTGGGTAGAATATATAACCCACGGGGGTAAAATTGAAAAAAGTTGAACATTTTTTTTTTTTCGACTTAGTCATTTTTCCGGCGTTTATCAGACTTTCAGATAGGGGAAATGTCAGTGAGCGTTCTGATTTCAGTTCCAGAGCGATTCACCCGATGAGTACTTCATATTTAGTCTTATTCAGCCAATTTTCAGAATTTTTGAAAATTTCACTTTTTTCTGAAAAAATACACTAAATGAGGGAATAATATGTGTGAGGGTACCCCAGGAGAGTTCCAAATGTTTGTGGGTAGAATATATATCCCACGGTGGCAAAATTGAAAAAAGTTGAAAAAAAATTTTTTTTTGACTTAGTCATTTTTCCGGCGTTTATCAGACTTTCAGATAGGGGAAATGTCAGTGAGCATTCCGATTTCAGTTCCAAAGCGATTCGCCCGATGAGTCCTTCATATTTAGTCGTTTTCAGCCAATTTTCTGAATTTTTGAAAATTTAACTTTTTCTCAAAATATCCACTAAATGCGGGAATAATATGTGTGAGGGTACGCCAGGAGAGTTCCAAATGTGTGTGAGTAGAATATATATTCCACGGGGGTAAAATTGAAAAAGTTGAAAAAAAATAGTTTTTGGACTTTGTCATTTTTTCCGGCGTTTATCAGACTTTCAGATAGTGGAAATGTCAGTGAGCATTCCAATTTCAGTTTCAGAGCGATTCGCCCGATGAGTCCTTCATATTTAGTCGTTTTCAGCCAATTTTCAGAATTTTTGAAAATTTTACTTTTTTGTGAAAATATCCACTAAATGAGGGAATAATATGTGTGAGGGTACCCCAGGAGAGTTCCAAATGTTTGTGGGTAGAATATATATCCCACGGGGGTAAAATTGAAAAAAGTTGAAAACATTTTTTTTCTGGACTTAGTCATTTTTCTGGCGTTTATCAGACTTTCAGATAGGGGAAATATCAGTGAGCGTTCCGATTTCAGTTCCAGAGCGATTCGCCCAATGAGTCCTTCATATTTAGTCGTTTTCAGCCAATTTTCAGAATTTTTGAAAATTTCACTTTTTTGTGAAAATATCCACTAAATGAGGGAATAACATGTGTGAGGGCACCCCATGAGAGTTCCAAATGTGTGTGGGTAGAATATATATCCACACGGGGGCAAAATTGAAAAAAGTTGAAAAAAAATTTTTTTTTGACTTAGTCATTTTTCCGGCGTTTATCAGACTTTCAGATAGGGGAAATGTCAGTGAGCATTCCGATTTCAGTTCCAAAGCGATTCGCCCGATGAGTCCTTCATATTTAGTCGTTTTCAGCCAATTTTCTGAATTTTTGAAAATTTAACTTTTTTCTCAAAATATCCACTAAATGCGGGAATAATATGTGTGAGGGTAACCCAGGAGAGTTCCAAATGTGTGTGGGTAGAATATATATCCCACGGGTGTAAAATTGAAAAAAGTTGAAAAAAAATTGTTTTTGGACTTTGTCATTTTTTTGGCGTTTATCAGACTTTCAGATAGGGGAAATGTCAGTGAGCGTTCCGATTTCAGTTCCAGAGCGATTCGCCCGATGAGTCCTTCATATTTAGTCGTTTTCAGCCAATTTTCAGAATTTTTGAAAATTTCACTTTTTTGTCAAAATATCCACTAAATGCGGGAATAATATGTGTGAGAGTACCCCAGGAGAGTTCCAAATGTGTGCGGGTAGAATATATTTCCCACGGGAGTAAAATTGAAAAAAGTTGAAAAAAAATTGTTTTTGGACTTTGTCATTTTTTTGGCGTTTATCAGACTTTCAGATAGGGGAAATGTCAGTGAGCGTTCCGATTTCAGTTCCAGAGCGATTCGCCCGATGTGTCCTTCATATTTAGTCGTTTTCAGCCAATTTTTAGAATTTTTGAAAATTTTACTTTTTTGTGAAAATATGCACCAAATGAGGAATAATATGTGTGAGGGTACCCCAGGAGAGTTCCAAATGTGTGTGGGTAGAATATATATCCCACGGGGGTAAAATTGAAAAAAGTTGAAAATTTTTTTTTGTCGACTTAGTCGTTTTTCCGGCGTTCATCAGACTTTCAGATAGGGGAAATGTCAGTGAGCATTCCGATTTCAGTTCCAGAGCGATTCGCCCGATGAGTCCTTCATATTTAGTTGTTTTTAGCTAATTTTCTAAATTTTTGAAAATTTCTCTTTTTTGTGAAAATATGCACTAAATGAGGGAATAATATGTGTGAGGGTACCCCAGAAGAGTTCCAAATGTGTGTGGGTAGAATATATAACGCACGGGGGTAAAATTGAAAAAAGTTGAACATTTTTTTTTTTTCGACTTAGTCATTTTTCCGGCGTTTATCAGACTTTCAGATAGGGGAAATGTCAGTGAGCGTTCCGATTTCAGTTCCAGAGCGATTCGCCCTATGAGTCCTTCATATTTAGTCGTTTTCAGCCAATATTCTGAATTTTTGAAAAATTTCACTTTTTTGTGAAAATATCCACTAAATGAGGGCATATGTGTGAGGGTAAGCCAGGAGAGTTCCAAATGTGTGTGGGTAGAATATATATCCCACGTGGATAAAATTGAAAAAAATTAAAAAAAAATTTTTTTCGACTTAGTCATTTTTCCTGCGTTTATCAGACTTTCAGATAGGGGAAATGTCAGTGAGCTTTCCGATTTCAGTTTCAGAGCGATACGCCCGATGAGTCCTTCATATTTAGTCGTTTTCAGCCAATTTTCAGAATTTTGGAAAATTTCACTTTTTTGTCAAAATATCCACTAAATGAGGGAATAATATGTGTGAGGGTACCCCAGGAGAGTTCCAAATGTGTGTGGGTAGAATATATATCCCACTGGGGTAAAATTGAAAAAAGTTGAAAAAAAATTATGTTTGGACTTAGTCATTTTTTCGCCTTTTATCAGACTTTCAGATAGAGGAAATGTCAGTGAGCGTTCCGATTTCAGTTCCAAAGCGATTCGCCCGATGAATACTTCATATTTAATCGTTTTCAGCCAATTTTCTGAATTTTTGAAAATTACACTTTTTTGTGAAAATATCCACTAAATGAGGGAATAATATGTGTGAGGGTAAGCCAGGAGAGTTCCAAATGTGTGTGCGTAGAATATATATCCCACGGGGGTAAAATTGAAAAAAGTTGAAAAAAAAATATTTTTGGACTTTATCATTTTTCCGGCGTTTATCAGACTTTCAGATAGGGGAAATGTCAGTGAGCGTTCCGATTTCAGTTCCAGAGCGATTCGCCCGCTGAGTCCTTCATATTTAGTCGTTTTCAGCCAATATTCTGAATTTTTAAAAATTTCACTTTTTTGTGAAAATATCCACTAAATGAGGGCATAATATGTGTGAGGGTAAGCCAGGAGAGTTCCAAATGTGTGTGGGTAGTATATATATCCCACGTGGGTAAAATTGAAAAAATTTAAAAAATTTTTTTTTGGACTTTGTCATTTTTTCGGCGTTTATCAGACTTTCAGATAGGGGAAATGTCAGTGAGCATTCCGATTTCAGTTCCAGAGCGATTCGCCCGATGAGTCCTTCATATTTAGTCGTTTTCAGCAAATTTTCTGAATTTTTGAAAATTTCCTTTTTTGTGAAAATATCCACTAAATGAGGGAATAATATGTGTGAGGGTACACCAGGAGAGTACCAAATGTGTGTGGGTAGAATATATAACCCACGGGGGTAAAATTGAAAAAAGTTGAACATTTTTTTTTTTTCGACTTAGTCATTTTTCCGGCGTTTATCAGACTTTCAGATAGGGGAAATGTCAGTGAGCGTTCTGATTTCAGTTCCAGAGCGATTCACCCGATGAGTACTTCATATTTAGTCTTATTCAGCCAATTTTCAGAATTTTTGAAAATTTCACTTTTTTCTGAAAAAATACACTAAATGAGGGAATAATATGTGTGAGGGTACCCCAGGAGAGTTCCAAATGTTTGTGGGTAGAATATATATCCCACGGTGGCAAAATTGAAAAAAGTTGAAAAAAAATTTTTTTTTGACTTAGTCATTTTTCCGCCGTTTATCAGACTTTCAGATAGGGGAAATGTCAGTGAGCATTCCGATTTCAGTTCCAAAGCGATTCGCCCGATGAGTCCTTCATATTTAGTCGTTTTCAGCCAATTTTCTGAATTTTTGAAAATTTAATTTTTTCTCAAAATATCCACTAAATGCGGGAATAATATGTGTGAGGGTACGCCAGGAGAGTTCCAAATGTGTGTGAGTAGAATATATATTCCACGGGGGTAAAATTGAAAAAGTTGAAAAAAAATTGTTTTTGGACTTTGTCATTTTTTCCGGCGTTTATCAGACTTTCAGATAGGGGAAATGTCAGTGAGCATTCCAATTTCAGTTTCAGAGCGATTCGCCCGATGAGTCCTTCATATTTAGTCGTTTTCAGCCAATTTTCAGAATTTTTGAAAATTTTACTTTTTTGTGAAAATATCCACTAAATGAGGGAATAATATGTGTGAGGGTACCCCAGGAGAGTTCCAAATGTTTGTGGGTAGAATATATATCCCACGGGGGTAAAATTGAAAAAAGTTGAAAACATTTTTTTTCTGGACTTAGTCATTTTTCTGGCGTTTATCAGACTTTCAGATAGGGGAAATATCAGTGAGCGTTCCGATTTCAGTTCCAGAGCGATTCGCCCGATGAGTCCTTCATATTTAGTCGTTTTCAGCCAATTTTCAGAATTTTTGAAAATTTCACTTTTTTGTGAAAATATCCACTAAATGAGGGAATAACATGTGTGAGGGCACCCCATGAGAGTTCCAAATGTGTGTGGGTAGAATATATATCCACACGGGGGAAAAATTGAAAAAAGTTGAAAAAAAATTTTTTTTTGACTTAGTCATTTTTCCGGCGTTTATCAGACTTTCAGACAGGGGAAATGTCAGTGAGCATTCCGATTTCAGTTCCAAAGCGATTCGCCCGATGAGTCCTTCATATTTAGTCGTTTTCAGCCAATTTTCTGAATTTTTGAAAATTTAACTTTTTTCTCAAAATATCCACTAAATGCGGGAATAATATGTGTGAGGGTAACCCAGGAGAGTTCCAAATGTGTGTGGGTAGAATATATATCCCACGGGTGTAAAATTGAAAAAAGTTGAAAAAAAATTGTTTTTGGACTTTGTCATTTTTTTGGCGTTTATCAGACTTTCAGATAGGGGAAATGTCAGTGAGCGTTCCGATTTCAGTTCCAGAGCGATTCGCCCGATGAGTCCTTCATATTTAGTCGTTTTCAGCCAATTTTCAGAATTTTTGAAAATTTCACTTTTTTGTCAAAATATCCACTAAATGCGGGAATAATATGTGTGAGAGTACCCCAGGAGAGTTCCAAATGTGTGCGGGTAGAATATATTTCCCACGGGAGTAAAATTGAAAAAAGTTGAAAAAAAATTGTTTTTGGACTTTGTCATTTTTTTGGCGTTTATCAGACTTTCAGATAGGGGAAATGTCAGTGGGCGTTCCGATTTCAGTTCCAGAGCGATTCGCCCGATGTGTCCTTCATATTTAGTCGTTTTCAGCCAATTTTTAGAATTTTTCAAAATTTTACTTTTTTGTGAAAATATGCACCAAATGAGGAATAATATGTGTGAGGGTACCCCAGGAGAGTTCCAAATGTGTGTGGGTAGAATATATATCCCACGGGGGTAAAATTGAAAAAAGTTGAAAATTTTTTTTTGTCGACTTAGTCGTTTTTCCGGCGTTCATCAGACTTTCAGATAGGGGAAATGTCAGTGAGCATTCCGATTTCAGTTCCAGAGCGATTCGCCCGATGAGTCCTTCATATTTAGTTGTTTTTAGCTAATTTTCTAAATTTTTGAAAATTTCTCTTTTTTGTGAAAATATGCACTAAATGAGGGAATAATATGTGTGAGGGTACCCCAGGAGAGTTCCAAATGTGTGTGGGTAGAATATATAACGCACGGGGGTAAAATTGAAAAAAGTTGAACATTTTTTTTTTTTCGACTTAGTCATTTTTCCGGCGTTTATCAGACTTTCAGATAGGGGAAATGTCAGTGAGCGTTCCGATTTCAGTTCCAAAGCGTTTCGCCCGATGAGTACTTCATATTTAATCGTTTTCAGCCAATTTTCTGAATTTTTGAAAATTTCACTTTTTTGTCAAAATATCCACTAAATGAGGGAATAATATGTGTGAGGGTACCCCAGGAGAGTTCCAAATGTGTGTGGGTAGAATATATATCCCAAGTGGGTAAAATTGAAAAAATTTTAAAAAATTTTTTTTTGGACTTAGTCATTTTTCCGGCGTTTATCAGACTTTCAGATAGGGGAAATGTCAGTGAGCTTTCCGATATCAGTTTCAGAGCGATTCGCCCGATGAGTACTTCATATTTAATCGTTTTTAGCCAATTTTCTGAATTTTTGAAAATTTCACTTTTTTGTGAAAATATCCACTAAATGAGGGAATAATATGTGTGAGGGTACCCCAGGAGAGTTCCAAAAGTGTGGGTAGAATATATATACACAGGGGTAAAATTGAAAAAAGTTGCAAAAAAATTTTTTGGGGACTTAGTCATTTTTCCGGCGTTTATCAGACTTTCAGATGGGGGAAATGTCAGTGAGCGTTCCGATTTCAGTTCCAGAGCGATTCGCCCGATGAGTCCTTCATATTTAGTCGTTTTCAGCCAATATTCTGAATTTTTAAAAATTTAACTTTTTTGTGAAAATATCCACTAAATGAGGGAATAATATGTGTGAGGGTAAGCCAGGAGAGTTCCAAATGTGTGCGGGTAGGATATATTTCCCACGGGGGTAAAATTGAAGAAAGTTGAAAAAAATTGTTTTTGGACTTTGTCATTTTTTTGGCGTTTATCAGACTTTCAGATAGGGGAAATGTCAGTGAGCGTTCCGATTTCAGTTCCAGAGTGATTCGCCCGATGTGTCCTTCATATTTAGTCGTTTTCAGCCAATTTTTAGAATTTTTGAAAATGTAACTTTTTTGTGAAAATATGCACTAAATGAGGAATAATATGTGTGAGGGTAACCCAGGAGAGTTCCAAATGTGTGTGGGTAGAATATATATCCCACGGGGGTAAAATTGAAAAAAGTTGAAAATTTTTTTTTTTTCAACTTAGTCATTTTTCCGGCGTTTATCAGACTTTCAGATAGGGGAAATGTCAGTGAGCGTTCCTATTTCAGTTCCAGAGCGATTCACCTGATGAGTCCTTCATATTTAGTCGTTTTCAGCCAATTTTCAGAATTTTTGAAAATTTCACTTTTTTGTGAAAATATCCACTAAATGAGGGAATAATATGTGTGAGGGTAAGTCAGGAGAGTTCCAAATGTTTGTGGGTAGAATATATATCCCACGGGGGTAAAATTGAAAAAAGTTGAAAAAAAATTATTTTTGGACTTAGTCATTTTTCTGGCGTTTATCAGACTTTCAGATAGGGGAAATGTCAGTGAGCATTCCGATTTCAGTTCCAGAGCGATTCGGCCGATGAGTCTTTCATATTTAGTCGTTTTCAGCCAATTTTCAGAATTTTTGAAAATTTCACTTTTTTGTGAAAATATCCACTAAATGAGGGAATAATATGTGTGAGGGCACCCCATGAGAGTTCCAAATGTGTGTGGGTAGAATATATATCCCACGGGGGTAAAATTGAAAAAAGTTGAAAAAAAAAAATTTTTGGACTTTATCATTTTTTTGGCGTTTATCAGACTTTCAGATAGAGGAAATGTCAGTGAGCATTCCGATTTCAGTTCCAGAGCGATTCGCCCGATGAGTCCTTCATATTTAGTCGTTTTCAGCAAATTTTCTGAATTTTTGAAAATTTCCTTTTTTGTGAAAATATCCACTCAATGAGGGAATAATATGTGTGAGGGTACACCAGGAGAGTTACAAATGTGTGTGGGTAGAATATATATCCCACGGGGGTAAAATTTAAAAAAAAATTTTTTTGACTTAGTCATTTTTCCGGCGTTTATCAGACTTTCAGATAGGGGAAATGTCAGTGAGCGTTCCGATTTCAGTTCCAGAGCGATTCTTCCGATGAGTCCTTCATATTTAGTCGTTTGCATCCAATTTTCAGAATTTCTGAAAATTTCACTTTATTGTGAAAATATCCACTAAATGAGGGAATAAAATGTGTGAGGGTACCCCAGGAGAGTTCCAAATGTTTGTGGGTAGAATATATATCCCACGGGGGTAAAATTGAAAAAAGTTGAAAATGTTTTTTTTCGACTTAGTCATTTTTCCTGCGTTTATCAGACTTTCAGATAGGGGAAATGTCAGTGAGCATTCCGATTTCAGTTCCAGAGCGATTCACCCGATGAGTCCTTCATATTTAGTCGTTTTCAGACAATTTTCTGAATTTTTGAAAATTTCACTTTTTTGTGAAAATATCCACTAAATGACGGAATAATATGTGTGAGGGCACCCCATGAGAGTTCCAAATGTGTGTGGGTAGAATACATATCCACACGGGGGCAAAATTGAAAAAAGTTGAAAAAAATTTTTTTTGAACTTAGTCATTTTCCGGCGTTTATCAGACTTTCAGATAGGGGAAATGTCAGTGAGCATTCCGATTTCAGTTCCAGAGCGATTCGCCCGATGAGTCCTTCATATTTAGTCGTTTTCAGACAATTTTCTGAATTTTTGAAAATTTCACTTTTTTGTGAAAATATCCACTAAATGAGGGAATAATATGTGTGAGGGCACCCCATGAGAGTTCCAAATGTGTGTGGGTAGAATACATATCCACACGGGGGCAAAATTGAAAAAAGTTGAAAAAAATTTTTTTTGAACTTAGTCATTTTTCCGGCATTTATCAGACTTTCAGATAGGGGAAATGTCAGTTAGCATTCCGATTTCAGTTCCATAGCGATTCGCCCGATGAGTCCTTCATATTTAGTCGTTTTCAGCAAATTTTCTGAATTTTTGAAAATTTCCTTTTTTGTCAAAATATCCACTAAATGAGGGAATAATATGTGTGAGGGTAAGCCAGGAGAGTTCCAAATGTGTGGTTAGAATATATATCCCACGGGGGTAAAATTTTAAAAAAATTTTTCTTGGACTTAGTCATTTTTCCGGCGTTTATCAGACTTTCAGATAGGGGAAATGTCAGTGAGCGTTCCGATTTCAGTTCCAGAGCGGTTCACCCGATGAGTCTTTCATATTTAGTCGTTTTTAGCCAATTTTCTGAATTTTTGAAAATTTCACTTTTTTGTGAAAATATCCACTAAATAAGGGAATAATATGTGTGAGGGCACCCCAGGAGAGTTCCAAATGTGTGTGGGGAGAATATATATCCCACGGGGGTAAAATTGAAAAAAGTTGAATTTTTTTTTTTCGAATTAGTCATTTTTCCGGCGTTTATCAGACTTTCAGATAGGGGAAATGTCAGTGAGCGTTCCGATTTCAGTTTCAGAGCGATTCGCCCGATGAGTCCTTCATATTTAGTCGTTTTCAGCCAATATTCTGAATTTTTAAAAATTTCACTTTTTTTGTGAAAATATCCACTAAATGAGGGAATAATATGTGTGAGGGTAAGCCAGGAGAGTTCCAAATGTTTGTGGGTAGAATATATATCCCACGGGGGTAAAATTGAAAAAAGTTGAAAAAAAATTATTTTTGGACTTAGTCATTTTTCTGGCGTTTATCAGACTTTCAGATAGGGGAAATGTCAGTGAGCATTCCGATTTCAGTTCCAGAGCGATCCGGCCCATGAGTCCTTCATATTTAGTCGTTTTCAGCCAATTTTCAGAATTTTTGAAAATTTCACTTTTTTGTGAAAATATCCACTAAATGAGGGAATAATATGTGTGAGGGCACCCCATGAGAGTTCCAAATGTGTGTGGGTAGAATATATATCCCACGGGGGTAAAATTGAAAAAAGTTGAAAAAAAAAAATTTTTGGACTTTATCATTTTTTTGGCGTTTATCAGACTTTCAGATAGAGGAAATGTCAGTGAGCATTCCGATTTCAGTTCCAGAGCGATTCGCCCGAAGAGTCCTTCATATTTAGTCGTTTTCAGCAAATTTTCTGAATTTTTGAAAATTTCCTTTTTTGTGAAAATATCCACTCAATGAGGGAATAATATGTGTGAGGGTACACCAGGAGAGTTACAAATGTGTGTGGGTAGAATATATATCCCACGGGGGTAAAATTTAAAAAAAAAATTTTTTGACTTAGTCATTTTTCCGGCGTTTATCAGACTTTCAGATAGGGGAAATGTCAGTGAGCGTTCCGATTTCAGTTCCAGAGCGATTCTTCCGATGAGTCCTTCATATTTAGTCGTTTGCATCCAATTTTCTGAATTTCTGAAAATTTCACTTTTTTGTGAAAATATCCACTAAATGAGGGAATAATATGTGTGAGGGTACCCCAGGAGAGTTCCAAATGTTTGTGGGTAGAATATATATCCCACGGGGGTAAAATTGAAAAAAGTTGAAAAAAATTTTGGGGGGACTTAGTAATTTTTCCGGCGTTTATCAGATTTTCAGATAGGGGAAATGTCAGTGAGCGCTCCGATTTCAGTTCCAAAGCCATTCGCCCGATGAGTACTTCATATTTAATCGTTTTCAGCCAATTTTCAGAATTTTTGAAAATTTCACTTTTTTGTGAAAATATACACTAAATGAGGGAATAATATTTGTGAGGGTACCCCAGGAGAGTTCCAAATGTGTGTGGGTAGAATATATATCCCACGGGGGTAAAATTGAAAAAAGTTGAAATTTTTTTTTTCGAATTAGTCATTTTTCCGGCGTTTATCAGACTTTCAGATAGGGGAAATGTCAGTGAGCGTTCCGATTTCAGTTCCAGAGCGGTTCGCCCGATGAGTCCTTCATATTTAGTCGTTTTCAGCCAATTTTCAGAATTTTTGAAAATTTCACTTTTTTGTCAAAATATCCACTAAATGCGGGAATAATATGTGTGAGAGTACCCCAGGAGAGTTCCAAATGTGTGCGGGTAGGATATATTTCCCACGGGGGTAAAATTGAAAAAAGTTGAACATTTTTTTTTTTTCGACTTAGTCATTTTTCCGGCGTTTATCAGACTTTCAGATAGGGGAAATGTCAGTGAGCGTTCCGATTTCAGTTCCAAAGCGATTCTCCCGATAAGTACTTCATATTTAATCGTTTTCAGCCAATTTTCTGAATTTTTGAAAATTTCACTTTTTTGTGAAAATATCCACTAAATGAGGGAATAATATGTGTGACGGTACCCCAGGATAGTTCCAAATGTGTGTGAGTAGAATATATATCCCACGGGGGTAAAATTGAAAAAAGTTGAAAAAAAATTTTTTTTGGACTGTCATTTTTCCGGCGTTTATCAGACTTTCAGATAGGGGAAATGTCAGTGAGCGTTCCGATTTCAGTTCCAAAGCGATTCTCCCGATAAGTACTTCATATTTAATCGTTTTCAGCCAATTTTCTGAATTTTTGAAAATTTAACTTTTTTGTGAAAATATCCACTAAATGAGGGAATAATATGTGTGAGGGTACCCCAGGAGAGTTCCAAATGTGTGTGGGTAGAATTAATATCCACAGGGGTAAAATTGAAAAAAGTTAAAAATAATTTTTGGGGGATATAGTCATTTTTCCGGCGTTTATCAGACTTTCAGATAGGGGAAATGTCAGTGAGCGTTCCGATTTCAGTTCCAAAGCGATTCGCCTGATGAGTCCTTCATATTTAGTCGTTTTCAGCCAATTTTCAGAATTTTTGAAAATTTCACTTTTTTGTGAAAATATCCACTAAATGAGGGAATAATATGTGTGACGGTACCCCAGGAGAGTTCCACATGTGTGTGAGTAGAATACATATCCCAGAGGGGTAAAATTGAAAAAAGTTGAAAAAAAATTTTTTTTCAGACTTAGTCATTTTCCGGCGTTTATCAGACTTTCAGATAGGGGAAATGTCAGTGAGCTTTCCGATTTCAGTTCCAGAGTGATTCGCCTGATGAGTTCTTCATATTTAGTCATTTTCAGCCAATTTTCTGAATTTTTGAAAATTTCACTTTTTTGTGAAAATATGCACTAAATGAGGGAATAATATGTGTGACGGTACCCCAGGAGAGTTCCAAATGTGTGTGAGTAGAATATATATCCCACAGGGGTAAAATTGAAAAAAGTTGAAAAAAAATTTCTTTTGGACTTAGTCATTTTTCCTGCCTTTATCAGACTTTCAGACAAGGGAAATGTCAGTGAGCATTCCGATTTCAGTTCCAAAGCTGTTCGCCCGATGAGTCCTTCATATTTAGTCGTTTTCAGCCAATTTTCTGAATTTTTGAAAATGTCACTTTTTTGTGAAAATATCCACTAAATGAGGGAATAATATGTGTGAGGGTACCCCAGGAGAGTTCCAAATGTGTGTGGGTGGAATTAATATCCACAGGGGTAAAATTGAAAAAAGTTGAAAAAATATTTTTGGGGGACTTAGTCATTTTTCCGGCGTTCATCAGTCTTTCAGATAGGGGAAATGTCAGTGAGCGTTCCGATTTCAGTTCCAGAGCGATTTGCCTGATGAGTCCTTCATATTTAGTCGTTTTCAGCCAATTTTCTGAATTTTTGAAAATTTCACTTTTTTGTGAAAATATGCACTAAATGAGGGAATAAAATGTGTGACGGTACACCAGGAGATTTCCAAATGTGTGTGAGTAGAATATATATCCCACAGGGGCAAAATTGAAAAAAGTTGAAAACATTTTTTTTTTCGACTTAGTCATTTTCCGGCGTTTATCAGACTTTCAGATAGGGGAAATGTCAGTGAGCTTTCCGATTTCAGTTCCAGAGCGATTTACACGATGAGTCCTTCATATTTAGTCATTTTCAGCCAATTTTCTGAATTTTTGAAAATTTCACTTTTTTGAGAAAATATCCACTAAATGAGGGAATAATATGTGTGAGGGTAACCCAGTAGAGTTCCAAATGTGTGTGGGTAGAATTAATATCCACAGGGGTAAAATTGAAAAAAGTTAAAAAAAAATTTGGGGGGACTTAGTCATTTTTCCGGCGTTTATCAGACTTTCAGATAGGGGAAATGTCAGTGAGCGTTCCGATTTCAGTTCCAGAGCGATTTGCCTGATGAGTCCTTCATATTTAGTCGTTTTCAGCCAATTTTCTGAATTTTTGAAAATTTCACTTTTTTGTGAAAATATCCACTAAATGAGGGAATAATATGTGTGAGGGTACCCCAGGAGAGTTCCAAATGTGCGTGGGTAGAATATATATCCCACGGGGGCAAAATTGAAAAAAGTTGAAAAAATTTTTTTTTTTCAACTGAGTCATTTTCCGGTGTTTATCAGACTTTCAGATAGGGGAAATGTCAGTGAGCGTTCCGATTTCAGTTCCAGAGCGATTCGCCCGATGAGTCCTTCATATTTAGTCGTTTTCAGCCAATTTTCTGAATTTTTGAAAATTTCACTTTTTTGTGAAAATATCCACTAAATGAGGGAATAATATGTGTGAGGGTACCCCAGGAGAGTTCCAAATGTGTGTGGGTAGAATTAAAATCCACAGGGGTAAAATTGAAAAAAGTTGAAAAAAATTTTTTGGGGGACTTAGTCATTTTTCCGGCATTCATCAGACTTTCAGATAGGGGAAATGTCAGTGAGCCTTCCGATTTCAGTTCCAGAGCGATTCGCCCGGTGAATCCTTCATATTTAGTCGTTTTCAGCCAATTTTCTGAATTTTTGAAAATTTCACTTTTTTTGTGAAAATATCCACTAAATGAGGGAATAATATGTGTGAGGGTACCCCAGGAGAATTCCAAATGTGCTTGGGTAGAATATATATCCCACGGGGGCAAAATGGAAAAAAGTTGAAAAAAAATTTTTTTTTCGACTTATTCATTTTCCGGCATTTATCAGACTTTCAGATAGGGGAAATGTCAGTGAGCGTTCCGATTTCAGTTCCAGAGCGATTCGCCCGATGAGTCCTTCATATTTAGTCGTTTTCAGCCAATTTTCTGAATTTTTGAAAATTTCACTTTTTTGTGAAAATATCCACTAAATGAGGGAATAATATGTGTGAGGGTACCCCAGGAGAGTTCCAAATGTGTGTGGGTAGAATTAAAATCCACAGGGGTAAAATTGAAAAAAGTTAAAAAAAATTTTTTGGGGACTTAGTCATTTTTCCGGCATTTCTCAGACTTTCAGATAGGGGTAATGTCAGTTAGAGTTCCGATTTCAGTTCCAGAGCGATTCGCCCGATGAGTCCTTCATATTTAGTCGTTTTCAGCCAATTTTCTGAGTTTTTGAAAATTTCACTTTTTTGTGAAAATATCCACTAAATGAGGGAATAATATGTGTGAGGGTACCCCAGGAGAGTTCCAAATGTGTGTGGGTAGAATATATATCCACAGGGGTAAAATTGAAAAAAGTTGAAATACATTTTTTTGGGGACCTAGTCATTTTTCCGGCGTTTCTCAGACTTTCAGATAGGGGAAATGTCAGTGAGCGTTCCGATTTCAGTTCCAGAGCGATTCGCCCGATGTGTCCTTCATATTTAGTCGTTTTCAGCCAATTTTCAGAATTTTTGAAAATTTCACTTTTTTTTGAAAATATCCACTAAATGATGGAATAATATGTGTGAGGGTAAGCCAGGAGAGTTAAAATGTGTGTGGGTAGAATATATATCCCACGGGGGTAAAATTGGAAAAAGTTGAAATATTTTTTTTTTCGACTTAGTCATTTATCCGCCGTTTATCAGACTTTCAGATAGAGGAAATGTCAGTGAGCATTCCGATTTCAGTTCCAGAGCGATTATCCCGATGAGTCCTTCATATTTAGTCGTTGTCAGCCAATTTTCTGAATTTTTGAAAATGTCACTTTTTTGTGAAAATATCCACTAAATGAGGGAATAATATGTGTGAGGGTACCCCAGGAGAGTTCCAAATGTGTGTGGGTAGAATATATATCCCACGGGGGTAAAATTGAAAAAAGTTGAAAATTTTTTTTTTTTCGACTTAGTCATTTATCCGGCGTTTATCAGACTTTCAGATAGGGGAAATGTCAGTGAGCATTCCGATTTCAGTTCCAGAGCGATTATCCCGATGAGTCCTTCATATTTAGCCGTTGTCAGCCAATTTTCTGAATTTTTGAAAATGTCACTTTTTTGTGAAAATATCCACTAAATGAGGGAATAATATGTGTGAGGGTACCGCAGGAGAGTTCCAAATGTGTGTGGGTAGAATATATATCCCACGGGGGTAAAATTGAAAAAAGTTTAAATATTTTTTTTTTCGACTTAGTCATTTATCCGGCGTTTATCAGACTTTCAGATACGGGAAATGTCAGTGAGCATTCCGATTTCAGTTCTAGAGCGATTCTCCCGATCAGTCCTTCATATTTAGTCGTTGTCAGCCAATTTTCTGAATTTTTGAAAATGTCACTTTTTTGTGAAAATATGCACTAAATGAGGAAATAATATATGTGAGAGTACCCCAGGAGAGTTCCAAATGTGTGTGGGTAGAATATATATCCCACGGGGGTAAAATTGAAAAAAGTTGAAAAAAAAATTTTTTTGGACTTAGTCATTTTTCCGGCGTTTATCAGACTTTCAGATAGGGGAAATGTCAGTGAGCGTCCCGATTTCAGTACCAGAGCGATTCGCCCGATGAGTACTTCATATTTAGTCGTTTTCAGCCAATTTTCAGAATTTTTGAAAATTTCACTTTTTTGTGAAAATATCTACTAAATGAGGAAATAATATATGTGAGAGTACCCCAGGAGAGTTCCAAATGTGTGTGGGTAGAATATATATCCCACGGGGGTAAAATTGAAAAAAGTTGAAAAAAAAATTTTTTTGGACTTAGTCATTTTTCCGGCATTTATCAGACTTTCAAATAGGGGAAATGTCAGTGAGCGTTCCGATTTCAGTACCAGAGCGATTCGCCCGATGAGTCCTTCATATTTAGTCGTTTTCAGCCAATTTTCTTAATTTTTGAAAAATTTAACTTTTTTGTGAAAATATCCACTAAATGAGGGAATAATATGTGTGAGGGTAAGCCAGGAGAGTTCCAAATGTGTGTGGGTAGAATATATATCCCACGGGGGTAAAATTGAAAAAAGTTGAAATTTTTTTTTTCGAATTAGTCATTTTTCCGGCGTTTATCAGACTTTCAGATAGGGGAAATGTCAGTGAGCGTTCCGATTTCAGTTCCAGAGCGGTTCGCCCGATGAGTCCTTCATATTTAGTCGTTTTCAGCCAATTTTCAGAATTTTTGAAAATTTCACTTTTTTGTCAAAATATCCACTAAATGCGGGAATAATATGTGTGAGAGTACCCCAGGAGAGTTCCAAATGTGTGCGGGTAGGATATATTTCCCACGGGGGTAAAATTGAAAAAAGTTGAACATTTTTTTTTTTTCGACTTAGTCATTTTTCCGGCGTTTATCAGACTTTCAGATAGGGGAAATGTCAGTGAGCGTTCCGATTTCAGTTCCAAAGCGATTCTCCCGATAAGTACTTCATATTTAATCGTTTTCAGCCAATTTTCTGAATTTTTGAAAATTTCACTTTTTTGTGAAAATATCCACTAAATGAGGGAATAATATGTGTGACGGTACCCCAGGATAGTTCCAAATGTGTGTGAGTAGAATATATATCCCACGGGGGTAAAATTGAAAAAAGTTGAAAAAAAATTTTTTTTGGACTGTCATTTTTCCGGCGTTTATCAGACTTTCAGATAGGGGAAATGTCAGTGAGCATTCCGATTTCAGTTCCAGAGCGATTCGCCCGATGAGTCCTTCATATTTAGTCATTTTCAGCCAATTTTCTGAATTTTTGAAAATTTAACTTTTTTGTGAAAATATCCACTAAATGAGGGAATAATATGTGTGAGGGTACCCCAGGAGAGTTCCAAATGTGTGTGGGTAGAATTAATATCCACAGGGGTAAAATTGAAAAAAGTTAAAAATAATTTTTGGGGGATATAGTCATTTTTCCGGCGTTTATCAGACTTTCAGATAGGGGAAATGTCAGTGAGCGTTCCGATTTCAGTTCCAAAGCGATTCGCCTGATGAGTCCTTCATATTTAGTCGTTTTCAGCCAATTTTCAGAATTTTTGAAAATTTCACTTTTTTGTGAAAATATCCACTAAATGAGGGAATAATATGTGTGACGGTACCCCAGGAGAGTTCCACATGTGTGTGAGTAGAATACATATCCCAGAGGGGTAAAATTGAAAAAAGTTGAAAAAAAATTTTTTTTCAGACTTAGTCATTTTCCGGCGTTTATCAGACTTTCAGATAGGGGAAATGTCAGTGAGCTTTCCGATTTCAGTTCCAGAGTGATTCGCCTGATGAGTTCTTCATATTTAGTCATTTTCAGCCAATTTTCTGAATTTTTGAAAATTTCACTTTTTTGTGAAAATATGCACTAAATGAGGGAATAATATGTGTGACGGTACCCCAGGAGAGTTCCAAATGTGTGTGAGTAGAATATATATCCCACAGGGGTAAAATTGAAAAAAGTTGAAAAAAAATTTCTTTTGGACTTAGTCATTTTTCCTGCCTTTATCAGACTTTCAGACAAGGGAAATGTCAGTGAGCATTCCGATTTCAGTTCCAAAGCTGTTCGCCCGATGAGTCCTTCATATTTAGTCGTTTTCAGCCAATTTTCTGAATTTTTGAAAATGTCACTTTTTTGTGAAAATATCCACTAAATGAGGGAATAATATGTGTGAGGGTACCCCAGGAGAGTTCCAAATGTGTGTGGGTGGAATTAATATCCACAGGGGTAAAATTGAAAAAAGTTGAAAAAATATTTTTGGGGGACTTAGTCATTTTTCCGGCGTTCATCAGTCTTTCAGATAGGGGAAATGTCAGTGAGCGTTCCGATTTCAGTTCCAGAGCGATTTGCCTGATGAGTCCTTCATATTTAGTCGTTTTCAGCCAATTTTCTGAATTTTTGAAAATTTCACTTTTTTGTGAAAATATGCACTAAATGAGGGAATAAAATGTGTGACGGTACACCAGGAGATTTCCAAATGTGTGTGAGTAGAATATATATCCCACAGGGGCAAAATTGAAAAAAGTTGAAAACATTTTTTTTTTCGACTTAGTCATTTTCCGGCGTTTATCAGACTTTCAGATAGGGGAAATGTCAGTGAGCTTTCCGATTTCAGTTCCAGAGCGATTTACACGATGAGTCCTTCATATTTAGTCATTTTCAGCCAATTTTCTGAATTTTTGAAAATTTCACTTTTTTGAGAAAATATCCACTAAATGAGGGAATAATATGTGTGAGGGTAACCCAGTAGAGTTCCAAATGTGTGTGGGTAGAATTAATATCCACAGGGGTAAAATTGAAAAAAGTTAAAAAAAAATTTGGGGGGACTTAGTCATTTTTCCGGCGTTTATCAGACTTTCAGATAGGGGAAATGTCAGTGAGCGTTCCGATTTCAGTTCCAGAGCGATTTGCCTGATGAGTCCTTCATATTTAGTCGTTTTCAGCCAATTTTCTGAATTTTTGAAAATTTCACTTTTTTGTGAAAATATCCACTAAATGAGGGAATAATATGTGTGAGGGTACCCCAGGAGAGTTCCAAATGTGCGTGGGTAGAATATATATCCCACGGGGGCAAAATTGAAAAAAGTTGAAAAAATTTTTTTTTTTCAACTGAGTCATTTTCCGGTGTTTATCAGACTTTCAGATAGGGGAAATGTCAGTGAGCGTTCCGATTTCAGTTCCAGAGCGATTCGCCCGATGAGTCCTTCATATTTAGTCGTTTTCAGCCAATTTTCTGAATTTTTGAAAATTTCACTTTTTTGTGAAAATATCCACTAAATGAGGGAATAATATGTGTGAGGGTACCCCAGGAGAGTTCCAAATGTGTGTGGGTAGAATTAAAATCCACAGGGGTAAAATTGAAAAAAGTTGAAAAAAATTTTTTGGGGGACTTAGTCATTTTTCCGGCATTCATCAGACTTTCAGATAGGGGAAATGTCAGTGAGCCTTCCGATTTCAGTTCCAGAGCGATTCGCCCGGTGAATCCTTCATATTTAGTCGTTTTCAGCCAATTTTCTGAATTTTTGAAAATTTCACTTTTTTTGTGAAAATATCCACTAAATGAGGGAATAATATGTGTGAGGGTACCCCAGGAGAATTCCAAATGTGCTTGGGTAGAATATATATCCCACGGGGGCAAAATGGAAAAAAGTTGAAAAAAAATTTTTTTTTCGACTTATTCATTTTCCGGCATTTATCAGACTTTCAGATAGGGGAAATGTCAGTGAGCGTTCCGATTTCAGTTCCAGAGCGATTCGCCCGATGAGTCCTTCATATTTAGTCGTTTTCAGCCAATTTTCTGAATTTTTGAAAATTTCACTTTTTTGTGAAAATATCCACTAAATGAGGGAATAATATGTGTGAGGGTACCCCAGGAGAGTTCCAAATGTGTGTGGGTAGAATTAAAATCCACAGGGGTAAAATTGAAAAAAGTTAAAAAAAATTTTTTGGGGACTTAGTCATTTTTCCGGCATTTCTCAGACTTTCAGATAGGGGTAATGTCAGTTAGAGTTCCGATTTCAGTTCCAGAGCGATTCGCCCGATGAGTCCTTCATATTTAGTCGTTTTCAGCCAATTTTCTGAGTTTTTGAAAATTTCACTTTTTTGTGAAAATATCCACTAAATGAGGGAATAATATGTGTGAGGGTACCCCAGGAGAGTTCCAAATGTGTGTGGGTAGAATATATATCCACAGGGGTAAAATTGAAAAAAGTTGAAATACATTTTTTTGGGGACCTAGTCATTTTTCCGGCGTTTCTCAGACTTTCAGATAGGGGAAATGTCAGTGAGCGTTCCGATTTCAGTTCCAGAGCGATTCGCCCGATGTGTCCTTCATATTTAGTCGTTTTCAGCCAATTTTCAGAATTTTTGAAAATTTCACTTTTTTTTGAAAATATCCACTAAATGATGGAATAATATGTGTGAGGGTAAGCCAGGAGAGTTAAAATGTGTGTGGGTAGAATATATATCCCACGGGGGTAAAATTGGAAAAAGTTGAAATATTTTTTTTTTCGACTTAGTCATTTATCCGCCGTTTATCAGACTTTCAGATAGAGGAAATGTCAGTGAGCATTCCGATTTCAGTTCCAGAGCGATTATCCCGATGAGTCCTTCATATTTAGTCGTTGTCAGCCAATTTTCTGAATTTTTGAAAATGTCACTTTTTTGTGAAAATATCCACTAAATGAGGGAATAATATGTGTGAGGGTACCCCAGGAGAGTTCCAAATGTGTGTGGGTAGAATATATATCCCACGGGGGTAAAATTGAAAAAAGTTGAAAATTTTTTTTTTTTCGACTTAGTCATTTATCCGGCGTTTATCAGACTTTCAGATAGGGGAAATGTCAGTGAGCATTCCGATTTCAGTTCCAGAGCGATTATCCCGATGAGTCCTTCATATTTAGCCGTTGTCAGCCAATTTTCTGAATTTTTGAAAATGTCACTTTTTTGTGAAAATATCCACTAAATGAGGGAATAATATGTGTGAGGGTACCGCAGGAGAGTTCCAAATGTGTGTGGGTAGAATATATATCCCACGGGGGTAAAATTGAAAAAAGTTTAAATATTTTTTTTTTCGACTTAGTCATTTATCCGGCGTTTATCAGACTTTCAGATACGGGAAATGTCAGTGAGCATTCCGATTTCAGTTCTAGAGCGATTCTCCCGATCAGTCCTTCATATTTAGTCGTTGTCAGCCAATTTTCTGAATTTTTGAAAATGTCACTTTTTTGTGAAAATATGCACTAAATGAGGAAATAATATATGTGAGAGTACCCCAGGAGAGTTCCAAATGTGTGTGGGTAGAATATATATCCCACGGGGGTAAAATTGAAAAAAGTTGAAAAAAAAATTTTTTTGGACTTAGTCATTTTTCCGGCGTTTATCAGACTTTCAGATAGGGGAAATGTCAGTGAGCGTCCCGATTTCAGTACCAGAGCGATTCGCCCGATGAGTACTTCATATTTAGTCGTTTTCAGCCAATTTTCAGAATTTTTGAAAATTTCACTTTTTTGTGAAAATATCTACTAAATGAGGAAATAATATATGTGAGAGTACCCCAGGAGAGTTCCAAATGTGTGTGGGTAGAATATATATCCCACGGGGGTAAAATTGAAAAAAGTTGAAAAAAAAATTTTTTTGGACTTAGTCATTTTTCCGGCATTTATCAGACTTTCAAATAGGGGAAATGTCAGTGAGCGTTCCGATTTCAGTACCAGAGCGATTCGCCCGATGAGTCCTTCATATTTAGTCGTTTTCAGCCAATTTTCTTAATTTTTGAAAAATTTAACTTTTTTGTGAAAATATCCACTAAATGAGGGAATAATATGTGTGAGGGTAAGCCAGGAGAGTTCCAAATGTGTGTGGGTAGAATATATATCCCACGGGGGTAAAATTGAAAAAAGTTGAAAAAAAAATTTTTTTGGACTAAGTCATTTTTCTAGCTTTATCAGACTTTCACTTAGGAGAAATGTCAGTGAGCCTTCCGATTTCAATTCCAGAGCGATTCGCCCGATGAGTCCTTCATATTTAGTCATTTTCAGCCAATTTTATGAATTTTTTAAAATTTCACTTTTTTGTGAAAATATCCACTAAATGAGGGAATAATATGTGTGAGGGTACCCCAGGAGAGTTCCAAAAGTGTGGGTAGAATATATATCCACAGAGGAAAAAATGAAAAAAGTTGAAAAAATTTTTTTGGGGGATTTAGTCATTTTTCCGGCGTTTATCAGACATTCAGATAGGGGAAATGTCAGTGAGCATTCCGATTTCAGCTCCCGAGCGATTCTCCCGATGAGTCCTTCATATTTAATCATCAGCCAATTTTCTAAATTTTTGAAAATGTCACTTTTTTGTAAAAATATCCACTAAATGAGGGAATAATATGTGTGAGGCTACCCCAGTAGAGTTCCAAATGTGTTTGGGTAGAATATATATCCCACGGGGGTAAAATTTAAAAAAGTTGAAAAAATTTTTTTTTTCGACTAAGTCATTTTTCCGGCGTTTATCAGACTTTCAGATAGAGGAAATGTCAGTGAGCATTTCGATTTCAGTTCCAGAGTGATTCGCCCGATGAGTCCTTCATATTTTGTCGTTTTCAGCCAATTTTCTGAATTTTTAAAATTTCACTTTTTTGTGAAAATATGCACTAAATGAGGGAATAATATGTGTGAGAGTACCCCAGGAGAGTTCCAAATGTGTGTGGGTAGAATATATATCCCACGGGGGTAAAATTGAAAAAAGTTAAAAAAAATTTTTTTTTGGACTAAATCATTTTTCCGGCGTTTATCAGACTTTCAGATAGGTGAAAATGTCAGTGAGCGTTCCGATTTCAGTTCCAGAGCGATTCGCCCGATGAGTCCTTCATATTTAGTCGTTTTCAGCCAATTTTTGGAATTTTTGAAAATGTCACTTTTTTGTGAAAATATCCACTAAATGAGGGAATAATATGTGTGAGGGTACCCCAGGAGAGTTCCAAATGTTTGTGGGTAGAATATATATCCCACAGGGGTAAAATTGAAAAAAGTTTAAAAAAATTTTTTTTTAGACTAAGTCATTTTTCCGGCGTTTATCAGACTTTCAGATAGGTGAAAATGTCAGTGAGCGTTCCAATTTCAGTTCCAGAGCGATTCGCCCGATGAGTCCTTCATATTTAGTCGTTTTCAGCCAATTTTTGGAATTTTTGAAAATGTCACTTTTTTGTGAAAATATCCACTAAATGAGGGAATAATATGTGTGAGGGTACCCCAGGAGAGTTCCAAATGTTTGTGGGTAGAATATATATCCCACGGGGGTAAAATTGAAAAAAGTTGAAAAAAATTTTTTTTTCGACTTAGTCATTTTTCCGGCGTTTATCAGACTTTCAGATAGGGGAAATGTCAGTGAGCATTCCGATTTCAGTTCCAGAGCGATTCGCCCGATGAGTCCTCCATATTTAGTCACTTTCAGCCAATTTTCTGAATTTTTGAAAATTTCACTTTTTTGTCAAAATATCCACTAAGTGAGGGAATAATATGTGTGAGGGTACCCCAGGAGAATTCCAAATGTGCTTGGGTAGAATATATATCCCACGGGGGCAAAATGGAAAAAAGTTGAAAAAAAATTTTTTTTTCGACTTATTCATTTTCCGGCATTTATCAGACTTTCAGATAGGGGAAATGTCAGTGAGCGTTCCGATTTCAGTTCCAGAGCGATTCGCCCGATGAGTCCTTCATATTTAGTCGTTTTCAGCCAATTTTCTGAATTTTTGAAAATTTCACTTTTTTGTGAAAATATCCACTAAATGAGGGAATAATATGTGTGAGGGTACCCCAGGAGAGTTCCAAATGTGTGTGGGTAGAATTAAAATCCACAGGGGTAAAATTGAAAAAAGTTAAAAAAAATTTTTTGGGGATTTAGTCATTTTTCCGGCATTTCTCAGACTTTCAGATAGGGGTAATGTCAGTTAGAGTTCCGATTTCAGTTCCAGAGCGATTCGCCCGATGAGTCCTTCATATTTAGTCGTTTTCAGCCAATTTTCTGAGTTTTTGAAAATTTCACTTTTTTGTGAAAATATCCACTAAATGAGGGAATAATATGTGTGAGGGTACCCCAGGAGAGTTCCAAATGTGTGTGGGTAGAATATATATCCACAGGGGTAAAATTGAAAAAAGTTGAAATACATTTTTTTGGGGACCTAGTCATTTTTCCGGCGTTTCTCAGACTTTCAGATAGGGGAAATGTCAGTGAGCGTTCCGATTTCAGTTCCAGAGCGATTCGCCCGATGTGTCCTTCATATTTAGTCGTTTTCAGCCAATTTTCAGAATTTTTGAAAATTTCACTTTTTTTTGAAAATATCCACTAAATGATGGAATAATATGTGTGAGGGTAAGCCAGGAGAGTTAAAATGTGTGTGGGTAGAATATATATCCCACGGGGGTAAAATTGGAAAAAGTTGAAATATTTTTTTTTTCGACTTAGTCATTTATCCGCCGTTTATCAGACTTTCAGATAGAGGAAATGTCAGTGAGCATTCCGATTTCAGTTCCAGAGCGATTATCCCGATGAGTCCTTCATATTTAGTCGTTGTCAGCCAATTTTCTGAATTTTTGAAAATGTCACTTTTTTGTGAAAATATCCACTAAATGAGGGAATAATATGTGTGAGGGTACCCCAGGAGAGTTCCAAATGTGTGTGGGTAGAATATATATCCCACGGGGGTAAAATTGAAAAAAGTTGAAAATTTTTTTTTTTTCGACTTAGTCATTTATCCGGCGTTTATCAGACTTTCAGATAGGGGAAATGTCAGTGAGCATTCCGATTTCAGTTCCAGAGCGATTATCCCGATGAGTCCTTCATATTTAGCCGTTGTCAGCCAATTTTCTGAATTTTTGAAAATGTCACTTTTTTGTGAAAATATCCACTAAATGAGGGAATAATATGTGTGAGGGTACCGCAGGAGAGTTCCAAATGTGTGTGGGTAGAATATATATCCCACGGGGGTAAAATTGAAAAAAGTTTAAATATTTTTTTTTTCGACTTAGTCATTTATCCGGCGTTTATCAGACTTTCAGATACGGGAAATGTCAGTGAGCATTCCGATTTCAGTTCTAGAGCGATTCTCCCGATCAGTCCTTCATATTTAGTCGTTGTCAGCCAATTTTCTGAATTTTTGAAAATGTCACTTTTTTGTGAAAATATGCACTAAATGAGGAAATAATATATGTGAGAGTACCCCAGGAGAGTTCCAAATGTGTGTGGGTAGAATATATATCCCACGGGGGTAAAATTGAAAAAAGTTGAAAAAAAAATTTTTTTGGACTTAGTCATTTTTCCGGCGTTTATCAGACTTTCAGATAGGGGAAATGTCAGTGAGCGTCCCGATTTCAGTACCAGAGCGATTCGCCCGATGAGTACTTCATATTTAGTCGTTTTCAGCCAATTTTCAGAATTTTTGAAAATTTCACTTTTTTGTGAAAATATCTACTAAATGAGGAAATAATATATGTGAGAGTACCCCAGGAGAGTTCCAAATGTGTGTGGGTAGAATATATATCCCACGGGGGTAAAATTGAAAAAAGTTGAAAAAAAAATTTTTTTGGACTTAGTCATTTTTCCGGCATTTATCAGACTTTCAAATAGGGGAAATGTCAGTGAGCGTTCCGATTTCAGTACCAGAGCGATTCGCCCGATGAGTCCTTCATATTTAGTCGTTTTCAGCCAATTTTCTTAATTTTTGAAAAATTTAACTTTTTTGTGAAAATATCCACTAAATGAGGGAATAATATGTGTGAGGGTAAGCCAGGAGAGTTCCAAATGTGTGTGGGTAGAATATATATCCCACGGGGGTAAAATTGAAAAAAGTTGAAAAAAAAATTTTTTTGGACTAAGTCATTTTTCTAGCTTTATCAGACTTTCACTTAGGAGAAATGTCAGTGAGCCTTCCGATTTCAATTCCAGAGCGATTCGCCCGATGAGTCCTTCATATTTAGTCATTTTCAGCCAATTTTATGAATTTTTTAAAATTTCACTTTTTTGTGAAAATATCCACTAAATGAGGGAATAATATGTGTGAGGGTACCCCAGGAGAGTTCCAAAAGTGTGGGTAGAATATATATCCACAGAGGAAAAAATGAAAAAAGTTGAAAAAATTTTTTTGGGGGATTTAGTCATTTTTCCGGCGTTTATCAGACATTCAGATAGGGGAAATGTCAGTGAGCATTCCGATTTCAGCTCCCGAGCGATTCTCCCGATGAGTCCTTCATATTTAATCATCAGCCAATTTTCTAAATTTTTGAAAATGTCACTTTTTTGTAAAAATATCCACTAAATGAGGGAATAATATGTGTGAGGCTACCCCAGTAGAGTTCCAAATGTGTTTGGGTAGAATATATATCCCACGGGGGTAAAATTTAAAAAAGTTGAAAAAATTTTTTTTTTCGACTAAGTCATTTTTCCGGCGTTTATCAGACTTTCAGATAGAGGAAATGTCAGTGAGCATTTCGATTTCAGTTCCAGAGTGATTCGCCCGATGAGTCCTTCATATTTTGTCGTTTTCAGCCAATTTTCTGAATTTTTAAAATTTCACTTTTTTGTGAAAATATGCACTAAATGAGGGAATAATATGTGTGAGAGTACCCCAGGAGAGTTCCAAATGTGTGTGGGTAGAATATATATCCCACGGGGGTAAAATTGAAAAAAGTTAAAAAAAATTTTTTTTTGGACTAAATCATTTTTCCGGCGTTTATCAGACTTTCAGATAGGTGAAAATGTCAGTGAGCGTTCCGATTTCAGTTCCAGAGCGATTCGCCCGATGAGTCCTTCATATTTAGTCGTTTTCAGCCAATTTTTGGAATTTTTGAAAATGTCACTTTTTTGTGAAAATATCCACTAAATGAGGGAATAATATGTGTGAGGGTACCCCAGGAGAGTTCCAAATGTTTGTGGGTAGAATATATATCCCACAGGGGTAAAATTGAAAAAAGTTTAAAAAAATTTTTTTTTAGACTAAGTCATTTTTCCGGCGTTTATCAGACTTTCAGATAGGTGAAAATGTCAGTGAGCGTTCCAATTTCAGTTCCAGAGCGATTCGCCCGATGAGTCCTTCATATTTAGTCGTTTTCAGCCAATTTTTGGAATTTTTGAAAATGTCACTTTTTTGTGAAAATATCCACTAAATGAGGGAATAATATGTGTGAGGGTACCCCAGGAGAGTTCCAAATGTTTGTGGGTAGAATATATATCCCACGGGGGTAAAATTGAAAAAAGTTGAAAAAAATTTTTTTTTCGACTTAGTCATTTTTCCGGCGTTTATCAGACTTTCAGATAGGGGAAATGTCAGTGAGCATTCCGATTTCAGTTCCAGAGCGATTCGCCCGATGAGTCCTCCATATTTAGTCACTTTCAGCCAATTTTCTGAATTTTTGAAAATTTCACTTTTTTGTCAAAATATCCACTAAGTGAGGGAATAGTATGTGTGAGGGTACTCCAGGAGAGTTCCAAATGTGTGTGGATAGAATATATATCCCACGGGGGTAAAATTGAAAAAAGTTGAAAAAAATTTTTTTTGGACTGTCATTTTTCCGGCGTTTATCAGACTTTCAGACAGGGGAAATGTCAGTGAGCGTTCCGATTTCAGTTCCAGAGCGATTCGCCCGATGCGTCCTTCATATTTAGTCGCTTTCAGCCAATTTTCTGAATTTTTGAAAATTTCACTTTTTTGTCAAAATATCCACTAAGTGAGGGAATAATATGTGTGAGGGTACCCCAGGAGACTTCCAAATGTGTGTGGATAGAATATATAACCCACGGGGGTAAAATTGAAAAAACTTGAAAAAAAAATTTTTTTTGGACTTTGTCATTTTTCCGGTGTTTATCAGACTTTCAGATAGGGGAAATGTCAGTGAGCGTTCCGATTTCAGTTCCAGAGCAATTCGCCCGATGAGTCCTTCATATTTAGTCGCTTTCAGCCAATTTTCTGAATTTTTGAAAATTTCACTTTTTTGTCAAAATATCCACTAAGTGAGGGAATAATATGTGTGAGGGTACCCCAGGAGACTTACAAATGTGTGTGGATAGAATATATAACCCACGGGGGTAAAATTGAAAAAACTTGAAAAAAATATTTTTTTTCGACTTTGTCATTTTTTCGGCGTTTATCAGACTTTCAGATAGGGGAAATGTCAGTGAGCGTTCCGATTTCAGTTCCAGAGCGATTCGCCCGATGAGTCCTTCATATTTAGTCGATTTCAGCCAATTTTCGGAATTTTTGAAAATTTCACTTTTTTGTCAAAATATCCACTAAATGAGGGAATAATATGTGTGAAGGTACCTCAGGAGAGATGCAAATGTTTTTTGGGTAGAATATATATCCCACGGGGGTAAAATTGAAAAAAGTTGAAAAAAAATTTTTTTGGGACTTAATCATTTTTCCGGCGTTTATCAGACTTTCAGATAGGGGAAATGTCAGTGAGCGTTCCGATTTCAGTTCCAGAGCGATTCGCCTGATGAGTCCTTCATATTTAGTCGCTTTCAGCCAATTTTCTGAATTTTATAAAATTTCACTTTTTTGTCAAAATATCCACTAAGTGAGGGAATAATATGTGTGAGGGTACCCCAGGAGAGTTCCAAATGTGTGTGGATAGAATATATATCCCACGGGGGTAAAATTGAAAGAAGTTGAAAAAAAAATTTTTTTTTGGACTTTGTCATTTTTTCGGCGTTTATCAGACTTTCAGATAGGGGAAATGTCAGTGAGCGTTCCGATTTCAGTTCCAGAGCGATTCGCCCGATGAGTCCTTCATATTTAGTCGTTTTCAGCCAATTTTCTGAATTTTTGAAAATTTCACTTTTTTGTCAAAATATCCACTAAGTGAGGGAATAATATGTGTGAGGGTACCCCAGGAGAGTTCCAAAAGTGTGGGTAGAATATATATCCACAGGGGTAAAATTGAAAAAAGTTGAAAAAAATTTTTTTTGGACTTAGTAATTTTTTCGGCGTTTATCAGACTTTCAGATAGGGAAAATGTCAGTGAGCATTCCGATTTCAGTTCCAGAGTGATTCGCCCGATGACTCCTTCATATTTAGTCGTTTTCACCCAATTTTCTGAATTTTTCAAAATGTCACTTTTTTGTGAAAATATCCACTAAATGAGGGAATAATATGTGTGAGGGTACCCCAGGAGAGTTCCAAATGTGTGTGAGTAGAATATATATCCCACGTGGGTAAAATTGAAAAAAGTTGAAGAAAATTTTTTTTTTTGGACTTTGTCATTTTTTCGGCGTTTATCAGACTTTCAGATACGGGAAATGTCAGTGAGCGTTCCGATTTCAGTTCCAGAGCGATTCGCCCGATGAGTCCTTCATATTTAGTCGTTTTCAGCCAATTTTCTGAATTTTTGAAAATTTCACTTTTTTGTCAAAATATCCACTAAGTGAGGGAATAATATGTGTGAGGGTACCCCAGGAGAGATCCAAATGTGTGTGGATAGAATATATATCCCACGGGGGTAAAATTGAAAAAAGTTGAAAAAAAATTTTTTTTTGGACTTAGTCATTTTTTTGGCGTTTATCAGACTTTCAGATAGGGGAAATGTCAGTGAGCATTCCGATTTCAGTTCCAGAGCGATTCGCCCGATGAGTCCTTCATATTTAGTCGTTTTCAGCCAATTTTCTGAATTTTTTAAAATTTCACTTTTTTGTGAAAATATCTACTAAATGAGGGAACAATATGTGTGAGGGTACCCCAGGAGAGTTCCAAATGTGTGTGGGTAGAATATATATCCCACGGGGGTAAAATTGAAAAAAGTTTAAAAAAATTTTTTTTTGGACTTGATCATTTTTTCAGCGTTTATCAGACTTTCAGATAGGGGAAATGTCAGTGAGCGTTCGAATTTCAGTTCCAGAGCGATTCTCCCGATGAGTCCTTCATATTTAATCGTTTTCAGCCAATTTTCTGAATTTTTGAAAATGTCACTTTTTTGTGAAAATATCCACTAAATGAGGGAATAATATGTGTGAGGGTACCCCAGTAGAGTTCCAAATGTGTGTGGGTAGAATATATATCCCACGGGGGTAAAATTGAAAAAAGATTAAAAAAAATTTTTTTTGGACTAAGTAATTTTTCCGGCGTTTATCAGACTTTCAGATAGGGGAAATGTCAGTGAGCGTTCCGATTTCAGTTCCAGAGTGATTCGCCCGATGAGTCCTTCATATTTAGTCGTTTTCAGCCAATTTTCGGAATTTTTGAAAATTTCACTTTTTGTGAAAATATCCACTAAATGAGGGAATAATATGTGTGAGGGTACCCCAGGAGAGTTCCAAATGTGTGTGGGTAGAATATATATCTCACGGGGGTAAAATTGAAAAAAGTTGAAAAAAAATTTTTTTTTGGACTTTGTCATTTTTTCGGCGTTTATCAGACTTTCAGATAGGGGAAATGTCAGTGAGCGTTCCGATTTCAGTTCCAGAGCGATTCGCCCGATGAGTCCTTCATATTTAGTCGTTTTCAGCCAATTTTCGGAATTTTGGAAAATTTCACTTTTTTGTCAAAATATCCACTAAGTGAGGGAATAATATGTGTGAGGGTACCCCAGGAGAGATCCAAATGTGTGTGGGTAGAATATATATCCCACGGGGGTAAAATTGAAAAAAGTTGAAAAAAAATTTTTTTTGGACTTAATCATTTTTCCGGCGTTTATCAGACTTTCAGATAGGGGAAATGTCAGTGAGCGTTCCGATTTCAGTTCCAGAGCGATTCTCCTGATGAGTCCTTCATATTTAGTCGCTTTCAGCCAATTTTCTGAATTTTATAAAATATCACTTTTTTGTCAAAATATCCACTAAGTGAGCCAATAATATGTGTGAGGGTACCCCAGGAGAGTTCCAAATGTGTGTGGATAGAATATATATCCCACGGGGGTAAAATTGAAAGAAGTTGAAAAAAAAATTTTTTTTTGGACTTTGTCATTTTTTCGGCGTTTATCAGACTTTCAGATAGGGGAATGTCAGTGAGCGTTCCGATTTCAGTTCCAGAGCGATTGGCCCGATGAGTCCTTCATATTTAGTCGTTTTCAGCCAATTTTCTGAATTTTTCAAAATGTCACTTTTTTGTGAAAATATCCACTAAATGAGGGAATAATATGTGTGAGGGTACCCCAGGAGAGTTCCAAATGTTTGTGGGTAGAATATATATCCCACGGGGGTAAAACTGAAAAAAGTTGAAAAAAATTTTTTGGACTTTCATTTTTCCGGCGTTCATCAGTCTTTCAGATAGGGGAAATGTCAGTGAGTGTTCCGATTTCAGTTCCAGAGCGATTCGCCCGATGAGTCCTTCATATTTAGTCGTTTTCAGCCAATTTTCTGAATTTTTGAAAATTTCACTTTTTAGTCAAAATATCCACTAAGTGAGGGAATAACATGCGTGAGGGTACCCCAGGAGAGTTCCAAATGTGTGTGGAAAGAATATATATCCCACGGGGGTAAAATTGAAAAAAGTTGAAAAAAAATTTTTTTTTGGACTTTGTCATTTTTTCGGCGTTTATCAGACTTTCAGATAGGGGAAATGTCAGTGAGCGTTCCGATTTCAGTTCCAGAGCGATTCGCCTGATGAGTCCTTCATATTTAGTCGTTTTCAGCCAATTTTCGGAATTTTTGAAAATTTCACTTTTTTGTGAAAATATCCACTAAATGAGGGAATAATATGTGTGAAGGTACCTCAGGAGAGTTCCAAATGTTTTTTGGGTAGAATATATATCCCACGGGGGTAAAATTGAAAAAAGTTGAAAAAAATTTTTTTTTGGACTTAATCATTTTTCCGGCGTTTATCAGACTTTCAGATAGGGGAAATGTCAGTGAGCGTTCCGATTTCAGTTCCAGAGCGATTCGCCTGATGAGTCCTTCATATTTAGTCGCTTTCAGCCAATTTTCTGAATTTTATAAAATTTCACTTTTTTGTCAAAATATCCACTAAGTGAGCCAATAATATGTGTGAGGGTACCCTAGGAGAGTTCCAAATGTGTGTGGATAGAATATATATCCCACCGGGGTAAAATTGAAAGAAGTTGAAAAAAAAATTTTTTTTTGGACTTTGTCATTTTTTCGGCGTTTATCAGACTTTCAGATAGGGGAAATGTCAGTGAGCGTTCCGATTTCAGTTCCAGAGCGATTCGCCCGATGAGTCCTTCATATTTAGTCGTTTTCAGCCAATTTTCTGAATTTTTGAAAATTTCACTTTTTTGTCAAAATATCCACTAAGTGAGGGAATAATATGTGTGAGGGTACCCCAGGAGAGTTCCAAAAGTGTGGGTAGAATATATATCCACAGGGGTAAAATTGAAAAAAGTTGAAAAAAATTTTTTTTGGACTTAGTCATTTTTTCGGCGTTTATCAGACTTTCAGATAGGGGAAATGTCAGTGAGCGTTCCGATTTCAGTTCCAGAGTGATTCGCCCGATGACTCCTTCATATTTAGTCGTTTTCAGCCAATTTTCTGAATTTTTCAAAATGTCACTTTTTTGTGAAAATATCCACTAAATGAGGGAATAATATGTGTGAGGGTACCCCAGGAGAGTTCCAAATCTGTGTGAGTAGAATATATATCCCACGGGGGTAAAATTGAAAAAAGTTGAAGAAAATTTTTTTTTTTGGACTTTGTCATTTTTCCGGCGTTCATCAGACTTTCAGATACGGGAAATGTCAGTGAGCGTTCCGATTTCAGTTCCAGAGCGATTCGCCCGATGAGTCCTTCATATTTAGTCGTTTTCAGCCAATTTTCTGAATTTTTGAAAATTTCACTTTTTTGTCAAAATATCCACTAAGTGAGGGAATAATATGTGTGAGGGTACCCCAGGAGAGATCCAAATGTGTGTGGATAGAATATATATCCCACGGGGGTAAAATTGAAAAAAGTTTAAAAAAAATTTTTTTTGGACTAAGTAATTTTTCCGGCGTTTATCAGACTTTCAGATAGCGGAAATGTCAGTGAGCGTTCCGATTTCAGTTCCAGAGTGATTCGCCCGATGAGTCCTTCATATTTAGTCGTTTTCAGCCAATTTTCGGAATTTTTGAAAATTACACTTTTTGTGAAAATATCCACTAAATGAGGGAATAATATGTGTGAGGGTACCCCAGGAGAGTTCCAAATGTGTGTGGGTAGAATATATATCCCACGGGGGTAAAATTGAAAAAAGTTGAAAAAAAATTTTTTTTTGGACTTTGTCATTTTTTCGGCGTTTATCAGACTTTCAGATAGGGGAAATGTCAGTGAGCGTTCCGATTTCAGTTCCAGAGCGATTCGCCCGATGAGTCCTTCATATTTAGTCGTTTTCAGCCAATTTTCTGAATTTTTGAAAATTTCACTTTTTTGTGAAAATATCCACTAAATGAGGGAATAATATGTGTGAGGGTACCCCAGGAGAGTTCCAAATGTGTGTGGGTAGAATATATATCCCACGGGGTAAAATTGAAAAAAGTTTAAAAAAAATTTTTTTTGGACGAAGTCATTTTTCCGGCGTTTATTAGATTTTCAGATAGGGGAAATGTCAGTGAGCGTTCCGATTTCAGTTCCAGAGCGATTCGCACAATGAGTCCTTCATATTTAGTCGCTTTCAGCCAATTTTCTGAATTTTTTTAAATTTCTCTTCTTTGTCAAAATATCCACTAAGTGAGGAAATAATATGTGTGAGGGTACCCCAGGAGAGTTCCAAATGTTTGTGGGTAGAATATATATCCCACGGGGGTAAAATTGGAAAAAGTTTAAAAAAAATTGTTCTTGGACTTAGTCATTTTTTGGGCGTTTATCAGACTTTCAGATAGGGGAAATGTCAGTGAGTGTTCCGATTTCAGTTCCAGAGTGATTCGCCCGATGAGTCTTTCATATTTATTCATTTTCAGCCAATTTTCTGAATTTTTGAAAATGTCACTTTTTTGTGAAAATATCCACTAAATGAGGGAATAATATGTGTGAGGGTACCCCAGGAGAGTTCCAAATGTGTGTGGGTAGAATATATATCCCACGGGGGTAAAATTGAAAAAAGTTGAAAAAAATTTTTTTTTGGACTAAGTCATTTTTCCGGCGTTTATCAGACTTTCAGATAGGGTAAATGTCAGTGAGCATTCCGATTTCAGTTCCAGAGCGATTCGCCCAATGAGTCCTTCATATTTAGTCGTTTTCAGCCAATTTTCAGAATTTTTGAAAATTTCACTTTTTTGTCAAAATATCCACTAAAGGAGTGAATAATATGTGTGGGGGTACCCCAGGAGAGTTCCAAATGTGTGTGGATAGAATATATATCCCACGGGGGCAAAATTGAAAAAACAATTTTTTTTGGACTAAGTAATTTTTCCGGCGTTTATCAGACTTTCAGATAGGGGAAATGTCAGTGAGCGTTCCGATTTCAGTTCCAGAGTGATTCGCCCGATGAGTCCTTCATATTTAGTCGTTTTCAGCCAATTTTCGGAATTTTTGAAAATTTCACTTTTTGTGAAAATATCCACTAAATGAGGGAATAATATGTGTGAGGGTACCCCAGGAGAGTTCCAAATGTGTGTGGGTAGAATATATATCCCACGGGGGTAAAATTGAAAAAAGTTGAAAAAAAATTTTTTTTTGGACTTTGTCATTTTTTCAGCGTTTATCAGACTTTCAGATAGGGGAAATGTCAGTGAGCGTTCCGATTTCAGTTCCAGAGCGATTCGCCCGATGAGTCCTTCATATTTAGTCGTTTTCAGCCAATTTTCGGAATTTTGGAAAATTTCACTTTTTTGTCAAAATATCCACTAAGTGAGGGAATAATATGTGTGAGGGTACCCCAGGAGAGATCCAAATGTGTGTGGGTAGAATATATATCCCACGGGGGTAAAATTGAAAAAAGTTGAAAAAAAATTTTTTTTGGACTTAATCATTTTTCCGGCGTTTATCAGACTTTCAGATAGGGGAAATGTCAGTGAGCGTTCCGATTTCAGTTCCAGAGCGATTCTCCTGATGAGTCCTTCATATTTAGTCGCTTTCAGCCAATTTTCTGAATTTTATAAAATATCACTTTTTTGTCAAAATATCCACTAAGTGAGCCAATAATATGTGTGAGGGTACCCCAGGAGAGTTCCAAATGTGTGTGGATAGAATATATATCCCACGGGGGTAAAATTGAAAGAAGTTGAAAAAAAAATTTTTTTTTGGACTTTGTCATTTTTTCGGCATTTATCAGACTTTCAGATAGGGGAATGTCAGTGAGCGTTCCGATTTCAGTTCCAGAGCGATTGGCCCGATGAGTCCTTCATATTTAGTCGTTTTCAGCCAATTTTCTGAATTTTTCAAAATGTCACTTTTTTGTGAAAATATCCACTAAATGAGGGAATAATATGTGTGAGGGTACCCCAGGAGAGTTCCAAATGTTTGTGGGTAGAATATATATCCCACGGGGGTAAAACTGAAAAAAGTTGAAAAAAATTTTTTGGACTTTCATTTTTCCGGCGTTCATCAGTCTTTCAGATAGGGGAAATGTCAGTGAGCGTTCCGATTTCAGTTCCAGAGCGATTCGCCCGATGAGTCCTTCATATTTAGTCGTTTTCAGCCAATTTTCTGAATTTTTGAAAATTTCACTTTTTAGTCAAAATATCCACTAAGTGAGGGAATAACATGCGTGAGGGTACCCCAGGAGAGTTCCAAATGTGTGTGGAAAGAATATATATCCCACGGGGGTAAAATTGAAAAAAGTTGAAAAAAAATTTTTTTTTGGACTTAGTCATTTTTTTGCCGTTTATCAGACTTTCAGATAGGGGAATTGTCAGTGAGCGTTCCGATTTCAGTTCCAGAGTGATTCGCCCGATGAGTCCTTCATATTTAGTCGTTTTCAGCCAATTTTCGGAATTTTTGAAAATTTCACTTTTTGTGAAAATATCCACTAAATGAGGGAATAATATGTGTGAGGGTACCCCAGGAGAGTTCCAAATGTGTGTGGGTAGAATATATATCCCACGGGGGTAAAATTGAAAAAAGTTGAAAAAAAATTTTTTTTTGGACTTTGTCATTTTTTCGGCGTTTATCAGACTTTCAGATAGGGGAAATGTCAGTGAGCGTTCCGATTTCAGTTCCAGAGCGATTCGCCTGATGAGTCCTTCATATTTAGTCGTTTTCAGCCAATTTTCGGAATTTTTGAAAATTTCACTTTTTTGTGAAAATATCCACTAAATGAGGGAATAATATGTGTGAAGGTACCTCAGGAGAGTTCCAAATGTTTTTTGGGTAGAATATATATCCCACGGGGGTAAAATTGAGAAAAGTTGAAAAAAATTTTTTTTTGGACTTAATCATTTTTCCGGCGTTTATCAGACTTTCAGATAGGGGAAATGTCAGTGAGCGTTCCGATTTCAGTTCCAGAGCGATTCGCCTGATGAGTCCTTCATATTTAGTCGCTTTCAGCCAATTTTCTGAATTTTATAAAATTTCACTTTTTTGTCAAAATATCCACTAAGTGAGCCAATAATATGTGTGAGGGTACCCTAGGAGAGTTCCAAATGTGTGTGGATAGAATATATATCCCACCGGGGTAAAATTGAAAGAAGTTGAAAAAAAAATTTTTTTTTGGACTTTGTCATTTTTTCGGCGTTTATCAGACTTTCAGATAGGGGAAATGTCAGTGAGCGTTCCGATTTCAGTTCCAGAGCGATTCGCCCGATGAGTCCTTCATATTTAGTCGTTTTCAGCCAATTTTCTGAATTTTTGAAAATTTCACTTTTTTGTCAAAATATCCACTAAGTGAGGGAATAATATGTGTGAGGGTACCCCAGGAGAGTTCCAAAAGTGTGGGTAGAATATATATCCACAGGGGTAAAATTGAAAAAAGTTGAAAAAAATTTTTTTTGGACTTACTCATTTTTTCGGCGTTTATCAGACTTTCAGATAGGGGAAATGTCAGTGAGCGTTCCGATTTCAGTTCCAGAGTGATTCGCCCGATGACTCCTTCATATTTAGTCGTTTTCAGCCAATTTTCTGAATTTTTCAAAATGTCACTTTTTTGTGAAAATATCCACTAAATGAGGGAATAATATGTGTGAGGGTACCCCAGGAGAGTTCCAAATGTGTGTGAGTAGAATATATATCCCACGGGGGTAAAATTGAAAAAAGTTGAAGAAAATTTTTTTTTTTGGACTTTGTCATTTTTCCGGCGTTTATCAGACTTTCAGATACGGGAAATGTCAGTGAGCGTTCCGATTTCAGTTCCAGAGCGATTCGCCCGATGAGTCCTTCATATTTAGTCGTTTTCAGCCAATTTTCTGAATTTTTGAAAATTTCACTTTTTTGTCAAAATATCCACTAAGTGAGGGAATAATATGTGTGAGGGTACCCCAGGAGAGATCCAAATGTGTGTGGATAGAATATATATCCCACGGGGGTAAAATTGAAAAAAGTTTAAAAAAAAATTTTTTTGGACTAAGTAATTTTTCCGGCGTTTATCAGACTTTCAGATAGGGGAAATGTCAGTGAGCGTTCCGATTTCAGTTCCAGAGTGATTCACCCGATGAGTCCTTCATATTTAGTCGTTTTCAGCCAATTTTCGGAATTTTTGAAAATTACACTTTTTGTGAAAATATCCACTAAATGAGGGAATAATATGTGTGAGGGTACCCCAGGAGAGTTCCAAATGTGTGTGGGTAGAATATATATCCCACGGGGGTAAAATTGAAAAAAGTTGAAAAAAAATTTTTTTTTGGACTTTGTCATTTTTTCGGCGTTTATCAGACTTTCAGATAGGGGAAATGTCAGTGAGCGTTCCGATTTCAGTTCCAGAACGATTCGCCCGATGAGTCCTTCATATTTAGTCGTTTTCAGCCAATTTTCTGAATTTTTGAAAATTTCACTTTTTTGTGAAAATATCCACTAAATGAGGGAATAATATGTGTGAGGGTACCCCAGGAGAGTTCCAAATGTGTGTGGGTAGAATATATATCCCACGGGGTAAAATTGAAAAAAGTTTAAAAAAAATTTTTTTTGGACGAAGTCATTTTTCCGGCGTTTATTAGATTTTCAGATAGGGGAAATGTCAGTGAGCGTTCCGATTTCAGTTCCAGAGCGATTCGCACAATGAGTCCTTCATATTTAGTCGCTTTCAGCCAATTTTCTGAATTTTTTTAAATTTCTCTTCTTTGTCAAAATATCCACTAAGTGAGGAAATAATATGTGTGAGGGTACCCCAGGAGAGTTAAAATGTTTGTGGGTAGAATATATATCCCACGGGGGTAAAATTGGAAAAAGTTTAAAAAAAATTGTTCTTGGACTTAGTCATTTTTTGGGCGTTTATCAGACTTTCAGATAGGGGAAATGTCAGTGAGTGTTCCGATTTCAGTTCCAGAGTGATTCGCCCGATGAGTCTTTCATATTTATTCATTTTCAGCCAATTTTCTGAATTTTTGAAAATGTCACTTTTTTGTGAAAATATCCACTAAATGAGGGAATAATATGTGTGAGGGTACCCCAGGAGAGTTCCAAATGTGTGTGGGTAGAATATATATCCCACGGGGGTAAAATTGAAAAAAGTTGAAAAAAATTTTTTTTTGGACTAAGTCATTTTTCCGGCGTTTATCAGACTTTCAGATAGGGTAAATGTCAGTGAGCATTCCGATTTCAGTTCCAGAGCGATTCGCCCAATGAGTCCTTCATATTTAGTCGTTTTCAGCCAATTTTCAGAATTTTTGAAAATTTCACTTTTTTGTCAAAATATCCACTAAAGGAGTGAATAATATGTGTGGGGGTACCCCAGGAGAGTTCCAAATGTGTGTGGATAGAATATATATCCCACGGGGGCAAAATTGAAAAAAAAATTTTTTTTGGACTTAGTCATTTTTCCGCCGTTTATCAGACTTTCAGATAGGGGAAATGTCAGTGAGCGTTCCGATTTCAGTTCCAGAGCGATTCGCCCGATGAGTCCTTCATATTCAGTCGTTTTCAGCCAATTTTCTGAATTTTTGAAAATTTCACTTTTTTGTGAAAATATCCACTAAATGAGGGAATAATATGTGTCAGAGTACCCCAGGAGAGTTCCAAATGTGTGTGGGTAGAGTGTATATCCCACAGGAGTAAAATTGAAAAAAGTTGAAAAAATTTTTTTTTTGGACTTAGTCATTTTTTCGGCGTTTATCAGACTTTCAGATAGGGGAAATGTCAGTGAGCGTTCCGATTTCAGTTCCAGAGCGATTCGCCCGATGAGTCCTTCATATATAGTCGTTTTCAGCCAATTTTCTGAATTTTTGAAAATGTCACTTTTTTGTGAAAATATCCACTAAATGAGGGAATAATATGTGTGAGGGTACCCCAGGAGAGTTCCAAATGTTTGTGGGTAGAATATATATCCCACGGGGGTAAAATTGAAAAAAGTTGAAAAAATTTTTTTTTTAGACTAAGTCATTTTTCCAGCGTTTATCAGACTTTCAGATAGGGGAAATGTCATTGAGCATTCCGATTTCAGTTCCAGAGCGATTCGCCCGATGAGTCCTTCATATTTAGTCGTTTTCAGCCAATTTTCAGAATTTTTGAAAATTTCACTTTTTTGTGAATTTATCCACTAAATGAGGGAATAATATGTGTGAGGGTACCCCAGGAGAGTTCCAAATGTTTGTGGGTAGAATATATACCCCACGGGGGTAAAATTGAAAAAAGTTTAAAAAAAATTTTTTTTGGACTTAGTCATTTTTCCGACGTTTATCAGACTTTCAGATAGGGGAAATGTCAGCAAGCGTTCCGATTTCAGTTCCAGAGCGATTCGCCCGATGAGTCCTTCATATTTAGTCGTTTGCATCCAATTTTCTGAATTTCTGAAAATTTCACTTTTTTGTGAAAATATCCACTAAATGAGGGAATAATATGTGTGAGGGTACCCCAGGAGAGTTCCAAAAGTGTGGGTAGAATATATATCCACAGGGGTAAAATTGAAAAAAGTTGAAAAAAATTTTTTTTTGGACTTAGTTATTTTTCCGGCGTTTATCAGAGTTTCAGATAGGGGAAATGTCAGTGAGTGTTCCGTTTTCAGTTCCAGAGCGATTCGCCCGATGAGTCCTTCATGTTTAGTCATTTTCAGCCAATTTTCTGAATTTTGAAAATTTCACTTTTTTGTGAAAATATCCACTAAATGAGGGAATAATATGTGTGAGGGTACCCCATGAGAGTTCCAAAAGTATGGGTAGAATATATATCCCACGAGGGTAAAATTGAAAAAAGTTGAAAAATTTTTTTTTTGGACTTAGTCATTTTTCCGGCGTTTATCAGACTTTCAGATAGGGGAAATGTCAGTGAGCGTTCCGATTTCAGTTCCAGAGCGATTCGCCCGATGAGTCCTTCATATTCAGTCATTTGCATCCAATTTTCTGAATTTCTGAAAATTTAACTTTTGTGTGAAAATATCCACTAAATGAGGGAATAATATGTGTGAGGGTACCCCAGGAGAGTTCCAAATGTGTGTGGGTAGAATATATATCTACAGGAGTAAAATTGAAAAAAGTTGAAAAAATTTTTTATTTGGACTTAATCATTTTTCCGGCGTTTATCAGACTTTCAGATAGGGGAAATGTCAGTGAGCGTTCCGATTTCAGTTCCAGAGCGATTCGCTTGATGAGTCCTTCATATTTAGTTGTTTTCAGCCAATTTTCTAAATTTTTGAAAATTTCACTTTTTTGTGAAAATATCCACTAAATGAGGGAATAATATGTGTGAGGGTACCCCAGGAGAGTTCCAAATGTGTGTGGGTAGAATATATATCTCACGGGGGTAAAATTGAAAAAAGTTGAAAAAAAATTTTTTTTGGACTTAGTCATTTTTCCGGCTTTTATCAGACTTTCTAATTGGGGAAATGTCAGTGAGCGTTCCGATTTCAGTTCCAGAGCGATTCGCCCAATGAGTCCTTCATATTTAGTCATTTTCAACCAATTTTCTGAATTTTTGAAAATTTCACTTTTTTGTGAAAATATCCACTAAATGAGGGAATAATATGTGTGAGGGTACCCCAGGAGAGTTCCAAATGTGTGTGGGTAGAATATATATCCCACGGGGGTAAAATTGAAAAAAATTTTTTTTGGACTTATTCATTTTTCCGGCTTTTATCAGACTTTCAGATTGGGGAAATGTCAGTGAGCGTTCCGATTTCAGTTTCAGAGCGATTCGCCCAATGATTCCTTCATATTTAGTCGTTTTCAGCCAATTTTCTGAATTTTTGAAAACTTCACTTTTTTGTGAAAATATCCACTAAATGAGGGAATAATATGTGTGAGGGTACCCCAGGAGAGTTCCAAAAGTGTGGGTAGAATATATATCCACAGGGGTAAAATTGAAAAAAGTTGAAACATTTTTTTTTGGGGATTTAGTCATTTTTCCGGCGTTTATCAGACTTTCAGATAGGGGAAATGTCAGTGAGCGTTCCGATTTCAGTTCCAGAGCGATTCGCCCAATGAGTCCTTCATATTTAGTCGTTTTCAGCCAATTTTCTGAATTTTTGAAAATTTCACTTTTTTGTGAAAATATCCACTAAATGAGGGAATAATATGTGTGAGGGTACCCCAGGAGAGTACCAAATGTGTGTGGGTAGAATATATATCCCACGGGGGTAAAATTGAAAACAGTTGAAAAAAAGGTTTTTTTGGACTTAGTCATTTTTCCGGCGTTTATCAGACTTTCAGATAGGGGAAATATCAGTGAGCGTTCCGATTTCAGTTCCAGAGCGATTCGCACAATGATTCCTTCATATTCAGTCGTTTTCAGCCAATTTTCTGAATTTTTGAAAATTTCACTTTTTTGTGAAAATATCCACTAAATGAGGGAATAATATGTGTGAGGGTACCCTAGGAGAGTTCCAAAAGTGTGGGTAGAATATATATCCACAGGGGTAAAATTGAAAAAAGTTGAAAAATTTTTTTTTGTGGTCTTAGTCATTTTTCTGACGTTTATCAGACTTTCAGATAGGGGAAATGTCAGTGAGCGTTCCGATTTCAGTTCCAGAGTGATTTGCTCGATGAGTCCTACATATTTAGTCGTTTTCAGCAAATTTTCTGAATTTTTGAAAATTTGACTTTTTTGTGAAAATATCCACTAAATGAGGGAATAATATGTGTGAGGGTACCCCAGTAGAGTTCCAAATGTGTGTGGGTAGAATATATATCCCACAGGGGTAAAATTGAAAAAAGTTGAAAAAAAATTTTTTTTGGACTTAGTCATTTTTCCGGCTTTTATCAGACTTTCAGTTTGGGGAAATGTCAGTGAGCGTTCTGATTTCAGTTCCAGAGCGATTCGCCCAATGAGTCCTTCATATTTAGTCATTTTCAACCAATTTTCTGAATTTTTGAAAATTTCACTTTTTTTGTGAAAATATCCACTAAATGAGGGAATAATATGTGTGCGGGTACCCCAGGAGAGTACCAAATGTGTGGGTAGAATATATATCTACAGGGGTAAAATTGAAAAAAGTTGAAAAAATTTTTTTGGGGGACTTAGTCATTTTTCCATCGTTTATCAGACTTTCAGATAGGGAAAATGTCAGTGAGCGTTCCGATTTTAGTTCCACAGTGATTTGCCCAATGAGTCCTTCATGTTTAGTTGTTTTCAGCCAATTTTCTGAATTTTTGAAAATTTCACTTTTTTTTGAAAATATCCACTAAATGAGGGAATAATATGTGTTAGGGTACCCCAGGAGAGTTTCAAATGTGTGTGGGTAGAATATATATCCCATGGGGGTAAAATTGAAAAAAATTTTTTTTGGACTTATTCATTTTTCCGGCTTTTATCAGACTTTCAGATTGGGGAAATGTCAGTGAGCGTTCCGATTTCAGTTTCAGAGCGATTCGCCCAATGATTCCTTCATATTTAGTTGTTTTCAGCCAATTTTCTGAATTTTTGAAAATTTCACTTTTTTGTGAAAATATCCACTAAATGAGGGAATAATATGTGTGAGGGTACCCCAGGAGAGTTCCAAAAGTGTGGGTAGAATATATATCCACAGGGGTAAAATTGAAAAAAGTTGAAACATTTTTTTTTGGGGATTTAGTCATTTTTCCGGCGTTTATCAGACTTTCAGATAGGGGAAATGTCAGTGAGCGTTCCGATTTCAGTTCCAGAGCGATTCGCCCAATGAGTCCTTCATATTTAGTCGTTTTCAGCCAATTTTCTGAATTTTTGAAAATTTCACATTTTTGTGAAAATATCCACTAAATGAGGGAATAATATGTGTGAGGGTACCCCAGGAGAGTACCAAATGTGTGTGGGTAGAATATATATCCCACGGGGGTAAAATTGAAAACAGTTGAAAAAAAGGTTTTTTTGGACTTAGTCATTTTTCCGGCGTTTATCAGACTTTCAGATAGGGGAAATATCAGTGAGCGTTCCGATTTCAGTTCCAGAGCGATTCGCCCAATGATTCCTTCATATTTAGTCGTTTTCAGCCAATTTTCTGAATTTTTGAAAATTTCACTTTTTTGTGAAAATATCCACTAAATGAGGGAATAATATGTGTGAGGGTACCCCAGGAGAGTTCCAAAAGTGTGGGTAGAATATATATCCACAGGGGTAAAATTGAAAAAAGTTGAAAAATTTTTTTTTGTGGTCTTAGTCATTTTTCTGACGTTTATCAGACTTTCAGATAGGGGAAATGTCAGTGAGCGTTCCGATTTCAGTTCCAGAGTGATTTGCTCGATGAGTGCTTCATATTTAGTCGTTTTCAGCAAATTTTCTGAATTTTTGAAAATTTGACTTTTTTGTGAAAATATCCACTAAATGAGGGAATAATATGTGTGAGGGTACCCCAGGAGAGTTCCAAATGTGTGTGGGTAGAATATATATCCCACAGGGGTAAAATTGAAAAAAGTTGAAAAAAAATTTTTTTTGGACTTAGTCATTTTTCCGGCTTTTATCAGACTTTCAGTTTGGGGAAATGTCAGTGAGCGTTCTGATTTCAGTTCCAGAGCGATTCGCCCAATGAGTCCTTCATATTTAGTCATTTTCAACCAATTTTCTGAATTTTTGAAAATTTCACTTTTTTTTTGAAAATATCCACTAAATGAGGGAATAATATGTGTGCGGGTACCCCAGGAGAGTACCAAATGTGTGGGTAGAATATATATCTACAGGGGTAAAATTGAAAAAAGTTGAAAAATTTTTTTTGGGGGACTTAGTCATTTTTCCATCGTTTATCAGACTTTCAGATAGGGAAAATGTCAGTGAGCGTTCCGATTTTAGTTCCAGAGTGATTTGCCCAATGAGTCCTTCATGTTTAGTTGTTTTCAGCCAATTTTCTGAATTTTTGAAAATTTCACTTTTTTTTGAAAATATCCACTAAATGAGGGAATAATATGTGTTAGGGTACCCCAGGAGAGTTTCAAATGTGTGTGGGTAGAATATATATCCCATGGGGGTAAAATTGAAAAAAATTTTTTTTGGACTTATTCATTTTTCCGGCTTTTATCAGACTTTCAGATTGGGGAAATGTCAGTGAGCGTTCCGATTTCAGTTTCAGAGCGATTCGCCCAATGATTCCTTCATATTTAGTTGTTTTCAGCCAATTTTCTGAATTTTTGAAAATTTCACTTTTTTGTGAAAATATCCACTAAATGAGGGAATAATATGTGTGAGGGTACCCCAGGAGAGTTCCAAAAGTGTGGGTAGAATATATATCCACAGGGGTAAAATTGAAAAAAGTTGAAACATTTTTTTTTGGGGATTTAGTCATTTTTCCGGCGTTTATCAGACTTTCAGATAGGGGAAATGTCAGTGAGCGTTCCGATTTCAGTTCCAGAGCGATTCGCCCAATGAGTCCTTCATATTTAGTCGTTTTCAGCCAATTTTCTGAATTTTTGAAAATTTCACTTTTTTGTGAAAATATCCACTAAATGAGGGAATAATATGTGTGAGGGTACCCCAGGAGAGTACCAAATGTGTGTGGGTAGAATATATATCCCACGGGGGTAAAATTGAAAACAGTTGAAAAAAAGGTTTTTTTGGACTTAGTCATTTTTCCGGCGTTTATCAGACTTTCAGATAGGGGAAATATCAGTGAGCATTCCGATTTCAGTTCCAGAGCGATTCGCCCAATGATTCCTTCATATTTAGTCGTTTTCAGCCAATTTTCTGAATTTTTGAAAATTTCACTTTTTTGTGAAAATATCCACTAAATGAGGGAATAATATGTGTGAGGGTACCCCAGGAGAGTTCCAAAAGTGTGGGTAAAATATATATCCACAGGTGTAAAATTGAAAAAAGTTGAAAATTTTTTTTTTGTGGTCTTAGTCATTTTTCCGACGTTTATCAGACTTTCAGATAGGTGGAATGTCAGTGAGCGTTCCGATTTCAGTTCCAGAGCGATTCGCCAGATGAGTCCTTCATATTTAGTCGTTTTCAGCAAATTTTCTGAATTTTTGAGAATTTCACTTTTTTTGTGAAAATATCCACTAAATGAGGGAATAATATGTGTGAGGGTAAGCCAGGAGAGTTCCAAATGTGTGTGGGTAGAATATATATCCCACGGGGGTAAAATTGAAAAAAAAATTTTTTTGGACTTAGTCATTTTTCCGGCGTTTATCAGACTTTCAGATAGGGGAAATGTCAGTGAGCGTTCCGATTTCAGTTCCAGAGCGATTCGCCCAATGAGTCCTTCATATTTAGTCGTTTTCAGCCAATTTTCAAAATTTTTGAAAATTTCACTTTTTTGTGAAAATATCCACTAAATGAGAGAATAATATGTGTGAGGGTACCCCAGGAGAGTTCCAAATGTGTGTGGGTAGAATATATTTCCCACGGGGGTAAAATTGAAAAAAGTTGAAAACAATTTTTTTTTGGACTTAGTCATTTTTCCGGCGTTTATCAGACTTTCAGATAGGGGAAATGTCAGTGAGCGTTCCGATTTCAGTTCCAGAGCGATTTGCCCAATGAGTCCTTCATACTTAGTCGTTTTCAGTCAATTCTCAGAATTTTTGAAAATTTCACTTTTTTGTGAAAATATCCACTAAATGAGGGAATAATATGTGTGAGGGTAAGACAGGAGAGTTCCAAATGTGTGTGGAAAGAATATATATCCCACGGGGTTAAAATTGAAAAAAAAATTTTTTTGGACTTAGTCATTTTTCCGGCGTTTATCAGACTTTCAGATAGGGTAAATGTCAGTGAGCGTTCCAATTTCAGTTCCAGAGCGATTCGCCCGATGAGTCCTTCATATTTAGTCGTTTTCAGCCAATTTTCTGAATTTTTGAAAATTTCACTTTTTTGTGAAAATAGCCACTAAATGAGGGAATAATATGTGTGTGTTAGAACCTTGCTCTTAGGTTTTTTTTCCTTTGCTGGTCACATGACCTTGTTGGCCTATTTAATCCTGCTCCGCCCTTCTGGCTTTGCTGGACTTCATTGTATATCTACTTTCTAGCTAGCCTGTGCTCTGTGTCTTGCTCTGTTAGTTTGCTTGGTCTACTGACCTCTATGTTCTATATATTTTGTTTGTTCGTCTGTCTGCTACTATTTCTGTTAGGAGGTGTCCCATATTCCTCCCAGTCCTTAGTACTTGTAGGGATTCCTTCCCCACATCTATAGGTCTCCGTACAGACTAGCTTAGGACTTTAGCAGGTCTGATCGCAGGATCAGGTCCCCTGTTACATCGTAGGGATTAAGCTGAGTTCTATCGTAGGGACAGATCTCCTCTCTTTCCTTAGCTCTGGTAGCAGAACATAACAGTAAGTCCAGCCAGCAAATTCTCTAAGGAAAGATTTTTCTGTTCCATCATGGTGTCGGTTCAGGATTTGGTTCATCGCCTGCAGGGACTCTCTCTGGAGGTGGCCGAGCTCCGTCAGCACGTGAGTAACTGTCCTGGAGCACATTTCTTGGAGCCTAAGGTATGTTTGCCGGATTTATTTTTTGGTGAACACCGAGAATTTTTTTCATTTAAAAATGCTTGCTTATTGTATTTTCGTTTGAGACCTAAGTCCTCTGGGGATGAATCCCAGCGCGTAGGGTTCATAATGTCACTTTTGCGCAAAGAGCCTCAGGAGTGGGCCTTTTCTTTGCAACCTAGTGATACATGCTTCAGATCAGTGGATAGTTTTTTTTCTGCTTTGGGACTATTATATGATGATCCTGACTGTGTCGCATCAGCTGAGACTGAGTTGAGACGTTTAAAACAGGGATCAGGTAATGTGGAAAAATATTGTACTCATTTCCGTCGTTGGTCTACTTAAACAGGGTGGAACGATTCTGCTCTGAAAAGTCTATTTCTTGCTGGGCTCAGTGAAAGGGTTAAAGACCTGCTAATTGCTTATCCTACACCTGAAGATTTGCAACAGGCTATGCAATTAGCTATACGGGTGGATAGAAGACTGCGTGCAAGGGTTAATGAGAGCAAATCCTCTGCTATGTCAGTTTCTGGTTATGAGAATGTGTGTACTAACAGTGGTGAACCGATTGAGATTGGATCGGTGGCACCTCGCTCTCAAGAAAAAGACCGTCGATTTTCTGAAGGCTTGTGTTTCTATTGCGGAAAATCTGGTCATTTGATTAAAGGTTGTGAGCTTCGTATGAAGAAAGAAAAAAAAATGGTCAGTCACGCCCGTATTGCCTGTTAAAATTCCAAGGGTATATTTTTAGCTGCTTCCACGATTGCTCAGAAAAAATTAATGGAATTTCGGGTGTTTGTTGATTGCGGGTCTACTCTGAATGTAATTGATGGGGGATTCGTGGAAAGACTCAATTTAAAACCTGAACCTTTATCATCCCCCATTGCTGTGGTTTCTGTGGATGGTTCCCCTTTGAAGAATATTACTCTCAAGGTCTGTGAATTTCCTCTCACTATTAATGGTGTTCACCATGAGAAATTGGATTTGGTAGTGTTGAATAACTTGCCTTCTCCAGTAATATTGGGATTGCCCTGGTTAAAATTTCACAATCCTGTACTGGATTGGTCTACCAGTGAAATTAAATCCTGGAGCCATAAATGTTATGACAAGTGTTGTAACGGGCGTATTGCAGCTTTGGATAGGGGAGAATTGCCTGTTCCTATTCAGGATTTTTGGAGAGTTTTTTCTGAGAAGGAATCGCAGGTTTTGCCTCCCCATAGAGACTATGATTGTTCTATTGAATTTGTCCCTGGAGCGACTCTTCCTAAAAGTCGTTTATTTAACCTTACTATTCCTGAGAGGAAGGCTTTGGAGGAATACATACAGACAAGTTTGGCCGCCGGTCACATTAGGCCCTCTAAGTCTCCTGTGGCGGTTGGATTTTTTTTTGTAAAAAAAAAGGACGGCGGTTTACGTCCTTGTCTGGATTTTCGTGAGATTAACAAAATTACTGTACGCAATCCTTACCCACTGCCATTGATTCCTGATCTGTTTAACCAGTTAATGGGGGCCAAGTGGTTCTCTAAAATTGACCTTAAGGGGGCATACAATCTGTTGCGCATGAAGGAGGGTGACGAATGGAAGACTGCTTTTAACACTCCTGTGGGTCATTTTGAGAATCTGGTTATGCCTTTTGGTCTTACTAATGCTCCTGCATTTTTTCAGAATCTGATTAATGACATCCTTAGACCTTTGATCGGCATAAATGTGGTTGTGTATTTGGATGACATTTTGATTTATTCGCCGGATCTGGAGTCTCATTGGCGGAGCGTGCATGAGGTATTACAGTTATTAATGGACAATTCGCTTTTTGCTAAGCTGGAGAAATGTGAGTTCGCTGTACAAAGAATTAGTTTTTTGGGCTACATTATCTCCAGCAAAGGTTTTGAGATGGATCCGGTTAACGTTCAGGCTGTGCAGGAATGGCCTAGGCCTATTGGTTTGAAATCGATACAGAGGTTTTTGGGTTTCGCCAATTACTACAGAAAATTCATAAAAAATTTTTCTAGTATTGTCAAACCTCTGACTGATCTCACCAGGAAAGGTGCTGATGCGGTTCAGTGGTCTTCTGAGGCCATTGAAGCTTTTGTGTATCTCAAGGAGAGGTTCACCTCTGCTCCCATCCTTATGCAGCCTGATGTTACTAGGCCGTTTTTGGTTGAGGTTGATGTTTCCTCTGTGGGGGTTGGCGCAGTATTGTCTCAGGATAACGGGGATGGATTACATCCCTGTGCCTTTTTTTCAAAAAAATTTTCGGAGACTGAACTGAATTACGATATTGGTAATCGGGAATTATTGGCTATTAAACTCGCATTTGAACACTGGCGCCACTTCTTGGAAGGTGCGGAATTTCCCGTTCAGGTTCTTACGGATCATAAAAATCTGATATATCTTGATGCTGCCAAGTGCCTGAATGCCCGTCAGGCTAGGTGGGCACTGTTTTTCTCGCGGTTTAATTTCTCCGTTACTTACATCCCTGGTACTAAGAATGTTAAGGCGGATGCCTTGTCTCGCAGTTTTTCTCCCATAGTCGGTGCTGAGAAAGAGGAGAACATTTTACAAGAAGGTGTTGTGATAGCTGCTTTGGACTCCGTTTTGGAAAATGAGATTCTTAAAGCACAGGAGAATGCCCCTTCTAACACTCCTCATGGGAGGTTGTTTGTGCCTGGGACCTTTAGGAGAGATTTGTTTGTTGAGTGTCACGAATCTCGGTTGGCAGGTCATCCCGGAATCTCTGAGACCAAGAGACTGGTGGGTCGCAGTTTTTGGTGGCCTGGATGGCAGAAGGAAGTCATTAAGTGGGTGCGTCAATGTACTATATGTGCTAGATCTAAGTCCTCACATACTCCTGCTGCGGGGTTGCTTTGTCCTTTGGAGGTTCCCAGTGCTCCTTGGACACATTTGGCTGACCTTCCCCCCTCTGAGGGTTTTACTGTCATCTGGGTGGTCGTGGACCGTTTTAGCAAGATGTGTCACTTGGTTCCCTTTGTCAAACTGCCCTGCGCTAAAACTCTCGCTAAGGCCTTTGTCAAGGAAATTGTCAGACTTCATGGCGTTCCTACTGACATTGTTTCTGATAGGGGTCCTCAGTTCGTGGCTCGTTTTTGGCGTGCCTTTTGTGACAGGTTGGGAGTTCATTTATCGTTCTCGTCCGGATATCATCCTGAATCTAATGGCCAGACAGAAAGGAAAAACCAGGATGTTGAGCAGTTCTTGCGTTGTTTTGTGGCAGACAATCAAGAGGGGTGGTCTGAGTTTCTGCCACTTGCTGAATTTGCTCTGAACAATCATACATCTTCTTCTGCTGGTTGTTCGCCTTTTTTTTGTTGTTCTGGGAGACATCCGTCGTTTGGGTCGTTCTCCAAGTTGGGATCTGCCATGCCTGAGGAGTAGAATTTTTCCGGTGATTTGGAGAGAGTTGGACGGATGTGCGTGGTAATCTTCAGGACGCCAACAGAAAATCTAAGGACTACTTTGATAGGAAACGACAGGAGGTTTTGTTCGCTGTTGGTGACATGGTTTGGTTGTCCTCTAGGAATCTGCGGTTGAGGATTCCTTCTAAGAAATTGGGTCCCAAGTTTGTAGGGCCCTTTAAGGTGCTTCAGGTTGTCAACCAATCTGCTGTTAGGTTGGAGGTTCCTACCTCCTGGAGAATTAATCCGGTATTTCATATCTCTGTTGAAAAAAGCTGTTGTATCGGATTGTGACGCCTCTGCCTCTGTTCCTCCGGTGGTGGAGGACGGGGAATATGAAATTTCTCGCATCCTTAACTCTAGACTGTATAGAGGTAGTTTGCAGTATCTTGTGGCCTGGAAAGGTTTCGGACCCGAGGATAACTCTTGGGTGAGGTCGGATGATGTTTCCGCGTCCAGACTTATCAGAGCGTTTCACAGGAGATTTCCTGATAAGCCTGGTCCTAGGGGATCCGGAGGATCCTCTTAGAAGGGGGGGTACTGTTAGAACCTTGCTCTTAGGTTTTTTTTCCTTTGCTGGTCACATGACCTTGCTGGCCTATTTAATCTTGCTCCGCCCTTCTGGCTTTGCTGGACTTCATTGTATATCTACTTTCTAGCTAGCCTGTGCTCTGTGTCTTGCTCTGTTAGTTTGCTTGGTCTACTGACCTCTATGTTCTATATATTTTGTTTATTCGTCTGTCTGCTACTATTTCTGTTAGGAGGTGTCCCATATTCCTCCCAGTCCTTAGTACTTGTACGGATTCCTTCCCCACATCTATAGGTCTCCGTACAGACTAGCTTAGGACTTTAGCAGGTCTGATCGCAGGATCAGGTCCCCTGTTACATCGTAGGGATTAAGCTGAGTTCTATCGTAGGGACAGATCTCCTCTCTTTCCTTAGCTCTGGTAGCAGAACATAACAGTGTGAGGGTGAGCCATGAGAGTTCCAAACGTGTGTGGGTAGAATATATATCCCACGGGGGTAAAATTGAAAAAAAAATTTTTTTGGACTTAGTCATTTTTCCGACGTTTATCAGACTTTCAGATAGGGGAAATGTCAGTGAGCATTCCGATTTCAGTTCCAAAGCGATTCGCCCGATGAGTCCTTTATATTTAGTCGTTTTCAGCCAATTTTCTGAATTTTTGAAAATTTCACTATTTTGTGAAAATATCCTCTAAATGAGGGAATAATATGTGTGAGGGAACCCCAGGAGAGTTCCAAATGTGTGTGGGTAGAATATATATCCCACGGGTGTAAAATTGAAAAAAGTTTAAAAAAAAATTTTTTGGGGAGTTAGTCATTTTTCTGGCGTTTATCAGACTTTCAGATAGGGGAAATGTCAGTGACCATTCCGATTTCAGTTCCAGAGCGATTCGCCCGATGATTCCTTCATATTTAGTTGTTTTCAGCCAATTTTCAGAATTTTTGAAAATTTAACTTTTTTGTGAAAATATCCACTAAATGAGGGAATAATATGTGTGTGGGTAAGCCAGGAGAGTTCCAAATGTGTGTGGGTAGAATATATATCCCGCGGGGGTAAAATTGAAAAAAGTTGAAAAAAAATTTTTTTGGGACTTAGTCATTTTTCCGACGTTTATCAGACTTTCAGATAGGGGAAATGTCAGTGAGCATTCCGATTTCAGTTCCAGAGCGATTCGCCCGATGAGTCCTTCATATTTAGTCGTTTTCAGCCAATTTTCAGAATTTTTGAAAATTTCACTTTTTTGTGAAAATATCCACTAAATGAGGGAATAATATGTGTGAGGGTACCCCAGGAGAGTTCCAAAAGTGTGGGTAGAATATATATCCACAGGGTTAAAATTGAAAAAAGTTTAAAAAATTTTTTTGGGGGACTTGGTCATTTTTCCGGCGTTTATCAGACTTTCAGATAGGGGAAATGTCAGTGAGCGTTCCGATTTCAGTTCCAGAGCGATCCGCCCAATGAGTCCTTCATATTTAGTCGTTTTCAGCCAATTTTCTGAATTTTTGAAAATTTCACTTTTTTGTGAAAATATCCACTAAATGAGGGAATAATATGTGTGAGGGTACCCCAGGAGAGTTCCAAAAGTGTGGGTAGAATATATATCCACAGGGGTAAAATTGAAAAAAGTTGAAAACATTTTTTTTGGGGACTTAGTAATTTTTCCGGTGTTTATCAGACTTTCAGATAGGGGAAATGTCAGTGAGCTTTCCGATTACAGTTCCAGAGCGATCCACCCAATGAGTCCTTCATATTTAGTCGTTTTCAGCCAATTTTCTGAGTTTTTGAAAATTTCACTTTTTTGTGAAAATATCCACTAAATGAAGGAATAATATGTGTGAGGGTACCCCAGTAGAGTTCCAAAAGTGTGGGTAGAATATATATCCACAGGGGTAAAATTGAAAACAGTTTAAAAAAATTTTTTTGGGGACTTAGTCATTTTTCCGGCGTTTATCAGACTTTCAGATAGGGGAAATGTCAGTGAGCGTTCCGATTTCAGTTCCAGAGCGATTCGCCCGATGACTCCTTCATATTTAGTCGTTTTCAGCCAATTTTCTGAATTTTTGAAAATTTCACTTTTTTTGTGAAAATATCCACTAAATGAGGGAATAATATGTGTGAGGGTACCACAGGAGAGTTCCAAAAGTGTGGGTAGAATACATATCCACAGGGGTAAAATTGAAAAAAGTTGAAAAAATTTTTTTTGGGGACTTAGTCATTTTTCCGGCGTTTATCAGACTTTCAGATAGGGGAAATGTCAGTGAGTGTTCTGATTTCAGTTCCAGAGCGATCCGCCCAATGAGTCCTTCATATTTAGTCGTCCTCAGCCAATTTTCTAAATTTTTGAAAATTTCACTTTTTTGTGAAAATATCCACTAAATGAGGGAATAATATGTGTGAGGGTACCCCAGGAGAGTTCCAAAAGTGTGGGTAGAATATATATCCACAGGGGTAAAATTTAAAAAAGTTGAAAACATTTTTTTTGGGGACTTAGTCATTTTTCCGGCGTTTATCAGACTTTCAGATAGGGGAAATGTCAGTGAGCGTTCCGATTTCAGTTCCAGAGCGATCCGCCCAATGAGTCCTTCATATTTAGTCGTTTTCAGCCAGTTTTCAGAATTTTTGAAAATTTCACTTTTTTGTGAAAATATCCACTAAATGAGGGAATAATATGTGTGAGGGTACCCCAGGAGAGTTCCAAATGTGTGGGTAGAATATATATCGAACGGGTGTAAAATTGAAAAAAGTTGAAAAAAATTTTTTGGGGGACTTAGTCATTTTTCCGGCGTTTATCAGACTTTCAGATAGGGGAAATGTCAGTGAGCGTTCCGATTTCAGTTCCAGAGCGATCCGCCCAATGAGTCCTTCATATTTAGTCGTTTTTAGCCAATTTTCTGGATTTTTGAAAATTTCACTTTTTTGTGAAAATATCCACTAAATGAGAGAATAATATGTGTGAGGGTACCCCAGGAGAGTTCCAAAAGTGTGGGTAGAATATATATAGACAGGGGTAAAAATGAAAAAAGTTTAAAAAATTTTTTTTGGGGACTTAGTCATTTTTCCGGCGTTTATCAGACTTTCAGATAGGGGAAATGTCAGTGAGCGTTCCGATTTCAGTTCCAGAGCGATTCGAACGATGAGACTTTCATTTTTAGTAGTTTTCAGCCAATTTTCTGAATTTTTGAAAATTTCACTTTTTTGTGAAAATATCCACTAAATGAGGGAATAATATGTGTGAGGGTACCCCAGGAGAGTTCCAAAAGTGTGGGTAGAATATATATCCACAGGGGTAAAATTGAAAAAAGTTGAAAACATTTTTTTTGGGGACTTAGTCATTTTTCCGGCGTTTATCAGACTTTCAGATAGGGGAAATGTCAGTGAGCATTCCGGTTTCAGTTCCAGAGCGATTCGCCTGATGAGTCCTTCATATTTAGTCGTTTTCAGCCAATTTTCAGAATTTTTGAAAATTTCACTTTTTTGTGAAAATATCCACTAAATGAGGGAATAATATGTGTGAGGGTACCCCAGGAGAGTTCCAAAAGTGTGGGTAGAATATATATCCACAGGGTTAAAATTGAAAAAAGTTTAAAAAATTTTTTTGGGGGACTTGGTCATTTTTCCGGCGTTTATCAGACTTTCAGATAGGGGAAATGTCAGTGAGCGTTCCGATTTCAGTTCCAGAGCGATCCGCCCAATGAGTCCTTCATATTTAGTCGTTTTCAGCCAATTTTCTGAATTTTTGAAAATTTCACTTTTTTGTGAAAATATCCACTAAATGAGGGAATAATATGTGTGAGGGTACCCCAGGAGAGTTCCAAAAGTGTGGGTAGAATATATATCCACAGGGGTAAAATTGAAAAAAGTTGAAAACTTTTTTTTGGGGACTTAGTAATTTTTCCGGTGTTTATCAGACTTTCAGATAGGGGAAATGTCAGTGAGCTTTCCGATTACAGTTCCAGAGCGATCCACCCAATGAGTCCTTCATATTTAGTCGTTTTCAGCCAATTTTCTGAGTTTTTGAAAATTTCACTTTTTTGTGAAAATATCCACTAAATGAAGGAATAATATGTGTGAGGGTACCCCAGTAGAGTTCCAAAAGTGTGGGTAGAATATATATCCACAGGGGTAAAATTGAAAACAGTTTAAAAAAATTTTTTTGGGGACTTAGTCATTTTTCCGGCGTTTATCAGACTTTCAGATAGGGGAAATGTCAGTGAGCGTTCCGATTTCAGTTCCAGAGCGATTCGCCCGATGACTCCTTCATATTTAGTCGTTTTCAGCCAATTTTCTGAATTTTTGAAAATTTCACTTTTTTTGTGAAAATATCCACTAAATGAGGGAATAATATGTGTGAGGGTACCACAGGAGAGTTCCAAAAGTGTGGGTAGAATACATATCCACAGGGGTAAAATTGAAAAAAGTTGAAAAAATTTTTTTTGGGGACTTAGTCATTTTTCCGGCGTTTATCAGACTTTCAGATAGGGGAAATGTCAGTGAGTGTTCTGATTTCAGTTCCAGAGCGATCCGCCCAATGAGTCCTTCATATTTAGTCGTCCTCAGTCAATTTTCTAAATTTTTGAAAATTTCACTTTTTTGTGAAAATATCCACTAAATGAGGGAATAATATGTGTGAGGGTACCCCAGGAGAGTTCCAAAAGTGTGGGTAGAATATATATCCACAGGGGTAAAATTTAAAAAAGTTGAAAACATTTTTTTTGGGGACTTAGTCATTTTTCCGGCGTTTATCAGACTTTCAGATAGGGGAAATGTCAGTGAGCGTTCCGATTTCAGTTCCAGAGCGATCCGCCCAATGAGTCCTTCATATTTAGTCGTTTTCAGCCAGTTTTCAGAATTTTTGAAAATTTCACTTTTTTGTGAAAATATCCACTAAATGAGGGAATAATATGTGTGAGGGTACCCCAGGAGAGTTCCAAATGTGTGGGTAGAATATATATCGAACGGGTGTAAAATTGAAAAAAGTTGAAAAAAATTTTTTGGGGGACTTAGTCATTTTTCCGGCGTTTATCAGACTTTCAGATAGGGGAAATGTCAGTGAGCGTTCCGATTTCAGTTCCAGAGCGATCCGCCCAATGAGTCCTTCATATTTAGTCGTTTTTAGCCAATTTTCTGGATTTTTGAAAATTTCACTTTTTTGTGAAAATATCCACTAAATGAGAGAATAATATGTGTGAGGGTACCCCAGGAGAGTTCCAAAAGTGTGGGTAGAATATATATAGACAGGGGTAAAAATGAAAAAAGTTTAAAAAATTTTTTTTGGGGACTTAGTCATTTTTCCGGCGTTTATCAGACTTTCAGATAGGGGAAATGTCAGTGAGCGTTCCGATTTCAGTTCCAGAGCGATTCGAACGATGAGACCTTCATTTTTAGTAGTTTTCAGCCAATTTTCTGAATTTTTGAAAATTTCACTTTTTTGTGAAAATATCCACTAAATGAGGGAATAATATGTGTGAGGGTACCCCAGGAGAGTTCCAAAAGTGTGGGTAGAATATATATCCACAGGGGTAATATTGAAAAAAGTTGAAAACATTTTTTTTGGGGACTTAGTCATTTTTCCGGCGTTTATCAGACTTTCAGATAGGGGAAATGTCAGTGAGCGTTCCGATTTCAGTTCCAGAGCGATTCGCCCAATGAGTCCTTCATATTTAGTCGTTTTCAGCCAATTTTCTGAATTTTTGAAAATCTCACTTTTTTGTGAAAATATCCACTAAATGAGGGAATAATATGTGTGAGGGTACCCCAGGAGAGTTCCAAAAGTGTGGGTAGAATAAATATCCACAGGGGTAAAATTGAAAAAAGTTGAAAAAATTTTTTTTGGGGACTTGGTCATTTTTCCGGCGTTTATCAGACTTTCAGATAGGGGAAATGTCAGTGAGCGTTCCGATTTCAGTTCCAGAGCGATTCGCCCAATGAGTCCTTCATATTTAGTCGTTTTCAGCCAATTTTCTGAATTTTTGAAAATCTCACTTTTCTGTGAAAATATCCACTAAATGAGGGAATAATATGTGTGAGGGTACCCCAGGAGAGTTCCAAAAGTGTGGGTAGAATAAATATCCACAGGGGTAAAATTGAAAAAAGTTGAAAAAATTTTTTTGGGGGACTTGGTCATTTTTCCAGCGTTTATCAGACTTTCAGATAGGGGAAATGTCAGTGAGCGTTCTGATTTCAGTTCCAGAGCGATCCGCCCAATGAGTCCTTCATATTTAGTCGTCTTCAGCCAATTTTCTAAATTTTTGAAAATTTCACTTTTTTGTGAAAATATCCACTAAATGAGGGAATAATATGTGTGAGGGTACCCCAGGAGAGTTCCAAAAGTGTGGGTAGAATATATATCCACAGGGGTAAAATTGAAAAAAGTTGAAAACATTTTTTTTGGGGACTTAGTCATTTTTCCGGTGTTTATCAGACTTTCAGATAGGGGAAATGTCAGTGAGCTTTCCGATTTCAGTTCCAGAGCGATCCGCCCAATGAGTCCTTCATATTTAGTCGTTTTCAGCCAATTTTCAGAATTTTTGAAAATTTTACTTTTTTGTGAAAATATCCACTAAATGAGGGAATAATATGTGTGAGGGTACCCCAGGAGAGTTCCAAATGTGTGTGGGTAGAATATATATCCCACGGGTGTAAAATTGAAAAAAGTTGAAAAAAATTTTTTGGGGGACTTAGTCATTTTTCCGGCGTTTATCAGACTTTCAGATAGGGGAAATGTCAGTGAGCGTTCCGATTTCAGTTCCAGAGCGATCCGCCCAATGAGTCCTTCATATTTAGTCGTTTTTAGCCAATTTTCTGGATTTTTGAAAATTTCACTTTTTTGTGAAAATATCCACTAAATGAGAGAATAATATGTGTGAGGGTACCCCAGGAGAGTTCCAAAAGTGTGGGTAGAATATATATAGACAGGGGTAAAAATGAAAAAAGTTTAAAAAATTTTTTTTAGGGACTTAGTCATTTTTCCGGCGTTTATCAGACTTTCAGATAGGGGAAATGTCAGTTAGCGTTCCGATTTCAGTTCCAGAGCGATTCGACCGATGAGACCTTCATATTTAGTAGTTTTCAGCCAATTTTCTGAATTTTTGAAAATTTCACTTTTTTGTGAAAATATCCACTAAATGAGGGAATAATATGTGTGAGGGTACCCCAGGAGAGTTCCAAAAGTGTGGGTAGAATATATATCCACAGGGGTAAAATTGAAAAAAGTTTAAAAAAATTTTTTTTGGGACTTAGTCATTTTTCCGGCGTTTATCAGACTTTCAGATAGGGGAAATGTCAGTGAGCGTTCCGATTTCAGTTCCAGAGCGATTCGACCGATGAGACCTTCATATTTAGTCGTTTTCAGCCAATTTTCTGAATTTTTTAAAATTTAACTTTTTTGTGAAAATATCCACTAAATGAGGGAATAATATGTGTGAGGGTACCCCAGGAGAGTTCCAAAAGTGTGGGTAGAATATATATCCACAGGGGTAAAATTGAAAAAAGTTTAAATAATTTTTTTTGGGGACTTAGTCATTTTTCCGGCGTTTATCAGACTTTCAGATAGGGGAAATGTCAGTGAGCGTTCCGATTTCAGTTCCAGAGCGATTCGAACGATGAGACCTTCATATTTAGTCATTTTCAGCCAATTTTCTGAATTTTTGAAAATTTAACTTTTTTGTGAAAATATCCACTAAATGAGGGAATAATATGTGTGAGGGTACCCCAGGAGAGTTCCAAAAGTGTGGGTAGAATATATATCCACAGGGGTAAAATTGAAAAAAGTTGAAAACATTTTTTTTGGGGACTTAGTCATTTTTCCGGCGTTTATCAGACTTTCAGATAGGGGAAATGTCAGTGAGCGTTCCGATTTCAGTTCCAGAGCGATTCGCCCAATGAGTCCTTCATATTTAGTCGTTTTCAGCCAATTTTCTGAATTTTTGAAAATCTCACTTTTCTGTGAAAATATCCACTAAATGAGGGAATAATATGTGTGAGGGTACCCCAGGAGAGTTCCAAAAGTGTGGGTAGAATAAATATCCACAGGGGTAAAATTGAAAAAAGTTGAAAAAATTTTTTTTGGGAACTTGGTCATTTTTCCGGCGTTTATCAGACTTTCAGATAGGGGAAATGTCAGTGAGCGTTCCGATTTCAGTTCCAGAGCGATCCGCCCAATGAGTCCTTCATATTTAGTCGTTTTCAGCCAATTTTCTGAATTTTTGAAAATCTCACTTTTCTGTGAAAATATCCACTAAATGAGGGAATAATATGTGTGAGGGTACCCCAGGAGAGTTCCAAAAGTGTGGGTAGAATAAATATCCACAGGGGTCAAATTGAAAAAAGTTGAAAAAATTTTTTTGGGGGACTTGGTCATTTTTCCGGCGTTTATCAGACTTTCAGATAGGGGAAATGTCAGTGAGCGTTCCGATTTCAGTTCCAGAGTGATCCGCCCAATGAGTCCTTCATATTTAGTCGTTTTCAGCCAATTTTCTGAATTTTTGAAAATTTCACTTTTTTGTGAAAATATCCACTAAATGAGGGAATAATATGTGTGAGGGTACCCCAGGAGAGTTCCAAAAGTGTGGGTAGAATATATATCCACAGGGGTAAAATTTAAAAAAGTTGAAAAAAAATTTTTTGGGGACTTAGTCATTTTTCCGGCGTTTATCAAACTTTCAGATAGGGGAAATATCAGTGAGCGTTCCGATTTCAGTTCCAGAGCGATTCGCCCAATGAGTCCTTCATATTTAGACGTTTTCAGCCAATTTTCTGAATTTTTGAAAATTTCACTTTTTTGTGAAAATATCCACTAAATGAGGGAATAATATGTGTGAGGGTACCCCAGGAGAGTTCCAAATGTATGTGGGTAGAAGATATATCTGACGGAGGTAAAACTGAAAAAAATTTTTTTTTGGACTTAGTCATTTTTCCGGCGTTTATCAGACTTTCAGATTGGGGAAATGTCAGTGAGCGTTCCAATTTCAGTTCCAGAGCGATTCGCCCAATGAGTCCTTCATATTTAGTCGTTTTCAGCCAATTTTCAGAATTTTTGAAAATTTCACTTTTTTGTGAAAATATCCACTAAATGAGGGAATAATATGTGTGAGGGTACCCCAGGAGAGTTCCAAATGTGTGTGGGTAGAATATATATCCCACGAGGGTAAAATTGAAAAAAGTTGAAAAAATTTTTTTGGGGGACTTAGTCATTTTTCCGGTGTTTATCAGACTTTCAGATAGGGGAAATGTCAGTGAGTGTTCCGATTTCAGTTCCAGAGCGATTCGCCCAATGAGTCCTTCATATTTAGTCGTTTTCAGCCAATTTTCAGAATTTTTGAAAATTTCACTTTTTTGTGAAAATATCCACTAAATGAGGGAATAATATGTGTGAGGGTACCCCAGGAGAGTTCCAAAAGTGTGGGTAGAATATATATCCACAGGGGTAAAAGTGAAAAAAGTTGAAAAATTTTTTTTTGGGGACTTAGTAATTTTTCCGGCATTGATCAGACTTTCAGATAGGGGAAATGTCAGTGAGCGTTCCGATTTCAGTTCCAGAGCGATCCGCCCAATGAGTCCTTCATATTTAGTCGTTTTCAGCCAATTTTCTGAATTTTTGAAAATTTCACTTTTTTGTGAAAATATCCACTAAATGAGGGAATAATATGTGTGAGGGTACCCCAGGAGAGTTCCAAAAGTGTGGGTAGAATATATATCCACAGGGGTAAAATTGAAAAAAGTTGAAAACATTTTTTTTGGGGACTTAGTCATTTTTCCGGCGTTTATCAGACTTTCAGATAGGGGAAATGTCAGTGAGCTTTCCGATTTCAGTTCCAGAGCGATTCGCCCGATGAGTCCTTCATATTTAGTCGTTTTCAGCCAATTTTCAGAATTTTTGAAAATTTCACTTTTTTGTGAAAATATCCACTAAATGAGGGAATAATATGTGTGAGGGTACCCCAGGAGAGTTCCAAATGTATGTGGGTAGAATATATATCCGACGGAGGTAAAACTGAAAAAAATTGAAAACAATTTTTTTTTGGACTTAGTCTTTTTTCCGGCGTTTATCAGACTTTCAGATAGGGGAAATGTCAGTGAGCGTTCCGATTTCAGTTCCAAAGCGATCCTCCCAATGAGTCCTTCATATTTAGTCGTTTTCAGCCAATTTTCTGAATTTTTGAAAATTTCACTTTTTTGGGAAAACATCCACTAAATGAGGGAATAATATGTGTGAGGGTACCCCAGGAGAGTTCCAAATGTGTGTGGGTAGAATATATATCCCACGGGTGTAAAATTGAAAAAAGTTGAAAAAATTTTTTTTTTTGGACTTAGTCATTTTTCCGGCATTTATCAGACTTGCAAATAGGGGAAATGTCAGTGAGCGTTCCGAGTTCAGTTCCAGAGCGATTCGCCGAATGAGTCCTTCATATTTAGTCGTTTTCAGACAATTTTCTGAATTTTTGAAAATTTCCCTTTTTTGTGAAAATATCCACTAAATGAGGGAATAATATGTGTGAGGGTACCCCAGGAGAGTTCCAAATGTGTGTGGGTAGAATATATATCCCACGAGGGTAAAATTGAAAAAAGTTGAAAAAATTTTTTTTGGGGACTTAGTCATTTTTCCGGTGTTTATCAGACTTTCAGATAGGGGAAATGTCAGTGAGTGTTCCGATTTCAGTTCCAGAGCGATTCGCCCAATGAGTCCTTCATATTTAGTCGTTTTCAGCCAATTTTCTGAATTTTTTAAAATTTCACTTTTTTGTGAAAATATCCACTAAATGAGGGAATAATATGTGTGAGGGTACCCCAGGAGAGTTCCAAAAGTGTGGGTAGAATATATATCCACAGGGGTAAAAGTGAAAAAAGTTGAAAAATTTTTTTTTGGGGACTTAGTAATTTTTCCGGCATTGATCAGACTTTCAGATAGGGGAAATGTCAGTGAGCGTTCCGATTTCAGTTCCAGAGCGATCCGCCCAATGAGTCCTTCATATTTAGTCGTTTTCAGCCAATTTTCTGAATTTTTGAAAATTTCACTTTTTTGTGAAAATATCCACTAAATGAGGGAATAATATGTGTGAGGGTACCCCAGGAGAGTTCCAAAAGTGTGGGTAGAATATATATCCACAGGGTTAAAATTGAAAAAAGTTGAAAACATTTTTTTTGGGGACTTAGTCATTTTTCCGGCGTTTATCAGACTTTCAGATAGGGGAAATGTCAGTGAGCTTTCCGATTTCAGTTCCAGAGCGATTCGCCCGATGAGTCCTTCATATTTAGTCGTTTTCAGCCAATTTTCTGAATTTTTGAAAATTTCACTTTTTTGGGAAAACATCCACTAAATGAGGGAATAATATGTGTGAGGGTACCCCAGTAGAGTTCCAAAAGTTTGGGTAGAATATATATCCACAGGGGTAAAATTGAAAAAAGTTTAAAAAAAATTTTTGGGGGACTTAGTCATTTTTCCGGTGTTTATCAGACTGTCAGATGGGGGAAATGTCAGTGAGCATTCCGATTTCAGTTCCAGAGCGATCCGCCCAATGAGTCCTTCATATTTAGTCGTTTTCAGCCAATTTTCTGAATTTTTGAAAATTTCACTTTTTTGTGAAAATATCCACTAAATGAGGGAATAATATGTGTGAGGGTACCCCAGGAGAGTTCCAAATGTGTATGGGTAGAATATATATCCGACGGAGGTAAAATTGAAAAAAGTTGAAAAAAATTTATTTTTTGGACTTAGTCATTTTTCCGCCGTTTATCAGACTTTCAGATAGGGGAAATGTCAGTGAGCATTCCGATTTCAGTTCCAGAGCGATTCGCCCGATGAGTCCTTCATATTTAGTCGTTTTCAGCCAATTTTCTGAATTTTTGAAAATTTCACTTTTTTGGGAAAACATCCACTAAATGAGGGAATAATATGTGTGAGGGTACCCCAGGAGTGTTCCAAAAGTGTGGGTAGAATATATATCCACAGGGGTAAAATTGAAAAAAGTTGAAAACATTTTTTTGGGGGACTTAGTCATTTTTCCGGCGTTTATCAGACTTTCAGATAGGGGAAATGTCAGTGAGCTTTCCGATTTCAGTTCCAGAGCGATCCGCCCAATGAGTCCTTCATATTTAGTCGTTTTCAGCCAATTTTCTGAATTTTTGAAAATTTCCCTTTTTTGTGAAAATATCCACTAAATGAGGAAATAATATGTGTGAGGGTACCCCAGTAGAGTTCCAAAAGTGTGGGTAGAATATATATCCACAGGGGTAAAATTGAAAAAAGTTTAAAAAAAATTTTTGGGGGACTTAGTCATTTTTCCAGCGTTTATCAGACTTTCAGATGGGGGAAATGTCAGTGAGCGTTCCGATTTCAGTTCCAGAGCGATCCGCCCAATGAGTCCTTCATATTTAGTCGTTTTCAGCCAATTTTCTGAATTTTTGAAAATTTCACTTTTTTGTGAAAATATCCACTAAATGAGGGAATAATATGTGTGAGGGTACCCCAGGAGAGTTCCAAATGTGTATGGGTAGAATATATATCCGACGGAGGTAAAATTGAAAAAAGTTGAAAAAATTTTTTTTGGGGACTTGGTCATTTTTCCGGCATTTATCAGACTTTCAGATAGGGGAAATGTCAGTGAGCGTTCTGATTTCAGTTCCAAAGCTATCCGCCCAATGAGTCATTCATATTTAGTCGTTTTCAGCCAATTTTCAGAATTTTTGAAAATTACACTTTTTTGTGAAAATATCCGCTAAATGAGGGAATAATATGTGTGAGGGTACCCCAGGAGAGTTCCAAATGTGTATGGGTAGAATATATATCCGACGGAGGTAAAATTGAAAAAAGTTGAAAAAAAATTTTTTTTGGATTTAGTCATTTTTCCGCCGTTTATCAGACTTTCAGATAGGGGAAATGTCAGTGAGCATTCCGATTTCAGTTCCAGAGCGATTTGCCCGATGAGTCCTTCATATTTAGTCGTTTTCAGCCAATTTTCTGAATTTTTGAAAATTTCACTTTTTTGTGAAAATATCCACTAAATGAGGGAATAATATGTTCGAGGGTACCCCAGGAGAGTTCCAAAAGTGTGGGTAGAATATATATCCACAGGGGTAAAATTGAAAAAAGTTGAAAACATTTTTTTTGGGGACTTAGTAATTTTTCCGGTGTTTATCAGACTTTCAGATAGGGGAAATGTCAGTGAGCTTTCCGATTTCAGTTCCAGAGCGATCCGCCCAACGAGTCCTTCATATTTAGTCGTTTTCAGCCAATTTTCTGAATTTTTGAAAATTTCACTTTTTTGTGAAAATATCCACTAAATGAGGGAATAATATGTGTGAGGGTAACCCAGGAGAGTTCCAAATGTGTGTGGGTAGAATATATATCCCACGGGTGTAAAATTGAAAAAAGTTGAAAAAATTTTTTTTTTGGAATTAGTCATTTTTCCGGCATTTATCAGACTTGCAAATAGGGGAAATGTCAGTGAGCGTTCCGAGTTCAGTTCCAGAGCGATTCGCCCAATGAGTCCTTCATATTTAGTCGTTTTCAGCCAATTTTCTGAATTTTTCAAAATTTCACTTTTTTGTGAAAATATCCACTAAATGAGGGAATAATATGTGTGAGGGTACCCCAGGAGAGTTCCAAATGTGTATGGGTAGAATATATATCCGACGGAGGTAAAATTGAAAAAAGTTGAAAAAAAATTTTTTTTGGATTTAGTCATTTTTCCGCCGTTTATCAGACTTTCAGATAGGGGAAATGTCAGTGAGCATTCCGATTTCAGTTCCAGAGCGATTCGCCCAATGAGTCCTTCATATTTAGTCGTTTTCAGCCAATTTTCTGAATTTTTGAAAATTTCACTTTTTTGTGAAAATATCCACTAAATGAGGGAATAATATATGTGAGGGTACCCCAGGAGAGTTCCAAATGTGTGTGGGTAGAATATATATCCCACGGGGGTAAAATTGAAAAAAGTTGAAAAAAATTTTTTTGGGGACTTAGTCATTTTTCAGGCATTTATCAGACTTTCAGATAGGGGAAATGTCAGTGAGCGTTCCGATTTCAGTTCCAGAACAATTCGCCCAATGAGTCCTTCATATTTAGTCGTTTTCAGCCAATTTTCTGAATTTTTGAAAATTTCACTTTTTTGTGAAAATATCCACTAAATGAGGGAATAATATGTTTGAGGGTACCCCAGGAGAGTTCCAAAAGTGTGGGTAGAATATATATCCACAGGGGTAAAATTGAAAAAAGTTGAAAACATTTTTTTTAGGGACTTAGTAATTTTTCCGGTGTTTATCAGACTTTCAGATAGGGGAAATGTCAGTGAGCTTTCCGATTTCAGTTCCAGAGCGATCCGCCCAACGAGTCCTTCATATTTAGTCGTTTTCAGCCAATTTTCTGAATTTTTGAAAATTTCACTTTTTTGTGAAAATATCCACTAAATGAGGGAATAATATGTGTGAGGGTAACCCAGGAGAGTTCCAAATGTGTGTGGGTAGAATATATATCCCACGGGTGTAAAATTGAAAAAAGTTGAAAAAATTTTTTTTTTAGAATTAGTCATTTTTCCGGCATTTATCAGACTTGCAAATAGGGGAAATGTCAGTGAGCGTTCCGAGTTCAGTTCCAGAGCGATTCGCCCAATGAGTCCTTCATATCTAGTCGTTTTCAGCCAATTTTCTGAATTTTTGAAAATTTCACTTTTTTGTGAAAATATCCACTAAATGAGGGAATAATATGTGTGAGGGTACCCAGGAGAGTTCCAAATGTGTGTGGGTAGAATATATATCCCACGGGGGTAAAATTGAAAAAAGTTGAAAAAATTTTTTTGGGGGACTTAGTCATTTTTCCGGCGTTTATCAGACTTTCAGATAGGGGAAATGTCAGTGAGCGTTCCGATTTCAGTTCCAGAGCGATTCGCCCAATGAGTCCATCATATTTAGTCGTTTTCAGCCAATTTTCTGAATTTTTGAAAATTTCACTTTTTTGGGAAAATATCCACTAAATGAGGGAATAATATGTGTGAGGGTACCCCAGGAGAGTTCCAAAAGTGTGGGTAGAATATATATCCACAGGGGTAAAATTGAAAAAAGTTGAAAACATTTTTTTTGGGGACTTAGTCATTTTTCCGGCGTTTATCAGACTTTCAGATAGGGGAAATGTCAGTGAGCATTCCGATTTCAGTTCCAGAGCAATTCGCCCAATGAGTCCTTCATATTTAGTCGTTTTCAGCCTATTTTCTGAATTTTTGAAAATTTCACTTTTTTCGGAAAATATCCACTAAATGAGGGAATAATATGTGTGAGGGTACCCCAGGAGAGTTCCAAAAGTGTGGGTAGAATATATATCCACAGGGGTAAAATTGAAAAAAGTTGAAAAAAATTTTTTTGGGGACTTAGTCATTTTTCAGGCATTTATCAGACTTTCAGATAGGGGAAATGTCAGTGAGCGTTCCGATTTCAGTTCCAGAGCAATTCGCCCAATGAGTCCTTCATATTTAGTCGTTTTCAGCCAATTTTCTGAATTTTTGAAAATTTCACTTTTTTGTGAAAATATCCACTAAATGAGGGAATAATATGTTTGAGGGTACCCCAGGAGAGTTCCAAAAGTGTGGGTAGAATATATATCCACAGGGGTAAAATTGAAAAAAGTTGAAAACATTTTTTTGGGGACTTAGTAATTTTTCCGATGTTTATCAGACTTTCAGATAGGGGAAATGTCAGTGAGCTTTCCGATTTCAGTTCCAGAGCGATCCGCCCAATGAGTCCTTCATATTTAGTCGTTTTCAGCCAATTTTCTGAATTTTTGAAAATTTCACTTTTTTGTGAAAATATCCACTAAATGAGGGAATAATATGTGTGAGGGTAACCCAGGAGAGTTCCAAATGTGTGTGGGTAGAATATATATCCCACGGGTATAAAATTGAAAAAAGTTGAAAAAAATTTTTTTTTGGAATTAGTCATTTTTCCGGCATTTATCAGACTTGCAAATAGGGGAAATGTCAGTGAGCGTTCCGAGTTCAGTTCCAGAGCGATTCGCCCAATGAGTCCTTCATATTTCGTCGTTTTTAGCCAATTTTCTGAATTTTTGAAAATTTCACTTTTTTGTGAAAATATCCACTAAATGAGGGAATAATATGTGTGAGGGTACCCCAGGAGAGTTCCAAATGTGTGTGGGTAGAATATATATCCCACGGGGGTAAAATTGAAAAAAGTTGAAAAAATTGTTTTGGGGGACTTAGTCATTTTTCCGGCGTTTATCAGACTTTCAGATAGGGGAAATGTCAGTGAGCATTCCGATTTCAGTTCCAGAGCGATTTGCCCGATGAGTCCTTCATATTTAGTAGTTTTCAGCCAATTTTCTGAATTTTTGAAAATTTCACTTTTTTGTGAAAATATCCACTAAATGAGGGAATAATATGTGTGAGGGTACCCCAGGAGAGTTCCAAAAGTGTGGGTAGAATATATATCCACAGGGGTAAAATTGAAAAAAGTTGAAAAAATTTTTTTGGGGGACTTAGTCATTTTTCCGGCGTTTATCAGACTTTCAGATAGGGGAAATGTCAGTGAGCGTTCCGATTTCAGTTCCAGAGCGATCCGCCCAATGAGTCCTTCATATTTAGTCATTCTCAGCCAATTTTCTAAATTTTTGAAAATTTCACTTTTTTGTGAAAATATCCACTAAATGAGGGAATAATATGTGTGAGGGTACCCCAGGAGAGTTCCAAAAGTATGGGTAGAATATATATCCGACGGAGGTAAAACTGAAAAAAATTGAAAAAAATTTTTTTTTGGACTTAGTCTTTTTTCCGGCGTTTATCAGACTTTCAGATAGGGGAAATGTCAGTTAGCGTTCCGATTTCAGTTCCAGAGCAATTCGCCCAATGAGTCCTTCATATTTAGTCGTTTTCAGCCAATTTTCTGAATTTTTGAAAATTTCACTTTTTTGTGAAAATATCCACTAAATGAGGGAATAATATGTTTGAGGGTACCCCAGGAGAGTTCCAAAAGTGTGGGTAGAATATATATCCACAGGGGTAAAATTGAAAAAAGTTGAAAACATTTTTTTTGGGGACTTAGTTATTTTTCCGGTGTTTATCAGACTTTCAGATAGGGGAAATATCAGTGAGCTTTCCGATTTCAGTTCCAGAGCGATCCGCCCAATGAGTCCTTCATATTTAGTCGTTTTCAGCCAATTTTCTGAATTTTTGAAAATTTCACTTTTTTGTGAAAATATCCACTAAATGAGGGAATAATATGTTTGAGGGTACCCCAGGAGAGTTCCAAAAGTGTGGGTAGAATATATATCCACAGGGGTAAAATTGAAAAAAGTTGAAAACATTTTTTTTGGGGACTTAGTTATTTTTCCGGTGTTTATCAGACTTTCAGATAGGGGAAATATCAGTGAGCTTTCCGATTTCAGTTCCAGAGCGATCCGCCCAATGAGTCCTTCATATTTAGTCGTTTTCAGCCAATTTTCTGAATTTTTGAAAATTTCACTTTTTTGTGAAAATATCCACTAAATGAGGGAATAATATGTGTGAGGGTAACCCAGGAGAGTTCCAAATGTGTGTGGGTAGAATATATATCCCACGGGTGTAAAATTGAAAAAAGTTGAAAAAAATTTTTTTTTGGAATTAGTCATTTTTCCGGCATTTATCAGACTTGCAAATAGGGGAAATGTCAGTGAGCGTTCCGAGTTCAGTTCCAGAGCGATTCGCCCAATGAGTCCTTCATATTTAGTCGTTTTCAGCCAATTTTCTGAATTTTTGAAAATTTCACTTTTTTGTGAAAATATCCACTAAATGAGGGTATAATATGTGTGAGGGTACCCCAGGAGAGTTCCAAATGTGTGTGGGTAGAATATATATCCCACGGGGGTAAAATTGAAAAAAGTTGAAAAAATTGTTTTGGGGGACTTAGTCATTTTTCCGGCGTTTATCAGACTTTCAGATAGGGGAAATGTCAGTGAGCGTTCCGATTTCAGTTCCAGAGCGATTCGCCCAATGAGTCCATCATATTTAGTCGTTTTCAGCCAATTTTCTGAATTTTTGAAAATTTCACTTTTTTGGGAAAATATCCACTAAATGAGGGAATAATATGTGTGACGGTACCCCAGGAGAGTTCCAAAAGTGTGGGTAGAATATATATCCACAGGGGTAAAATTGAAAAAAGTTGAAAACATTTTTTTTGGGGACTTAGTCATTTTTCCGGCGTTTATCAGACTTTCAGATAGGGGAAATGTCAGTGAGCTTTACGATTTCAGTTCCAGAGCGATCCGCCCAATGAGTCCTTCATATTTAGCCGTTTTCAGCCAATTTTCTGAATTTTTGAAAATTTCTCTTTTTTGTGAAAATATCCACTAAATGAGGGAATAATATGTGTGAGGGTACCCCAGTAGAGTTCCAAAAGTGTGGGTAGAATATATATCCACAGGGGTAAAATTGAAAAAAGTTTTAAAAAAATTTTTGGGGGGCTTAGTCATTTTTCCAGCGTTTATCAGACTTTCAGATAGGGGAAATGTCAGTGAGCATTCCGATTTCAGTTCCAGAGCGATTCGCCCAATGAGTCCTTCATATTTAGTCGTTTTCAGCCTATTTTCTGAATTTTGAAAAAAATTTCACTTTTTTGGGAAAATATCCACTAAATGAGGGAATAATATGTGTGAGGGTACCCCAGGAGAGTTCCAAAAGTGTGGGTAGAATATATATCCACAGGGGTAAAATTGAAAAAAGTTGAAAAAAATTTTTTTGGGGACTTAGTCATTTTTCAGGCATTTATCAGACTTTCAGATAGGGGAAATGTCAGTTAGCGTTCCGATTTCAGTTCCAGAGCAATTCGCCCAATGAGTCCTTCATATTTAGTCGTTTTCAGCCAATTTTCTGAATTTTTGAAAATTTCACTTTTTTGTGAAAATATCCACTAAATGAGGGAATAATATGTTTGAGGGTACCCCAGGAGAGTTCCAAAAGTGTGGGTAGAATATATATCCACAGGGGTAAAATTGAAAAAAGTTGAAAACATTTTTTTTGGGGACTTAGTTATTTTTCCGGTGTTTATCAGACTTTCAGATAGGGGAAATGTCAGTGAGCTTTCCGATTTCAGTTCCAGAGCGATCCGCCCAATGAGTCCTTCATATTTAGTCGTTTTCAGCCAATTTTCTGAATTTTTGAAAATTTCACTTTTTTATGAAAATATCCACTAAATGAGGGAATAATATGTGTGAGGGTAACCCAGGAGAGTTCCAAATGTGTGTGGGTAGAATATATATCCCACGGGTGTAAAATTGAAAAAAGTTGAAAAAATTTTTTTTTTGGAATTAGTCATTTTTCCGGCATTTATCAGACTTGCAAATAGGGGAAATGTCAGTGAGCGTTCCGAGTTCAGTTCCAGAGCGATTCGCCCAATGAGTCCTTCATATTTAGTCGTTTTCAGCCAATTTTCTGAATTTTTGAAAATTTCACTTTTTTGTGAAAATATCCACTAAATGAGGGAATAATATGTGTGAGGGTACCCCAGGAGAGTTCCAAAAGTGTGGGTAGAATATATATCCACAGGGGTAAAATTGAAAAAAGTTGAAAAAATTTTTTTTGGGGACTTGGTCATTTTTCCGGCATTTATCAGACTTTCAGATAGGGGAAATGTCAGTGAGCGTTCTGATTTCAGTTCCAGAGCGATCCGCCCAATGAGTCCTTCATATTTAGTCGTTTTCAGCCAATTTTCGGAATTTTTGAAAATTTCACTTTTTTGTGAAAATATGCACTAAATGAGGGAATAATATGTGTGAGGGTACCCCAGGAGAGTTCCAAATGTGTATGGGTAGAATATATATCCGACGGAGGTAAAATTGAAAAAAGTTGAAAAAATTTTTTTTTTGGACTTAGTCATTTTTCCGCCGTTTATCAGACTTTCAGATAGGAGAAATGTCAGTGAGCATTCCGATTTCAGTTCCAGAGCGATCCGCCCAATGAGTCCTTCATATTTAGTCGTTTTCAGCCAATTTTCTGAATTTTTGAAAATTTCACTTTTTTGTGAAAATATCCACTAAATGAGGGAATAATATGTGTGAGGGTACCCCAGGAGAGTTCCAAAAGTGTGAGTAGAATATATATCCACAGGGGTAAAATTGAAAAAAGTTGAAGGCATTTTTTTTGGGGACTTAGTCATTTTTCCGGCGTTTATCAGACTTTCAGATAGGTGAAATGTCAGTGAGCGTTCCGATTTCAGTTCCAGAGCGATTCGCCCAATGAGTCCTTCATATTTAGTCGTTTTCAGCCAATTTTCTGAATTTTTGAAAATTTCACTTTTTTGTGAAAATATCCACTAAATGAGGGAATAATATGTGTGAGGGTACCCCAGGAGAGTTCCAAAAGTGTGGGTTGAATATATATCCAGAGGGGCAAAATTGAAAAAAGTTGAAAAAAATTTTTTGGGGTACTTGATCATTTTTCCGGCGTTTATCAGACTTTCAGATAGGGGAAATGTCAGTGAGCGTTCCGATTTCAGTTCCAGAGCGATTCGCCGCATGAGTCCTTCATATTTAGTCGTTTTCAGCCAATTTTCTGAATTTTTGAAAATTTCACTTTTTTGTGAAAATATCCACTAAATGAGGGAATAATATGTGTGAGGGTACCCCAGGAGAGTTCCAAAAGTGTGGGTAGAATATATATCCACAGGGGTAAAATTGAAAAAAGTTGAAAAAATTTTTTTGGGGGACTTAGTCATTTTTCCGGCGTTTATCAGACTTTCAGATAGGGGAAATGTCAGTGAGCGTTCCGATTTCAGTTCCAGAGCGATCCGCCCAATGAGTCCTTCATATTTAGTCGTTTTCAGCCAATTTTCTGAATTTTTGAAAATTTCACTTTTTTGTGAAAATATCCACTAAATGAGGGAATAATATGTGTGAGGGTACCCCAGGAGAGTACCAAAAGTGTGGGTAGAATATATATCCACAGGGGCAAAATTGAAAAAAGTTGAAAATATTTTTTTTGGGGACTTAGTCATTTTTCCGGCGTTTATCAGACTTTCAGATAGGGGAAATGTCAGTGAGCGTTCCGATTTCAGTTCCAGAGCGATTCGCCCAATGAGTCCTTCATATTTAGTCGTTTTCAGCCAATTTTCTGAATTTTTGAAAATTTCACTTTTTTGTGAAAATATCCACTAAATGAGGGAATAATATGTGTGAGGGTACCCCAGGAGAGTTCCAAAAGTGTGGGTTGAATATATATCCACAGGGGTAAAATTGAAAAAAGTTGAAAAAATTTTTTTTGGGGACTTGGTCATTTTTCCGGCATTTATCAGACTTTCAGATAGGGGAAATGTCAGTGAGCGTTCCGATTTCAGTTCCAGAGCGATCCGCCCAATGAGTCCTTCATATTTAGTCGTTTTCAGCCAATTTTCTGAATTTTTGAAAATTTCACTTTTTTGTGAAAATATCCACTAAATGAGGGAATAATATGTGTGAGGGTACCCCAGGAGAGTTCCAAAAGTGTGGGTAGAATATATATCCACAGGGGTAAAATTGAAAAAAGTTGAACACATTTTTTTGGGGGACTTAGTCATTTTTTCGGCGTTTATCAGACTTTCAGATAGGGGAAATGTCAGTGAGCTTTCCGATTTCAGTTCCAGAGCGAGCCGCCCAATGAGTCCTTCATATTTAGTCTTTTTCAGCCAATTTTCTGAATTTGTGAAAATTTCTCTTTTTTGTGAAAATATCCACTAAATGATGGAATAATATGTGTGAGGGTACCCCAGGAAAGTTCCAACTGTGTGTGGGTAGAATATATATCCCACGGGGGTAAAATTGAAAAAAGTTGAAAAAATTTTTTGGGGGGACTTAGTCATTTTTCCGGCGTTTATCAGACTTTCAGATAGGGGAAATGTCAGTGAGCATTCCGATTTCAGTTCCAGAGCGATTCGCCCAATGAGTCCTTCATATTTAGTCGTTTTCAGCCAATTTTCTGAATTTTTGAAAATTTCACTTTTTTGTGAAAATATCCACTAAATGAGGGAATAATATGTGTGAGGGTACCCCAGGAGAGTTCCAAAAGTGTGGGTTGAATATATATCCACAGGGGTAAAATTGAAAAAAGTTGAAAAAATTTTTTTTGGGGACTTAGTCATTTTTCCGGCGTTTATCAGACTTTCAGATAGGGGAAATGTCAGTGAGCGTTCCGATTTCAGTTCCAGAGCGATCCGCCCAATGAGTCCTTCATATTTAGTCGTTTTCAGCCAATTTTCTGAATTTTTGAAAATTTCACTTTTTTGTGAAAATATCCACTAAATGAGGGAATAATATGTGTGAGGGTACCCCAGGAGAGTTCCAAAAGTGTGAGTAGAATATATATCCACAGGGGTAAAATTGAAAAAAGTTGAAAGCATTTTTTTGGGGGACTTAGTCATTTTTCCGGCGTTTATCAGACTTTCAGATAGGTGAAATGTCAGTGAGCGTTCCGATTTCAGTTCCAGAGCGATTCGCCCAATGAGTCCTTCATATTTAGTCGTTTTCAGCCAATTTTCTGAATTTTTGAAAATTTCACTTTTTTATGAAAATATCCACTAAATGAGGGAATAATATGTGTGAGGGTACCCCAGGAGAGTTCTAAAAGTGTGGGTTGAATATATATCCACAGGGGTAAAATTGAAAAAAGTTGAAAAAAATTTTTTTGGGGACTTGGTCATTTTTCCGGCGTTTATCAGACTTTCAGATAGGGGAAATGTCAGTGAGCGTCCCGATTTCAGTTCCAGAGCGATCCGCCCAATGAGTCCTTCATATTTAGTCGTTTTCAGCCAATTTTCTGAATTTTTGAAAATTTCACTTTTTTGTGAAAATATCCACTAAATGAGGGAATAATATGTGTGAGGGTACCCCAGGAGATTTCCAAAAGTTTGGGTAGAATATATATCCACAGGGGTAAAATTGAAAAAAGTTTAAAAAATTTTTTTTGGGGACTTAGTCATTTTTCCGGCGTTTATCAGACTTTCAGAAAGGGGAAATGTCAGTGAGCGTTCCGATTTCAGTTCCAGAGCGATCCGCCCAATGAGTCCTTCATATTTAGTCGTTTTTAGCCAATTTTCTGAATTTTTGAAAATTTCACTTTTTTGTGAAAATATCCACTAAATGAGAGAATAATATGTGTGAGGGTACTCCAGGAGAGTTCCAAAAGTGTGGGTAGAATATATATCCACAGGGGTAAAATTGAAAAAAGTTGAACACATTTTTTTGGGGGACTTAGTCATTTTTCCGGCGTTTATCAGACTTTCAGATAGGGGAAATGTCAGTGAGCTTTCCGATTTCAGTTCCAGAGCGATCCGCCCAATGAGTCCTTCATATTTAGTCTTTTTCAGCCAATTTTCTGAATTTGTGAAAATTTCTATTTTTTGTGAAAATATCCACTAAATGAGGGAATAATATGTGTGAGGGTACCCCAGGAAAGTTCCAACTGTGTGTGGGTAGAATATATATCCCACGGGGGTAAAATTGAAAAAAGTTGAAAAAATTTTTTGGGGGGACTTAGTCATTTTTCCGGCGTTTATCAGACTTTCAGATAGGGGAAATGTCAGTGAGCATTCCGATTTCAGTTCCAGAGCGATTCGCCCTATGAGTCCTTCATATTTAGTCGTTTTCAGCCAATTTTCTGAATTTTTGAAAATTTCACTTTTTTGTGAAAATATCCACTAAATGAGGGAATAATATGTGTGAGGGTACCCCAGGAGAGTTCCAAAAGTGTGGGTTGAATATATATCCACAGGGGTAAAATTGAAAAAAGTTGAAAAAATTTTTTTGGGGGACTTCGTCATTTTTCCGGCGTTTATCAGACTTTCAGATAGGGGAAATGTCAGTGAGCGTTCCGATTTCAGTTCCAGAGCGATCCGCCCAATGAGTCCTTCATATTTAGTCGTTTTCAGCCAATTTTCTGAATTTTTGAAAATTTCACTTTTTTGTGAAAATATCCACTAAATGAGGGAATAATATGTGTGAGGGTACCCCAGGAGAGTTCCAAAAGTGTGAGTAGAATATATATCCACAGGGGTAAAATTGAAAAAAGTTGAAAGCATTTTTTTTGGGGACTTAGTCATTTTTCCGGCGTTTATCAGACTTTCAGATAGGTGAAATGTCAGTGAGCGTTCCGATTTCAGTTCCAGAGCGATTCGCCCAATGAGTCCTTCATATTTAGTCGTTTTCAGCCAATTTTCTGAATTTTTGAAAATTTCACTTTTTTATGAAAATATCCACTAAATGAGGGAATAATATGTGTGAGGGTACCCCAGGAGAGTTCTAAAAGTGTGGGTTGAATATATATCCACAGGGGTAAAATTGAAAAAAGTTGAAAAAATTTTTTTTGGGGACTTGGTCATTTTTCCGGCGTTTATCAGACTTTCAGATAGGGGAAATGTCAGTGAGCATTCCGATTTCAGTTCCAGAGCGATTCGCCCAATGAGTCCTTCATATTTAGTCGTTTTCAGCCAATTTTCTGAATTTTTGAAAATTTCACTTTTTTGTGAAAATATCCACTAAATGAGGGAATAATATGTGTGAGGGTACCCCAGGAGAGTTCCAAAAGTGTGGGTTGAATATATATCCACAGGGGTAAAATTGAAAAAAGTTGAAAAAATTTTTTTTGGGGACTTCGTCATTTTTCCGGCGTTTATCAGACTTTCAGATAGGGGAAATGTCAGTGAGCGTTCCGATTTCAGTTCCAGAGCGATCCGCCCAATGAGTCCTTCATATTTAGTCGTTTTCAGCCAATTTTCTGAATTTTTGAAAATTTCACTTTTTTGTGAAAATATCCACTAAATGAGGGAATAATATGTGTGAGGGTACCCCAGGAGAGTTCCAAAAGTGTGAGTAGAATATATATCCACAGGGGTAAAATTGAAAAAAGTTGAAAGCATTTTTTTGGGGGACTTAGTCATTTTTCCGGCGTTTATCAGACTTTCAGATAGGTGAAATGTCAGTGAGCGTTCCGATTTCAGTTCCAGAGCGATTCGCCCAATGAGTCCTTCATATTTAGTCGTTTTCAGCCAATTTTCTGAATTTTTGAAAATTTCACTTTTTTATGAAAATATCCACTAAATGAGGGAATAATATGTGTGAGGGTACCCCAGGAGAGTTCTAAAAGTGTGGGTTGAATATATATCCACAGGGGTAAAATTGAAAAAAGTTGAAAAAAATTTTTTTGGGGACTTGGTCATTTTTCCGGCGTTTATCAGACTTTCAGATAGGGGAAATGTCAGTGAGCGTCCCGATTTCAGTTCCAGAGCGATCCGCCCAATGAGTCCTTCATATTTAGTCGTTTTCAGCCAATTTTCTGAATTTTTGAAAATTTCACTTTTTTGTGAAAATATCCACTAAATGAGGGAATAATATGTGTGAGGGTACCCCAGGAGATTTCCAAAAGTTTGGGTAGAATATATATCCACAGGGGTAAAATTGAAAAAAGTTTAAAAAATTTTTTTTGGGGACTTAGTCATTTTTCCGGCGTTTATCAGACTTTCAGAAAGGGGAAATGTCAGTGAGCGTTCCGATTTCAGTTCCAGAGCGATCCGCCCAATGAGTCCTTCATATTTAGTCGTTTTTAGCCAATTTTCTGAATTTTTGAAAATTTCACTTTTTTGTGAAAATATCCACTAAATGAGAGAATAATATGTGTGAGGGTACTCCAGGAGAGTTCCAAAAGTGTGGGTAGAATATATATCCACAGGGGTAAAATTGAAAAAAGTTGAACACATTTTTTTGGGGGACTTAGTCATTTTTCCGGCGTTTATCAGACTTTCAGATAGGGGAAATGTCAGTGAGCTTTCCGATTTCAGTTCCAGAGCGATCCGCCCAATGAGTCCTTCATATTTAGTCTTTTTCAGCCAATTTTCTGAATTTGTGAAAATTTCTATTTTTTGTGAAAATATCCACTAAATGAGGGAATAATATGTGTGAGGGTACCCCAGGAAAGTTCCAACTGTGTGTGGGTAGAATATATATCCCACGGGGGTAAAATTGAAAAAAGTTGAAAAAATTTTTTGGGGGGACTTAGTCATTTTTCCGGCGTTTATCAGACTTTCAGATAGGGGAAATGTCAGTGAGCATTCCGATTTCAGTTCCAGAGCGATTCGCCCTATGAGTCCTTCATATTTAGTCGTTTTCAGCCAATTTTCTGAATTTTTGAAAATTTCACTTTTTTGTGAAAATATCCACTAAATGAGGGAATAATATGTGTGAGGGTACCCCAGGAGAGTTCCAAAAGTGTGGGTTGAATATATATCCACAGGGGTAAAATTGAAAAAAGTTGAAAAAATTTTTTTGGGGGACTTCGTCATTTTTCCGGCGTTTATCAGACTTTCAGATAGGGGAAATGTCAGTGAGCGTTCCGATTTCAGTTCCAGAGCGATCCGCCCAATGAGTCCTTCATATTTAGTCGTTTTCAGCCAATTTTCTGAATTTTTGAAAATTTCACTTTTTTGTGAAAATATCCACTAAATGAGGGAATAATATGTGTGAGGGTACCCCAGGAGAGTTCCAAAAGTGTGAGTAGAATATATATCCACAGGGGTAAAATTGAAAAAAGTTGAAAGCATTTTTTTTGGGGACTTAGTCATTTTTCCGGCGTTTATCAGACTTTCAGATAGGTGAAATGTCAGTGAGCGTTCCGATTTCAGTTCCAGAGCGATTCGCCCAATGAGTCCTTCATATTTAGTCGTTTTCAGCCAATTTTCTGAATTTTTGAAAATTTCACTTTTTTATGAAAATATCCACTAAATGAGGGAATAATATGTGTGAGGGTACCCCAGGAGAGTTCTAAAAGTGTGGGTTGAATATATATCCACAGGGGTAAAATTGAAAAAAGTTGAAAAAATTTTTTTTGGGGACTTGGTCATTTTTCCGGCGTTTATCAGACTTTCAGATAGGGGAAATGTCAGTGAGCGTTCCGATTTCAGTTCCAGAGCGATTCGACCGATGAGACCTTCATATTTAGTCGTTTTCAGCCAATTTTCTGAATTTTTGAAAATTTAACTTTTTTGTGAAAATATCCACTAAATGAGGGAATAATATGTGTGAGGGTACCCCAGGAGAGATCCAAAAGTGTGGGTAGAATATATTTCCACAGGGGTAAAATTGAAAAAAGTTGAAAAAAATTTTTTTGGGGACTTAGTCATTTTTCCGGCATTTATCAGACTTTCAGATAGGGGAAATGTCAGTGAGCGTTCCGATTTCAGTTCCAGAGCGATCCACCCAATGAGTCCTTCATATTTAGTCGTTTTTAGCCAATTTTCTGGATATTTGAAAATTTCACTTTTTTGTGAAAATATCCACTAAATGAGAGAATAATATGTGTGAGGGTACCCCAGGAGAGTTCCAAAAGTGTGGGTAGAATATATATCCACAGGGGTAAAATTGAAAAAAGTTTAAAAATTTTTTTTTGGGGACTTAGTCATTTTTCCGGCGTTTATCAGACTTTCAGATAGGGGAAATGTCAGTGAGCGTTCCGATTTCAGTTCCAGAGCGATTGGCCGCATGAGTCCTTCATATTTAGTCGTTTTCAGCCAATTTTCTGAATTTTTGAAAATTTCACTTTTTTGGGAAAATATCCACTAAATGAGGGAATAATATGTGTGAGGGTACCCCAGGAGAGTTCCAAATGTGTATGGGTAGAATATATATCCGACGGAGGTAAAATTGAAAAAAGTTGAAAAAATTTTTTTTTTGGACTTAGTCATTTTTCCGCCGTTTATCAGACTTTCAGATAGGGGAAATGTCAGTGAGCATTGCAATTTCAGTTCCAGAGCGATTTGCCCGATGAGTCCTTCATATTTAGTCATTTTCAGCCAATTTTCTGAATTTTTGAAAATTTCACTTTTTTGTGAAAATATCCACTAAATGAGGGAATAATATGTGTGAGGGTACCCCAGGAGAGTTCCAAAAGTGTGGGTAGAATATATATCCACAGGGGTAAAATTGAAAAAAGTTGAAAAATTTTTTTTGGGGGACTTAGTCATTTTTCCGGCGTTTATCAGACTTTCAGATAGGGGAAATGTCAGTGAGCGTTCCGATTTCAGTTCCAGAGCGATCCGCCCAATGAGTCCTTCATATTTAGTCGTTTTCAGCCAATTTTCTGAATTTTTGAAAATTTCACTTTTTTGTGAAAATATCCACTAAATGAGGGAATAATATGTGTGAGGGTACCCCAGGAGAGTTCCAAAAGTGTGGGTAGAATATATATCCACAGGGGCAAAATTGAAAAAAGTTGAAAACATTTTTTTTGGGGACTTAGTCATTTTTCCGGCGTTTATCAGACTTTCAGATAGGGGAAATGTCAGTGAGCGTTCCGATTTCAGTTCCAGAGCGATTCGCCCAATGAGTCCTTCATATTTAGTCGTTTTCAGCCAATTTTCTGAATTTTTGAAAATTTCACTTTTTTGTGAAAATATCCACTAAATGAGGGAATAATATGTGTGAGGGTACCCCAGGAGAGTTCCAAAAGTGTGGGTTGAATATATATCCACAGGGGTAAAATTGAAAAAAGTTGAAAAAATTTTTTTTGGGGACTTGGTCATTTTTCCGGCGTTTATCAGACTTTCAGATAGGGGAAATGTCAGTGAGCGTTCCGATTTCAGTTCCAGAGCGATCCGCCCAATGAGTCCTTCATATTTAGTCGTTTTCAGCCAATTTTCTGAATTTTTGAAAATTTCACTTTTTTGTGAAAATATCCACTAAATGAGGGAATAATATGTGTGAGGGTACCCCAGGAGAGTTCCAAAAGTGTGGGTAGAATATATATCCACAGGGGTAAAATTGAAAAAAGTTGAAAAAATTTTTTTGGGGGACTTGGTCATTTTTCCGGCGTTTATCAGACTTTCAGATAGGGGAAATGTCAGTGAGCGTTCCGATTTCAGTTCCAGAGCGATCCGCCCAATGAGTCCTTCATATTTAGTCGTTTTCAGCCAATTTTCTGAATTTTTGAAAATTTCACTTTTTTGTGAAAATATCCACTAAATGAGGGAATAATATGTGTGAGGGTACCCCAGGAGAGTTCCAAAAGTGTGGGTTGAATATATATCCACAGGGGTAAAATTGAAAAAAGTTGAAAAAATTTTTTTTGGGGACTTGGTCATTTTTCCGGCGTTTATCAGACTTTCAGATAGGGGAAATGTCAGTGAGCTTTCCGATTTCAGTTCCAGAGCGATCCGCCCAATGAGTCCTTCATATTTAGTCTTTTTCAGCCAATTTTCTGAATTTTTGAAAATTTCTCTTTTTTGTGAAAATATCCACTAAATGAGGGAATAATATGTGTGAGGGTACCCCAGGAAAGTTCCAACTGTGTGTTGGTAGAATATATATCCCACGGGGGTAAAATTGAAAAAAGTTGAAAAAATTTTTTGGGGGGACTTAGTCATTTTTCCGGCGTTTATCAGACTTTCAGATAGGGGAAATGTCAGTGAGCGTTCCGATTTCAGTTCCAGAGCGATTCGCCCAATGAGTCCTTCATATTTAGTCGTTTTCAGCCAATTTTCTGAATTTTTGAAAATTTCACTTTTTTGTGAAAATATCCACTAAATGAGGGAATAATATGTGTGAGGGTACCCCAGGAGAGTTCTAAAAGTGTGGGTTGAATATACATCCACAGGGGTAAAATTGAAAAAAGTTGAAAAAATTTTTTTGGGGGACTTAGTCATTTTTCCGGCGTTTATCAGACTTTCAGATAGGGGAAATGTCAGTGAGCGTTCCGATTTCAGTTCCAGAGCGATCCGCCCAATGAGTCCTTCATATTTAGTCGTTTTCAGCCAATTTTCTGAATTTTTGAAAATTTCACTTTTTTGTGAAAATATCCACTAAATGAGGGAATAATATGTGTGAGGGTACCCCAGGAGAGTTCCAAAAGTGTGGGTAGAATATATATCCACAGGGGTAAAATTGAAAAAAGTTGAAAAAATTTTTTTGGGGGACTTGGTCATTTTTCCGGCGTTTATCAGACTTTCAGATAGGGGAAATGTCAGTGAGCGTTCCGATTTCAGTTCCAGAGCGATCCGCCCAATGAGTCCTTCATATTTAGTCGTTTTCAGCCAATTTTCTGAATTTTTGAAAATTTCACTTTTTTGTGAAAATATCCACTAAATGAGGGAATAATATGTGTGAGGGTACCCCAGGAGAGTTCCAAAAGTGTGGGTAGAATATATATCCACAGGGGCAAAATTGAAAAAAGTTGAAAACATTTTTTTTGGGGACTTAGTCATTTTTCCGGCGTTTATCAGACTTTCAGATAGGGGAAATGTCAGTGAGCGTTCCGATTTCAGTTCCAGAGCGATTCGCCCAATGAGTCCTTCATATTTAGTCGTTTTCAGCCAATTTTCTGAATTTTTGAAAATTTCACTTTTTTGTGAAAATATCCACTAAATGAGGGAATAATATGTGTGAGGGTACCCCAGGAGAGTTCCAAAAGTGTGGGTTGAATATATATCCACAGGGGTAAAATTGAAAAAAGTTGAAAAAATTTTTTTTGGGGACTTGGTCATTTTTCCGGCGTTTATCAGACTTTCAGATAGGGGAAATGTCAGTGAGCGTTCCGATTTCAGTTCCAGAGCGATCCGCCCAATGAGTCCTTCATATTTAGTCGTTTTCAGCCAATTTTCTGAATTTTTGAAAATTTCACTTTTTTGTGAAAATATCCACTAAATGAGGGAATAATATGTGTGAGGGTACCCCAGGAGAGTTCCAAAAGTGTGGGTAGAATATATATCCACAGGGGTAAAATTGAAAAAAGTTGAAAAAATTTTTTTGGGGGACTTGGTCATTTTTCCGGCGTTTATCAGACTTTCAGATAGGGGAAATGTCAGTGAGCGTTCCGATTTCAGTTCCAGAGCGATCCGCCCAATGAGTCCTTCATATTTAGTCGTTTTCAGCCAATTTTCTGAATTTTTGAAAATTTCACTTTTTTGTGAAAATATCCACTAAATGAGGGAATAATATGTGTGAGGGTACCCCAGGAGAGTTCCAAAAGTGTGGGTTGAATATATATCCACAGGGGTAAAATTTAAAAAAGTTGAAAAAATTTTTTTTGGGGACTTGGTCATTTTTCCGGCGTTTATCAGACTTTCAGATAGGGGAAATGTCAGTGAGCTTTCCGATTTCAGTTCCAGAGCGATCCGCCCAATGAGTCCTTCATATTTAGTCTTTTTCAGCCAATTTTCTGAATTTTTGAAAATTTCTCTTTTTTGTGAAAATATCCACTAAATGAGGGAATAATATGTGTGAGGGTACCCCAGGAAAGTTCCAACTGTGTGTTGGTAGAATATATATCCCACGGGGGTAAAATTGAAAAAAGTTGAAAAAATTTTTAGGGGGGACTTAGTCATTTTTCCGGCGTTTATCAGACTTTCAGATAGGGGAAATGTCAGTGAGCGTTCCGATTTCAGTTCCAGAGCGATTCGCCCAATGAGTCCTTCATATTTAGTCGTTTTCAGCCAATTTTCTGAATTTTTGAAAATTTCACTTTTTTGTGAAAATATCCACTAAATGAGGGAATAATATGTGTGAGGGTACCCCAGGAGAGTTCTAAAAGTGTGGGTTGAATATACATCCACAGGGGTAAAATTGAAAAAAGTTGAAAAAATTTTTTTGGGGGACTTAGTCATTTTTCCGGCGTTTATCAGACTTTCAGATAGGGGAAATGTCAGTGAGCGTTCCGATTTCAGTTCCAGAGCGATCCGCCCAATGAGTCCTTCATATTTAGTCGTTTTCAGCCAATTTTCTGAATTTTTGAAAATTTCACTTTTTTGTGAAAATATCCACTAAATGAGGGAATAATATGTGTGAGGGTACCCCAGGAGAGTTCCAAAAGTGTGGGTAGAATATATATCCACAGGGGTAAAATTGAAAAAAGTTGAAAAAATTTTTTTGGGGGACTTGGTCATTTTTCCGGCGTTTATCAGACTTTCAGATAGGGGAAATGTCAGTGAGCGTTCCGATTTCAGTTCCAGAGCGATCCGACCAATGAGTCCTTCATATTTAGTCGTTTTCAGCCAATTTTCTGAATTTTTGAAAATTTCACTTTTTTGTGAAAATATCCACTAAATGAGGGAATAATATGTGTGAGGGTACCCCAGGAGAGTTCCAAAAGTGTGGGTTGAATATATATCCACAGGGGTAAAATTGAAAAAAGTTGAAAAAAATTTTTTTGGGGACTTGGTCATTTTTCCGGCGTTTATCAGACTTTCAGATAGGGGAAATGTCAGTGAGCTTTCCGATTTCAGTTCCAGAGCGATCCGCCCAATGAGTCCTTCATATTTAGTCTTTTTCAGCCAATTTTCTGAATTTTTGAAAATTTCTCTTTTTTGTGAAAATATCCACTAAATGAGGGAATAATATGTGTGAGGGTACCCCAGGAGAGTTCCAAAAGTGTGGGTAGAATATATATCCACAGGGGTAAAATTGAAAAAAGTTGAAAAAATTTTTTTGGGGGACTTAGTCATTTTTCCGGCGTTTATCAGACTTTCAGATAGGGGAAATGTCAGTGAGCGTTCCGATTTCAGTTCCAGAGCGATCCGCCCAATGAGTCCTTCATATTTAGTCGTTTTCAGCCAATTTTCTGAATTTTTGAAAATTTCACTTTTTTTGTGAAAATATCCACTAAATGAGGGAATAATATGTGTGAGGGTACCCCAGGAGAGTTCCAAAAGTGTGGGTAGAATATATATCCACAGGGGCAAAATTGAAAAAAGTTGAAAACATTTTTTTTGGGGACTTAGTCATTTTTCCGGCGTTTATCAGACTTTCAGATAGGGGAAATGTCAGTGAGCGTTCCGATTTCAGTTCCAGATCGATTCGCCCAATGAGTCCTTCATATTTAGTCGTTTTCAGCCAATTTTCTGAATTTTTGAAAATTTCACTTTTTTGTGAAAATATCCACTAAATGAGGGAATAATATGTGTGAGGGTACCCCAGGAGAGTTCCAAAAGTGTGGGTTGAATATATATCCACAGGGGTAAAATTGAAAAAAGTTGAAAAAATTTTTTTTGGGGACTTGGTCATTTTTCCGGCGTTTATCAGACTTTCAGATAGGGGAAATGTCAGTGAGCGTTCCGATTTCAGTTCCAGAGCGATCCGCCCAATGAGTCCTTCATATTTAGTCGTTTTCAGCCAATTTTCTGAATTTTTGAAAATTTCACTTTTTTGTGAAAATATCCACTAAATGAGGGAATAATATGTGTGAGGGTACCCCAGGAGAGTTCCAAAAGTGTGGGTAGAATATATATCCACAGGGGTAAAATTGAAAAAAGTTGAAAAAATTTTTTTGGGGGACTTGGTCATTTTTCCGGCGTTTATCAGACTTTCAGATAGGGGAAATGTCAGTGAGCGTTCCGATTTCAGTTCCAGAGCGATCCGCCCAATGAGTCCTTCATATTTAGTCGTTTTCAGCCAATTTTCTGAATTTTTGAAAATTTCACTTTTTTGTGAAAATATCCACTAAATGAGGGAATAATATGTGTGAGGGTACCCCAGGAGAGTTCCAAAAGTGTGGGTTGAATATATATCCACAGGGGTAAAATTGAAAAAAGTTGAAAAAATTTTTTTGGGGGACTTGGTCATTTTTCCGGCGTTTATCAGACTTTCAGATAGGGGAAATGTCAGTGAGCTTTCCGATTTCAGTTCCAGAGCGATCCGCCCAATGAGTCCTTCATATTTAGTCTTTTTCAGCCAATTTTCTGAATTTTTGAAAATTTCTCTTTTTTGTGAAAATATCCACTAAATGAGGGAATAATATGTGTGAGGGTACCCCAGGAAAGTTCCAACTGTGTGTTGGTAGAATATATATCCCACGGGGGTAAAATTGAAAAAAGTTGAAAAAATTTTTTGGGGGGACTTAGTCATTTTTCCGGCATTTATCAGACTTTCAGATAGGGGAAATGTCAGTGAGCGTTCCGATTTCAGTTCCAGAGCGATTCGCCCAATGAGTCCTTCATATTTAGTCGTTTTCAGCCAATTTTCTGAATTTTTGAAAATTTCACTTTTTTGTGAAAATATCCACTAAATGAGGGAATAATATGTGTGAGGGTACCCCAGGAGAGTTCTAAAAGTGTGGGTTGAATATACATCCACAGGGGTAAAATTGAAAAAAGTTGAAAAAATTTTTTTGGGGGACTTAGTCATTTTTCCGGCGTTTATCAGACTTTCAGATAGGGGAAATGTCAGTGAGCGTTCCGATTTCAGTTCCAGAGCGATCCGCCCAATGAGTCCTTCATATTTAGTCGTTTTCAGCCAATTTTCTGAATTTTTGAAAATTTCACTTTTTTGTGAAAATATCCACTAAATGAGGGAATAATATGTGTGAGGGTACCCCAGGAGAGTTCCAAAAGTGTGGGTAGAATATATATCCACAGGGGTAAAATTGAAAAAAGTTGAAAAAATTTTTTTGGGGGACTTGGTCATTTTTCCGGCGTTTATCAGACTTTCAGATAGGGGAAATGTCAGTGAGCGTTCCGATTTCAGTTCCAGAGCGATCCGCCCAATGAGTCCTTCATATTTAGTCGTTTTCAGCCAATTTTCTGAATTTTTGAAAATTTCACTTTTTTGTGAAAATATCCACTAAATGAGGGAATAATATGTGTGAGGGTACCCCAGGAGAGTTCCAAAAGTGTGGGTAGAATATATATCCACAGGGGCAAAATTGAAAAAAGTTGAAAACATTTTTTTTGGGGACTTAGTCATTTTTCCGGCGTTTATCAGACTTTCAGATAGGGGAAATGTCAGTGAGCGTTCCGATTTCAGTTCCAGAGCGATTCGCCCAATGAGTCCTTCATATTTAGTCGTTTTCAGCCAATTTTCTGAATTTTTGAAAATTTCACTTTTTTGTGAAAATATCCACTAAATGAGGGAATAATATGTGTGAGGGTACCCCAGGAGAGTTCCAAAAGTGTGGGTTGAATATATATCCACAGGGGTAAAATTGAAAAAAGTTGAAAAAATTTTTTTTGGGGACTTGGTCATTTTTCCGGCGTTTATCAGACTTTCAGATAGGGGAAATGTCAGTGAGCGTTCCGATTTCAGTTCCAGAGCGATCCGCCCAATGAGTCCTTCATATTTAGTCGTTTTCAGCCAATTTTCTGAATTTTTGAAAATTTCACTTTTTTGTGAAAATATCCACTAAATGAGGGAATAATATGTGTGAGGGTACCCCAGGAGAGTTCCAAAAGTGTGGGTAGAATATATATCCACAGGGGTAAAATTGAAAAAAGTTGAAAAAATTTTTTTGGGGGACTTGGTCATTTTTCCGGCGTTTATCAGACTTTCAGATAGGGGAAATGTCAGTGAGCGTTCCGATTTCAGTTCCAGAGCGATCCGCCCAATGAGTCCTTCATATTTAGTCGTTTTCAGCCAATTTTCTGAATTTTTGAAAATTTCACTTTTTTGTGAAAATATCCACTAAATGAGGGAATAATATGTGTGAGGGTACCCCAGGAGAGTTCCAAAAGTGTGGGTTGAATATATATCCACAGGGGTAAAATTTAAAAAAGTTGAAAAAATTTTTTTTGGGGACTTGGTCATTTTTCCGGCGTTTATCAGACTTTCAGATAGGGGAAATGTCAGTGAGCTTTCCGATTTCAGTTCCAGAGCGATCCGCCCAATGAGTCCTTCATATTTAGTCTTTTTCAGCCAATTTTCTGAATTTTTGAAAATTTCTCTTTTTTGTGAAAATATCCACTAAATGAGGGAATAATATGTGTGAGGGTACCCCAGGAAAGTTCCAACTGTGTGTTGGTAGAATATATATCCCACGGGGGTAAAATTGAAAAAAGTTGAAAAAAATTTTAGGGGGGACTTAGTCATTTTTCCGGCGTTTATCAGACTTTCAGATAGGGGAAATGTCAGTGAGCGTTCCGATTTCAGTTCCAGAGCGATTCGCCCAATGAGTCCTTCATATTTAGTCGTTTTCAGCCAATTTTCTGAATTTTTGAAAATTTCACTTTTTTGTGAAAATATCCACTAAATGAGGGAATAATATGTGTGAGGGTACCCCAGGAGAGTTCTAAAAGTGTGGGTTGAATATACATCCACAGGGGTAAAATTGAAAAAAGTTGAAAAAATTTTTTTGGGGGACTTAGTCATTTTTCCGGCGTTTATCAGACTTTCAGATAGGGGAAATGTCAGTGAGCGTTCCGATTTCAGTTCCAGAGCGATCCGCCCAATGAGTCCTTCATATTTAGTCGTTTTCAGCCAATTTTCTGAATTTTTGAAAATTTCACTTTTTTGTGAAAATATCCACTAAATGAGGGAATAATATGTGTGAGGGTACCCCAGGAGAGTTCCAAAAGTGTGGGTAGAATATATATCCACAGGGGTAAAATTGAAAAAAGTTGAAAAAATTTTTTTGGGGGACTTGGTCATTTTTCCGGCGTTTATCAGACTTTCAGATAGGGGAAATGTCAGTGAGCGTTCCGATTTCAGTTCCAGAGCGATCCGCCCAATGAGTCCTTCATATTTAGTCGTTTTCAGCCAATTTTCTGAATTTTTGAAAATTTCACTTTTTTGTGAAAATATCCACTAAATGAGGGAATAATATGTGTGAGGGTACCCCAGGAGAGTTCCAAAAGTGTGGGTTGAATATATATCCACAGGGGTAAAATTGAAAAAAGTTGAAAAAAATTTTTTTGGGGACTTGGTCATTTTTCCGGCGTTTATCAGACTTTCAGATAGGGGAAATGTCAGTGAGCTTTCCGATTTCAGTTCCAGAGCGATCCGCCCAATGAGTCCTTCATATTTAGTCTTTTTCAGCCAATTTTCTGAATTTTTGAAAATTTCTCTTTTTTGTGAAAATATCCACTAAATGAGGGAATAATATGTGTGAGGGTACCCCAGGAGAGTTCCAAAAGTGTGGGTAGAATATATATCCACAGGGGTAAAATTGAAAAAAGTTGAAAAAATTTTTTTGGGGGACTTAGTCATTTTTCCGGCGTTTATCAGACTTTCAGATAGGGGAAATGTCAGTGAGCGTTCCGATTTCAGTTCCAGAGCGATCCGCCCAATGAGTCCTTCATATTTAGTCGTTTTCAGCCAATTTTCTGAATTTTTGAAAATTTCACTTTTTTTGTGAAAATATCCACTAAATGAGGGAATAATATGTGTGAGGGTACCCCAGGAGAGTTCCAAAAGTGTGGGTAGAATATATATCCACAGGGGCAAAATTGAAAAAAGTTGAAAACATTTTTTTTGGGGACTTAGTCATTTTTCCGGCGTTTATCAGACTTTCAGATAGGGGAAATGTCAGTGAGCGTTCCGATTTCAGTTCCAGATCGATTCGCCCAATGAGTCCTTCATATTTAGTCGTTTTCAGACAATTTTCTGAATTTTTGAAAATTTCACTTTTTTGTGAAAATATCCACTAAATGAGGGAATAATATGTGTGAGGGTACCCCAGGAGAGTTCCAAAAGTGTGGGTTGAATATATATCCACAGGGGTAAAATTGAAAAAAGTTGAAAAAATTTTTTTTGGGGACTTGGTCATTTTTCCGGCGTTTATCAGACTTTCAGATAGGGGAAATGTCAGTGAGCGTTCCGATTTCAGTTCCAGAGCGATCCGCCCAATGAGTCCTTCATATTTAGTCGTTTTCAGCCAATTTTCTGAATTTTTGAAAATTTCATTTTTTTGTGAAAATATCCACTAAATGAGGGAATAATATGTGTGAGGGTACCCCAGGAGAGTTCCAAAAGTGTGGGTAGAATATATATCCACAGGGGTAAAATTGAAAAAAGTTGAAAAAATTTTTTTGGGGGACTTTGTCATTTTTCCGGCGTTTATCAGACTTTCAGATAGGGGAAATGTCAGTGAGCGTTCCGATTTCAGTTCCAGAGCGATCCGCCCAATGAGTCCTTCATATTTAGTCGTTTTCAGCCAATTTTCTGAATTTTTGAAAATTTCACTTTTTTGTGAAAATATCCACTAAATGAGGGAATAATAAGTGTGAGGGTACCCCAGGAGAGTTCCAAAAGTGTGGGTTGAATATATATCCACAGGGGTAAAATTGAAAAAAGTTGAAAAAAATTTTTTTGGGGACTTGGTCATTTTTCCGGCGTTTATCAGACTTTCAGATAGGGGAAATGTCAGTGAGCTTTCCGATTTCAGTTCCAGAGCGATCCGCCCAATGAGTCCTTCATATTTAGTCTTTTTCAGCCAATTTTCTGAATTTTTGAAAATTTCTCTTTTTTGTGAAAATATCCACTAAATGAGGGAATAATATGTGTGAGGGTACCCCAGGAAAGTTCCAACTGTGTGTGGGTAGAATATATATCCCACGGGGGTAAAATTGAAAAAAGTTGAAAAAATTTTTTGGGGGGACTTAGTCATTTTTCCGGCGTTTATCAGACTTTCAGATAGGGGAAATGTCAGTGAGCGTTCCGATTTCAGTTCCAGAGCGATTCGCCCAATGAGTCCTTCATATTTAGTCGTTTTCAGCCAATTTTCAGAATTTTTGAAAATTTCACTTTTTTGTGAAAATATCCACTAAATGAGGGAATAATATGTGTGAGGGTACCCCAGGAGAGATCTAAAAGTGTGGGTTGAATATATATCCACAGGGGTAAAATTGAAAAAAGTTGAAAATTTTTTTTGGGGACTTGGTCATTTTTCCGGCGTTTATCAGACTTTCAGATAGGGGAAATGTCAGTGAGCGTTCCGATTTCAGTTCCAGAGCGATCCGACCAATGAGTCCTTCATATTTAGTCGTTTTCAGCCAATTTTCTGAATTTTTGAAAATTTCACTTTTTTGTGAAAATATCTACTAAATGAGGGAATAATATGTGTGAGGGTACCCCAGGAGAGTTCCAAAAGTGTGGGTAGAATATATATCCACAGGGGTAAAATTGAAAAAAGTTGAAAACATTTTTTTTGGGGACTTAGTAATTTTTCCGGTGTTTATCAGACTTTCAGATAGGGGAAATGTCAGTGAGCTTTCCGATTTCAGTTCCAGAGCGATCCGCCCAATGAGTCCTTCATGTTTAGTCGTTTTCAGCCAATTTTCTGAATTTTTGAAAATTTCACTTTTTTGTGAAAATATCCACTAAATGAGGGAATAATATGTGTGAGGGTACCCCAGGAGAGTTCCAAAAGTGTGGGTAGAATATATATCCACAGGGGTAAAATTGAAAAAAGTTGAAAAAATTTTTTTTGGGGACTTAGTCATTTTTCCGGCGTTTATCAGACTTTCAGATAGGGGAAATGTCAGTGAGCGTTCCGATTTCAGTTCCAGAGCGATCCGCCCAATGAGTCCTTCATATTTAGTCGTTTTCAGCCAATTTTCTGAATTTTTGAAAATTTCACTTTTTTGAGAAAATATCCACTAAATGAGGGAATAATATGTGTGAGGGTACCCCAGGAGAGTTCCAAAAGTGTGGGTAGAATATATATCCACAGGGGTAAAATTGAAAAAAGTTGAAAAAATTTTTTTTGGGGACTTGGTCATTTCTCCGGCGTTTATCAGACTTTCAGATAGGGGAAATGCCAGTGAGCGTTCCGATTTCAGTTCCAGAGCGATTCGACCGATGAGACCTTCATATTTAGTCGTTTTCAGCCAATTTTCTGAATTTTTGAACATTTCACTTTTTTGTAAAAATATCCACTAAATGAGGGAATAATATGTGTGAGGGTACCCCAGGAGAGTTCCAAAAGTGTGGGTAGAATATATTTCCACGGGGGTAAAATTGAAAAAAGTTGAAAAAAATTTTTTTGGGGACTTAGTCATTTTTCCGTCGTTTATCAGACTTTCAGATAGGGGAAATGTCAGTGAGCGTTCCGATTTCAGTTCCAGAGCGATCCACCCAATGAGTCCTTCATATTTAGTCGTTTTTAGCCAATTTTCTGAATTTTTGAAAATTTCACTTTTTTGTGAAAATATCCACTAAATGAGGGAATAATATGTGTGAGGGTACCCCAGGAGAGTTCCAAATGTGTGTGGGTAGAATATATATCCGACGGAGGTAAAATTGAAAAAAGTTGAAAAAAATTTTTTTTTGGACTTAGTCATTTTTCCGGCGTTTATCAGACTTTCAGATAGGGGAAATTTCAGTGAGCGTACCGATTTCAGTTCCAGAGCGATTCGACCAATGAGACCTTCATATTTAGTCGTTTTCAGCCAATTTTCTGAATTTTTGAAAATTTCACTTTTTTGTAAAAATATCCACTAAATGAGGGAATAATATGTGTGAGGGTACCCCAGGAGAGTTCCAAATGTGTGTGGGTAGAATATATATCCCACGGGGGTAAAATTGAAAAAAAAATTTTTGGGGACTTTGTCATTTTTCCGGCGTTTATCAGACTTTCAGATTGGGGAAATGTCAGTGAGCGTTCCGATTTCAGTTCCAGAGCGATTCGCCCAATGAGTCCTTCATATTTAGTCGTTTTCAGCCAATTTTCTGAATTTTTGAAAATTTCACTTTTTTGTAAAAATATCCACTAAATGAGGGAATAATATGTGTGAGGGTACCCCAGGAGAGTTCCAAATGTGTGTGGGTAGAATATATATCCCACGGGGGTAAAATTTAAAAAAGTTGAAAAAATTTTCTTTTGGCGACTTAGTCATTTTTCCGGCGATTATTAGACTTTCAGATATGGGAAATGTCAGTGAGCATTCCGATTTCAGTTCCAGAGCGATTCGCCCAATGAGTCCTTCATATTTAGTCGTTTTCAGCCAATTTTCTGAATTTTTGAAAATTTCACTTTTTTGTGAAAATATCCACTAAATGAGGGAATAATATGTGTGAGGGTACCCCAGGAGAGTTCCAAAGGTGTGGGTAGAATATATATCCACAGGGGTAAAATTGAAAAAAGTTGAAAAAATTTTTTTTTGGGACTTAGTCATTTTTCCGCTGTTTATCAGGCTTTCAGATAGGGGAAATGTCAGTGAGCGTTCCGATTTCAGTTCCAGAGCGATTCGCCCGATGAGTCCTTCATAATTATTGGTTTTCAGCCAAATTTCTGAATTTTTGAAAATTTCACTTTTTTGTGAAAATATCCACTAAATGAGGGAATAATATGTGTGAGGGTACCCCAGGAGAGTTCCAAATGTGTGTGGGTAGAATATATATCCCACGGGGGTAAAATTGAAAAAAGGTGCAAAAAATTTTTTTTTTGGTCTTAGTCATTTTTTCAGCGTTTATCAGACTTTCAGATAGGAGAAATGTCAGTGAGCATTCCCATTTCAGTTCCAGAGCGATTTGCCCGATGAGTCCTTCATATTTAGTCATTTTCAGCCAATTTTCAGAATTTTTGAAAATTTCACTTTTTTGTGAAAATATCCACTAAATGAGGGAATAATATGTGTGAAGGTACCCCAGGAGAGTTCCATATGTGTGTGGGTAGAATATATATCCCACGGGGGTAGAATTGAAAAAAGTTGAAATTTTTTTTTTTTTCGACTTAGTCATTTTTCCGGCGTTTATTAGACCTTCAGATAGGAGAAATGTCAGTGAGCGTTTCGATTTCAGTTGCAGAGCGATTCGCCCGATGAGTCCTTCATATTTATTCGTTTTCAGCCAATTTTCTGAATTTTTGAAAATTTCACTTTTTTGTGAAAATATCCACTAAATGAGGGAATAATATGTGTGAGGGTACCCCAGGAAAGTTCCAAATGTATATGGGTAGAATATATATCCCACAGGGGTAAAATTGAAAAAAGTTTAAAAAAATTTTTTTTGGACTTAGTCATTTTTCCGGCTTTTATCAGACTATCAGATAGGGGAAATGTCAGTGAGCATTCCAATTTCAGTTCCAGAGCGATTTGCCCGATGAGTCCTTCATATTTAGTCATTTTCAGCCAATTTTCTGAATTTTTGAAAATTTCACTTTTTTGTGAAAATATCCACTAAATGGGGGAATAATATGTGTGAGGGTACCCCAGGAGAGTTCCAAATGTGTGTGGGTAGAATATATATCCCACGGGGGTAAAATTGAAAAAAGTTGAAATTTTTTTTTTTTTTCGACTTAGTCATTTTTCCGGCGTTTATCAGACTTTCAGATATGGGAAATGTTAGTGAGCGTTCCGATTTCAGTTCCAGAGTGATTTGACCAATGTATCCTTCATATTTAGTCATTTTCAGCCAATTTTCAGAATTTTTTTGAAAATTTCACTTTTTTGTGAAAATATCCACTAAATGAGGGAATAATATGTGTAAGGGTACCCCAGGAGAGTTCCAAATGTATATGGGTAGAATATATATCCCACAGGGGTAAAATTGAAAAATGTTTAAAAAAAATTTTTTTGGACTTAGTCATTTTTCCGGCGTTTATCAGACTTTCAGTTAGGGGAAATGTCAGTGAGCGTTCCGATTTCAGTTCCAGAGCGATTCGCCCGATGAGTCCTTCATATTTAGTCGTTTTCAGCCAATTTTCTGAATTTTTGAAAATTTCACTTTTTTGTGAAAATATCCACTAAATGAGGGAATAATATGTGTGAGGGTACCCCAGGAGAGTTCCAAATGTGTGTGGGTAGAATATATATCCCACGGGGGTAAAATTGAAAAAAGGTGAAAAAAATTTTTTTTTTGGTCTTAGTCATTTTTTCAGCGTTTATCAGACTTTCAAATAGCGGAAATGTCAGTGAGCATTCCGATTTCAGTTCCAGAGCGATTCGCCCGATGAGTCCTTCATATTTAGTCGTTTTCAGCCAATTTTCTGAATTTTTGAAAATTTCACTTTTTTGTGAAAATATCCACTAAATGAGGGAATAATATGTGTGAGGGTACCCCAGGAGAGTTCCAAATGTGTGTGGGTAGAATATATATCCCACGGGGGTAAAATTGAAAAAAATTTAAAAATTTTTTTTTGGTCTTAGTCATTTTCCCGGCGTTTATCAGACTTTCAGTTAGGGGAAATGTCAGTGAGCGTTCCAATTTCAGCTCCAGAGGGATTCGCCCGATGAGTCGTTCATATTTAGTCATTTTCAGCCAATTTTCTGAATTTTTGAAAATTTCACTTTTTTGTGAAAATATCCACTAAATGAGGGAATAATATGTGTGAGGGTACCCCAGGAGAGTTCCAAATGTGTGTGGGTAGAATATATATCCCACGGGGGTAAAATTGAAAAAAGTTTAAAAAAATTTTTTTGGACTCAGTCATTTTTTCAGCGTTTAGCAGACTTTCAGATAGGGGAAATGTTAATGAGCGTTCCGATTTCAGTTCCAGAGCGATTCACCCGATGAGTCCTTCATATTTACTCGTTTTCAGCCAATTTTCTGAATTTTTGAAAATTTCACTTTTTTGTGAAAATATCCACTAAATGAGGGAATAATATGTGTGAGGGTACCCCAGGAGAGTTCCAAATGTGTGTGGGTAGAATATATATCCCACGTGGGTAAAATTGAAAAAAGTTGAAAAAAAAGTTTTTTTCGACTTAGTCATTTTTCCGGCGTTTATCAGACTTTCAGATAGGGGAAATGTCAGTGAGCGTTCCGATTTCAGTTCCAGAGCGATTCGCCCGATGAGTCCTTCATATTTAGTCATTTTCAGCCAATTTTCTGAATTTTTGAAAATTTCACTTTTTTGTGAAAATATCCACTAAATGAGGGAATAATATGTGTGAGGGTACCCCAGGAGAGTTCCAAATGTGTGTGGGTAGAATATATATCCCACGGGGGTAAAATTGAAAAAAGGTGAAAAAAATTTTTTTTTTGGTCTTAGTCATTTTTTCAGCGTTTATCAGACTTTCAAATAGCGGAAATGTCAGTGAGCATTCCGATTTCAGTTCCAGAGCGATTCGCCCGATGAGTCCTTCATATTTAGTCGTTTTCAGCCAATTTTCTGAATTTTTGAAAATTTCACTTTTTTGTGAAAATATCCACTAAATGAGGGAATAATATGTGTGAAGGTACCCCAGGAGAGTTCCATATGTGAGTGGGTAGAATATATATCCCACAGGGGTAAAATTGAAAAAAGTTGAAAAAAATTTTTTTGGACTTAGTCATTTTTCCGGCGTTTATCAGACTTTCAGATAGGGGAAATGTCAGTGAGCATTCCGATTTCAGTTCCAGAGTGATTCGCCCAATGAGTCCTTCATATTTAGTTGTTTTCAGCCAATTTTCAGAATTTTTGAAAATTTCACTTTTTTTTGAAAATATCCACTAAATGAGGGAATAATATGTGTGAGGGTACCCCAGGAGAGTTCCAAATGTATATGGGTAGAGTATATATCCCACGGGGGTAGAATTGAAAAAAGTTGAAATTTTTTTTTTTTTCGACTTAGTCATTTTTCTGGCGTTCATCAGACTTTCAGATAGGGGAAATGTTAGTGAGCGTTCCGATTTCAGTTCCAGAGCGATTCGCCCAATGTGTCCTTCATATTTAGTCGTTTTCAGCCAATTTTCTGAATTTTTGAAAATTTCACTTTTTTGTGAAAATATCCACTAAATGAGGGAATAATATGTGTGAGGGTACCCCAGGAGAGTTCCAAATGTGTGTGGGTAGAATATATATCCCACGGGGGTAAAATTGAAAAAAGTTTAAAAAAATTTTTTTGGACTCAGTCATTTTTTCAGCGTTTAGCAGACTTTCAGATAGGGGAAATGTCAGTGAACGTTCCGATTTCAGTTCCAGAGCGATTCGCCCGATGAGTCCTTCATATTTATTTGTTTTCAGCCAATTTTCTGAATTTTTGAAAATTTCACTTTTTTGTGAAAATATCCACTAAATGAGGGAATAATATGTGTGAGGGTACCCCAGGAGAGTTCCAAATGTGTGTGGGTAGAATATATACCCCACGGGGGTAAAAATTGAAAAAAGTTTAAAAAATTTTTTTTTGGACTTAGTCATTTTTTCAGCGTTTATCAGACTTTCAGATAGGGGAAATGTCAGTGAGCGCTCCGATTTCAGTTCCAGAGCGATTCACCCGATGAGTCCTTCATATTTAGTCGTTTTCAGCCAATTTTCTGAATTTTTGATAATTTCACTTTTTTGTGAAAATATCCACTAAATGAGGGAATAATATGTGTGAGGGTACCCCAGGAGAGTTCCAAATGTATATGGGTAAAATATATATCCCACGGGGGTAAAATTGAAAAAAGTTGAAAAAATTTTTTTTGGACTTATTCATTTTTCCGGCGTTTATCAGACTTTCAGATAGGGGAAATGTCAGTGAGCGTTCCAATTTCAGTTCCAGAGTGATTTGCCCGATGAGTCGTTCATATTTAGTCATTTTCAGGTAATTTTCAGAATTTTTGAAAATTTCACTTTTTTGTGAAAATATCCACTAAATAAGGGAATAATATGTGTGAGGGTACCCCAGGAGAGTTCCAAATGTGTGTGGGTAGAATATATATCCCACGGGGGTAAAATTGAAAAAAGTTGAAAAAAATTTTTTTTTCGACTTAGTCATTTTTCCGGCGTTTATCAGACTTTCAGATAGGAGAAATGTCAGTGAGTGTTTCGATTTCAGTTCCAGAGCGATTCGCCCGATGAGTCCTTCATATTTAGTCATTTTCAGCCAATTTTCTGAATTTTTGAAAATTTCACTTTTTTGTGAAAATATCCACTAAATGAGGGAATAATATGTGTGAGGGTACCCCAGGAGAGTTCCAAATGTGTGTGGGTAGAATATATATCCGACGGGGGTAAAATTGAAAAAAGTTGAAAAAAATTTTTTTGGACTTGGTCATTTTTCCGGCGTTTATCAGACTTTCAGATAGGGGGAATGTCAGTGAGCGTTCCGATTTCAGTTCCAGAGCGATTCTCCCAATGAGTCCTTCATATTTAGTTGTTTTCAGCCAATTTTCTGAATTTTTGAAAATTTCACTTCTTTCTGAAAATATCCACTAAATGAGGGAATAATATGTGTGAGGGTACCCCAGGAGAGTTCCAAATGTATATGGGTAGAATATATATCCCACGGGGGTAAAATTGAAAAAAGTTGAAATTTTTTTTTTTTTTCGACTTAGTCATTTTTCCGGCGTTTATCAGACTTTCAGATATGGGAAATGTTAGTGAGCGTTCCGATTTCAGTTCCAGAGCGATTTGACCAATGTATCCTTCATATTTAGTCATTTTCAGCCAATTTTCAGAATTTTTGAAAATTTCACTTTTTTGTGAAAATATCCACCAAATGAGGGAATAATATGTGTAAGGGTACCCCAGGAGAGTTCCAAATGTATATGGGTAGAATATATATCCCACGGGGGTAAAATTGAAAAAAGTTTAAAAAAAATTTTTTTGGACTTAGTCATTTTTCCGGCGTTTATCAGACTTTCAGTTAGGGGAAATGTCAGTGAGCGTTCCAATTTCAGTTCCAGAGTGATTTGCCCGATGAGTCTTTCATATTTAGTCATTTTCAGCCAATTTTCACAATTTTTGAAAATTTCACTTTTTTGTGAAAATATCCACTAAATGAGGGAATAATATGTGTGAGGGTACCCCAGGAGAGTTCCAAATGTATATGGGTAGAATATATATCCCACGGGGGTAAAATTGAAAAAAGTTGAAATTTTTTTTTTTTTCGACTTAGTCATTTTTCCGGCGTTTATCAGACTTTCAGATAGGAAAAAAGTGTCAGTGAGTGTTTCGATTTCAGTTCCAGAGCGATTCGCCCGATGAGTCCTTCATATTTAGTCATTTTCAGCCAATTTTCTGAATTTTTGAAAATTTCACTTTTTTGTGAAAATATCCACTAAATGAGGGAATAATATGTGTGAGGGTACCCCAGGAGAGTTCCAAATGTATATGGGTAGAATATATATCCCACCGGGGTAAAATTGAAAAAAGTTGAAATTTTTTTTTTTTCTACTTAGTCATTTTTCTGGCGTTTATCAGACTTTCAGTTAGGGGAAATGTCAGTGAGTGTTCCAATTTCAGTTCCAGAGCGATTCGCCCGATGAGTCCTTCATATTTAGTCATTTTCAGCCAATTTTCTGAATTTTTGAAAATTTCACTTTTTTGTGAAAATATCCACTAAATGAGGGAATAATATGTGTGAGGGTACCCCGGGAGAGTTCCAAATGTGTGTGGGTAGAATATATATCCCACAGGGGTAAAATTGAAAAAAGTTGAAAAAAATTTTTTTTTAGACTTAGTCATTTTTCCGGCGTTTATCAGACTTTCAGATAGGGTAAATGTCAGTGAGCGTTCCAATTTCAGTTCCAGAGTGATTTGCCCGATGAGTCGTTCATATTTAGTCATTTTCAGCCAATTTTCTGAATTTTTGAAAATTTCACTTTTTTGTGAAAATATCCACTAAATGAGGGAATAATATGTGTGAGGGTACCCCAGGAGAGTTCCAAATGTGTGTGGGTAGAATATATATCCCACGGGGGTAAAATTGAAAAAAGTTGAAATTTTTTTTTTTTCGACTTAGTCATTTTTCCGGCGTTTATCAGACTTTCAGATAGGAGAAATGTCAGTGAGCGTTCCGATTTCAGTTCCAGAGCGATTCGCCCAATGAGTCCTTCATATTTAGTTGTTTTCAGCCAATTTTCTGAATTTTTGAAAATTTCACTTTTTTGTGAAAATATCCACTAAATGAGGGAATAATATGTGTGAGGGTACCCCAGGAGAGTTCCAAATGTATATGGGTAGAATATATATCCCACGGGGGTAAAATTGAAAAAAGTTGAAATTTTTTTTTTTTCGACTTAGTCATTTTTCCGGCGTTTATCAGACTTTCAGATAGGAGAAATGTCAGTGAGCGCTTCGATTTCAGTTCCAGAGCGATTCGCCCGATGAGTCGTTCATATTTAGTCATTTTCAGCCAATTTTCAGAATTTTTGAAAATTTCACTTTTTTGTGAAAATATCCACTAAATGAGGGAATAATATGTGTGAGGGTACCCCAGGAGAGTTCCAAATGTGTGTGGGTAGAATATATATCCCACGGGGGTAAAATTGAAAAAAGTTGAAAAAAATTTTTTTTTAGACTTAGTCATTTTTCCGGCGTTTATCAGACTTTCAGATAGGGGAAATGTCAGTGAGCGTTCCGATTTCAGTACCAGAGTGATTCGCCTGATGAGTCCTTGATATTTAGTCGTTTTCAGCCAATTTTCTGCATTTTTAAACAAATTTCACTTTTTTGTGAAAATATCCACTAAATGAGGGAATAATATGTGTTAGGGTACCCCAGGAGAGTTCCAAATGTGTGAGGGTAGAATATATATCCCACGGGGGTAAAATTGAAAAAAGTTGAAAACATTTTTTTTTGGGACTTAGTCATTTTTCCAGCGTTTATCAGACTTTCAGAGAGGGGAAATGTCAGTGAGCGTTCCGATTTCAGTTCCAGAGCGATTCGCCCAATGAATCCTTCATATTTAGTCATTTTCAGCCAATTTTCTGAATTTTTGAAAATTTCACTTTTTTGTGAAAATATCCACTAAATGAGGGAATAATATGTGTGAGGGTACCCCAGGAGAGTTCCAAATGTGTGTGGGTAGAATATATATCCCACGGGGGTAAAATTGAAAAAAGTTGAAATTTTTTTTTTTTCGACTTAGTCATTTTTCCGGCGTTTATCAGACTTTCAGATAGGAGAAATGTCAGTAAGCGCTTCGATTTCAGTTCCAGAGCGATTCGCCCGATGAGTCCTTCATATTTAGTCATTGTCAGCCAATTTTCTGAATTTTTGAAAATTTCACTTTTTTGTGAAAATATCCACTAAATGAGGGAATAATATGTGTGAGGGTACCCCAGGAGAGTTCCAAATTTATATGGGTAGAATATGTATCCCACGGGGGTAAAATTGAAAAAAGTAGAAAAAAATTTTTTTTTTACACTTAGTCATTTTTCCGGCGTTTATCAGACTTTCAGATAGGGGAAATGTCAGTGAGCGTTCCGATTTCACTTCCAGAGCGATTCTCCCAATGAGTCCTTCATATTTAGTTGTTTTCAGCCAATTTTCTGAATTTTTGAAAATTTCACTTTTTTGTGAAAATATCCACTAAATGAGGGAATAATATGTGTGAGGGTACCCCAGGAGAGTTCCAAATTTATATGGGTAGAATATGTATCCCAAGGGGGTAAAATTGAAAAAAGTTGAAAAAAATTTTATTTGGACTTACTCGTTTTTCCGGCGTTTATCAGACTTTCAGTTAGGGGAAATGTCAGTGAGCGTTCCAATTTCAGTTCCAGAGTGATTTGCCCGATGAGTCGTTCATATTTAGTCATTTTCAGCCAATTTTCAGAATTTTTGAAAATTTCACTTTTTTGTGAAAATATCCACTAAATGAGGGAATAATATGTGTGAGGGTACCCCAGGAGTGTTCCAAATGTGTGTGGGTAGAATATATATCCCACGGGGGTAAATTTGAAAAAAGTTGAATATTTTTTTTTTTTCGACTTAGTCATTTTTCCGGCGTTTATCAGACTTTCAGATAGGATAAATGTCAGTGAGCTTTCCCATTTCAGTTCCAGAGCGATTTGCCCGATGAGTCCTTCATATTTAGTCATTTTCAGCCAATTTTCAGAATTTTTGAAAATTTCACTTTTTTGTGAAAATATCCACTAAATGAGGGAATAATATGTGTGAGGATACCCCAGGAGACTTCCAAATGTGTGTGGGTAGAATATATATCCCACGGGGGAAAAATTGAAAAAAGGTGAAAAAATTTTTTTGGGGGACTTAGTCATTTTTTCAGCGTTTATCAGACTTTCAAATAGCGGAACTGTCAGTGAGCATTCCGATTTCAGTTCCAGAGCGATTCGCCCGATGAGTCCTTCATATTTTGTCGTTTTCAGCCAATTACCTGAATTTTTGGAAATTTCACTTTTTTGTGAAAATATCCACTAAATGAGGGAATAATATGTGTGAGGGTACCCCAGGAGAGTTCCAAATGTGTGTGGGTAGAATATATATCCCACGGGGGTAAAATTGAAAAAAGGTGAAAAAAAATTTTTTTGGGACTTAGTCATTTTTTCAGCGTTTATCAGACTTTCAAATAGCGGAAATGTCAGTGAGCATTCCGATTTCAGTTCCAGAGCGATTCGCCCAATGAGTCCTTCATATTTAGTCGTTTTCAGCCAATTTTCTGAATTTTTGAAAATTTCACTTTTTTGTGAAATTATCCACTAAATGAGAAAATAATATGTGTGAGGGTACCCCGGTAGAGTTCCAAATGTGTGTGGGTAGAATATATATCCCACGGGGGTAAAATTGAAAAAAGTTTAAAAAAAATTTTTTTTTGGACTTAGTCATTTTTCTGGCGTTTATCAGACTTTCAGATTGGGGAAATATCAGTGACCATTCCGATTTCAGTTCCAGAGCGATTCGCCCGATGAGTTCTTCATATTTAGTCTTTTTCAGCCAATTTTCTGACTTTTTGAAAATTTCACTTTTTTGTGAAAATATCCACTAAATGAGGGAATAATATGTGTGAGGGTACCCCAGGAGAGTTCCAAATGTGTGTGGGTAGAATATATATCCCACGGGGGTAAAATTGAAAAAAGTTTAAAACATTTTTTTTTCGACTTAGTCATTTTTCCGCCGTTTATCAGACTTTCAGATAGGGGAAATGTCAGTGAGCGTTCCGATTTCAGTTCCAGAGCGATTCGCCCGATGAGTTCTTCATATTTAGTCTTTTTCAGCCAATTTTCTGACTTTTTGAAAATTTCACTTTTTTGTGAAAATATCCACTAAATGAGGGAATAATATGTGTGAGGGTACCCCAGGAGAGTTCCAAATGTGTGTGGGTAGAATATGTATCCCACGGGGGTCAAATAGAAAAAAGTTTAAAACATTTTTTTTTTTGACTTAGTCATTTTTCCGGCGTTTATCAGACTTTCAGATTGGGGAAATGTCAGTGAGCGTTCCCATTTAAGTTTCAGAGTGATTCGCCCGATGAGTCCTTCATATTTAGTCGTTTCCAGCCAATTTTCTGAATTTTTGAAAATTTCACTTTTTTGTGAAATTATCCACTAAATGAGGGAATAATATGTGTGAGGGTACCCCGGGAGAGTTCCAAATGTGTGTGGGTAGAATATATATCCCACGGGTGTAAAATTGAAAAAATGTGAAAAAAAATTTTTTTTAGACTGTCATTTTTTCAGCGTTTATCAGACTTTCAGATAGGGGAAATGTCAGTGAGCATTCCGATTTCAGTTCCAGAGCGTTTTGCCCGATGAGTCCTTGATATTTAGTCGTTTTCAGCCAATTTTCTGAATTTTTAAACAAATTTAACTTTTTTTGTGAAAATATCCACTAAATGAGGGAATAATATGTGTGAGGGTACCCCAGGAGAGTTCCAAATGTGTGAGGGTAGAACATATATCCCACAGGGGTAAAATTGAAAAAAGTTGAAAACATTTTTTTTTTGGACTTAGTCATTTTTCCGGTGTTTATCAGACTTTCATATAGGGGAAATGTCAGTAAGCGTTTCAATTTCAGTTCCAAAGCGATTCGCCCGATGTGTCCTTTATATTTAGTCGTTTTCAGCCAATTTTCAGAATTTTTGATAATTTCACTTTTTTGTGAAAATATCCACTAAATGAGCGAATAATATGTGTGAGGGTACCCCAGGAGAGTTCCAAATGTGTGTGGGTAGAATATATATCCCACGGGGGTAAAATTGAAAAAAGTTGAATACATTTTTTTTTGGGACTTAGTCATTTTTCCGGCGTTTATCAGACTTTCCGATAGGGGAAATGTCAGTGAGCATTCCGATTTCAGTTCCAGAGCGATTCGCCCGATAAGTCCTTGATATTTAATAGTTTTCAGCCAATTTTCTGAATTTTTCAAAAATATCACTTTTTTGTGAAAATATCCACTAAATGAGGGAATAATATGTGTGAGTGTACCCCAGGAGAGTTCTAAATGTGTGAGGGTAGAATATATATCCCACGGGGGTAAAATTGCAAAAAGTTGAAAAAAAATTTTTTTGGGACTTAGTCATTTTTCCGGCGTTTATCAGACTTTCAGAGAGGGGAAATGTCAGTGAGCATTCCGATTTCAGTTCCAGAGCGATTCGCCTGATGATTCCTTGATATTTAGTTGTTTTCAGCCAATTTTCTGAATTTTTGAAAATTTCACTTTTTTGTGAAAATATCCACTAAATGAGGGAATAATATGTGTGAGGGTACCCCAGGAGAGTTCCAAATGTGTGAGGGTAGAATATATATCCCACGGGGGTAAAATTGAAAAAAGTTAAAAACATTTTTTTTTTGGACTTAAACGGCGGAAAAATGACTATCAGACTTTCAGATCGGGGAAATGTCAGTGAGCATTCCGATTTCAGTACCAGAGTGATTCGCCTGATGAGTCCTTGATATTTAGTCGTTTTCAGCCAATTTTCTGCATTTTTAAACAAATTTCACTTTTTTGTGAAAATATCCACTAAATGAGGGAATAATATGTGTGAGGGTACCCCAGGAGAGTTCCAAATGTGTGAGGGTAGAATATATATCCCACGGGGATAAAATTGAAAAAAGTTGAAAACATTTTTTTTTGGGACTTAGTCATTTTTCCAGCGATTATCAGACTTTCAGAGAGGGGAAATGTCAGTGAGCATTCCGATTTCAGTTCCAGAGCGATTTGCCCGATGAGTCCTTGATATTTAGTCGTTTTCAGCCAATTTTCTGAATTTTTAAACAAATTTAACTTTTTTTGTGAAAATATCCACTAAATGAGGGAATAATATGTGTGAGGGTACCCCAGGAGAGTTCCAAATGTGTGAGGGTAGAACATATATCCCACGGGGGTAAAATTGAAAAAAGTTGAAAACATTTTTTTTTGGACTTAGTCATTTTTCCGGTGTTTATCAGACTTTCATATAGGGGAAATGTCAGTAAGCGTTTCAATTTCAGTTCCAAAGCGATTCTCCCGATGTGTCTTTGATATTTAGTCGTTTTCAGCCAATTTTCAGAATTTTTGATAATTTCACTTTTTTGTGAAAATATCCACTAAATGAGCGAATAATATGTGTGAGGGTACCCCAGGAGAGTTCCAAATGTGTGAGGGTAGAATATATATCCCACGGGGGTAAAATTGAAAAAAGTTGAAAAATTTTTTTTTTTTCGATTCGTCATTTTTCCGGCGTTTGTCAGACTTTCAGATAGGGGAAATGTCAGTGAGCATTCCGATTTCAGTTCCAGAGCGATTGGCCCGATGAGTCCTTGATATTTAGTCGTTTTCAGCCAATTTCCTGAATTTTTAAACAAATTTCACTTTTTTGTGAAAATATCCACTAAATGTGGGAATAATATGTGTGAGGGTACCCCAGGAGAGTTCCAAATGTGTGAGGGTAGAATATATATCCCACTGGGGTAAAATTGAAAAAAGTTGAAAACATTTTTTTGGGGACTTAGTCATTTTTCTGGCATTTATCAGACTTTCAGAGAGGGGAAATGTCAGTGAGCATTCCGATTTCAGTTCCAGAGCGATTCGCCTGAGGAGTGCTTGATATTTAGTCTTTTTCAGCCAATTTTCTGAATTTTCGGAAATTTCACTTTTTTGTGAAAATATCCACTAAATGAGGGAATAATATGTGTGAGGGTACCCTTGGAGAGTTCCAAATGTGTGTGTGTAGAATATATATACAACCGGGGTAAAATTGAAAAAAGTTGAAAAAAAAATTTTTTGGGGACTTAGTCATTTTTCCGGCGTTTATCAGACTCTCAGAGAGGGGAAATGTTAATGAGCATTCCGATTTCAGTTCCAGAGTGATTCGCCCGATGAGTCCTTGATATTTAGTCATTTTCAGCCAATTTTCTAAATTTTTAAACAAATTTCACTTTTTTGTGAAAATATCCACTAAATGAGGGAATAATATGTGTGAGGGTACCCCAGGAGAGTTCCAAATGTGTGAGGGTAGAATATATATCCCACGGGGGTAAAATTGAAAAAAGTTTAAAACATTTTTTTTTGGGACTTAGTCATTTTTCCGGCGTTTATCAGACTTTCCGATAGGGGAAATGTCAGTGAGCGTTCCGATTTCAGTTCCAGAGTGATTCGCCCGATAAGTCCTTGATATTTAATAGTTTTCAGCCAATTTTCTGAATTTTTCAAATATATCACTTTTTTGTGAAAATATCCATTAAATGAGGGAATAATATGTGTGAGGGTACCCCAGGAGAGTTCCAAATGTGTGTGGGTAGAATATATATCCCACGGGGGTAAAACTGAAAAAAGTTGAAAAACATTTTTTTTGGACTTAGTCATTTTTCCGGCGTTTTTAAGACTTTCAGATAGGGGAAATGTCAGTGAGCATTCCGATTTCAGTTCCAAAGCGATTGGCCCGATGAGTCCTTAATATTTAGTCGTTTTCAGCCAATTTTCAGAATTTTTGAAAATTTCACTTTTTTGTGAAAATATCCACTAAATAAGGGAATAATATGTGTGAGGGTACCCCAGGAGAGTTCCAAATGTGTGTGGGTAGAATATATATCCCACGGTGGTAAAATTGAAAAAAGTTCAAAAAAATGTTTTTTGGACTTAGTCATTTTTCCGGCGTTTATCAGACTTTCAGATAGGGGAAATGTCAGTGAGCATTCCGATTTCAGTACCAGAGCGATTCACCTGATGAGTCCTTGATATTTAGTTGTTTTCAGCCAATTTTCTGAAATTTTCAAAAATATCACTTTTTTGTGAAAATATGCACTAAATGAGGGAATAATATGTGTGAGGGTACCCCAGGAGAGTTCAAAATGTGTGAGGGTAGAATATATAACCTACGGGGATAAAATTGAAAAAAGTTGAAAAAAATGTTTTTTGGACTTAGTCATTTTTCCGGCGTTTATCAGACTTTCAGATAGGGGAAATGTCAGTGAGCATTCCGATTTCAGTTCCAGAGCGATTGGCCCGATGAGTCCTCGATATTTAGTCATTTTCAGCCAATTTTCTGACTTTTTAAACAAATTTCACTTTTTTGTGAAAATATCCACTAAATGAGGGAATAATATGTGTGAGGGTACCCCAGGAGAGTTCCAAATATGTGAGGGTAGAACATATATCCCATGGGGGTAAAATTGAAAAAAGTTGAAAACATATTTTTTTTGGACTTAGTCATTTTTCCGGTGTTTATCAGACTTTCTGGTAGGGGAAATGTCAGTGAGCATTCCGATTTCAGTACCAGAGCGATTCGCCTGATGAGTCCTTGATGTTTAGTCGTTTTTGGCCAATTTTCTGAATTTTTTAAAATTTCACTTTTTTGTGAAAATATCCAATAAATGAGGGAATAATATGTGTGAGGGTACCCCAGGAGAGTTCCAAATGTGTGTGGGTAGAATGTATATCCCACGGGGGTAAAATTGAAAAAAGTTTAAAACATTTTTTTTTGGGACTTAGTCATTTTTCCGGCGTTTATCAGACTTTCCGATAGGGGAAATGTCAGTGAGCGTTCCGATTTCAGTTCCAGAGTGATTCGCCCGATAAGTCCTTGATATTTAATAGTTTTCAGCCAATTTTCTGAATTTTTCAAAAATATCACTTTTTTGTGAAAATATCCATTAAATGAGGGAATAATATGTGTGAGGGTACCCCAGGAGAGTTCCAAATGTGTGTGGGTAGAATGTATATCCCACGGGGGTAAAATTGAAAAAAGTTAAAAACATTTTTTTTTTGGACTTAGTCATTTTTCCGCTGTTTATCAGACTTTCAGATCGGGGAAATGTCAGTGAGCATTCCGATTTCAGTACCAGAGTGATTCGCCTGATGAGTCCTTGATATATAGCCGTTTTCAGCCAATTTTCTGAATTTTCAAAAATATCACTTTTTTGTGAAAATATCCACTAAATGAGGGAATAATATGTGTGAGGGTACCCCAGGAGAGTTCCAAATGTGTGAGGGTAGAATATACAGTACAGACCAAAAGTTTGGACACACCTTCTCATTTAAAGATTTTTCTGTATTTTCATGACTTTGAAAATTGTACATTCACACTGAAGGCATCAAAACTATGAATTAACACATGTGGAATTATATACTTAACAAAAAAGTGTGAAACAACTGAAAATATGTCTTATATTCTTGGTTCTTCAAAGTAGCCACCTTTTGCTTTGATGGCTGCTTTGTACACTCTTGGCATTCTCTTGATGAGCTTCAAGAGGTAGTCACCGGAAATGGTTTTCACTTCACAGGTGTGCCCTGTCAGGTTTAATAAGAGGGATTTCTTGCCTTATAAATGGAGTTGGGACCATCAGTTGTGTTGTGCAGAAGTCAGGTGGATACACAGCTGATAGTCCTACTGAATAGACTGTCAGAATTTGTATTATGGCAAGAAAAAAGCAGCTAAGTAAAGAAAAACGAGTGGCCATCATTACTTTAAGAAATGAAGGTCAGTCAGTCCGAAAAATTGGTAAAACTTTGAAAATGTCCCCAAGTGCAGTTGCAAAGACCATCAAGCGCTACAAAGAAACTGGCTCACATGAGGACCGCCCCAGGAAAGGAAGACCAAGAGTCACCTCTGCTTCTGAGGATAAGTTTCTCCAAGTCACCAGCCTCAGAAATCGCAGGTTAACAGCGGCTCAGATTAGAGACCAGGTCAATGCCACACAGAGTTCTAGCAGCAGACACATCTCTACAACAACTGTTAAGAGGAGACTTTGTGCAGCAGGCCTTCATGGTAAAATAGCTGCTAGGAAACCACTGCTAAAGACAGGCAACAAGCAGAAGAGACTTGTTTGGGCTAAAGAATACAAGGAATGGACATTAGACCAGTGGAAATCTGTGCTTTGGTCTGATGAGTCCAAATTTGAGATCTTTGGTTCCAACCACCGTGTCTTTGTGCGATGCAGAAAAGGTGAACGGATGGACTCTACATGCCTGGTTCCCACCGTGAAGCATGGAGGAGGAGGTGTGATGGTGTGCGGGTGCTTTGCTGGTGACACTGTTGGGGATTTATTCTAAATTGAAGGCACACTGAACCAGCATGGCTACCACAGCATCTTGCAGCGACATGCTATTCCATCGGGTTAGCGTTTAGTTGGACCATCATTTATTTTTCAACAGGATAATGACCCCAAACACACCTCCAGGCTGTGTAAGGGCTATTTGACCAAGAAGGAGAGTGATGGGGTGCTACGCCAGATGACCTGGCCTCCACAGTCTCCAGACCTGAACCCAATCGAGATGGTTTGGGGTGACCTTGACAGCAGAGTGAAGGCAAAAGGGCCAACAAGTGCTAAGCATCTCTGGGAACTCCTTCAAGATGGTTGGAAGACCATTTCCGGTGACTACCTCTTGAAGCTCATCAAGAGAATGCCAAGAGTGTGCAAAGCAGTCAACAAAGCAAAAGGTGGATACTTTGAAGAACCTAGAATATAAGACATATTTTCAGTTGTTTCACACTTTTTTGTTAAGTATATAATTCCACATGTGTTAATTCATAGTTTTGATGCCTTCAGTGTGAATGTACAATTTTCAAAGTCATGAAAATACAGAAAAATCTTTAAATGAGAAGGTGTGTCCAAACTTTTGGTCTGTACTGTATATCCCACGGGGGTAAAATTGAAAAAAGTTGAAAACATTTTTTTTTTGGACTTAGTCATTTTTCCAGCGTTTATCAGACTTTCAGATAGGGGAAATGTCAGTGAGCATTCCGATTTCAGTACCAGAGCGATTCGCCTGATGAGTCCTTGATATATAGCCGTTTTCAGCCAATTTTCAGAATTTTTTAAAATTTCACTTTTTTGTGAAAATATCCACTAAATGAGGGAATAATATGTGTGAGGGTACCCCAGGAGAGTTCCAAATGTGTGTGGGAAGAATATATATCCCACGGGTGTAAAATTGAAAAAAGTTGAAAAGCATTTTTTTTGGACTTAGTCATTTTTCCGGCGTTTATAAGACTTTCAGATAGGGGAAATGTCAGTGAGCATTCCGATTTCAGTTCCAGAGCGATTGGCCCGATGAGTCCTTGATATTTAGTCGTTTTCAGCCAATTTTCTGAATTTTTAAACAAATTTCACTTTTTTGTGAAAATATCCACTAAATGTGGGAATAATATGTGTGAGGGTACCCCAGGAGAGTTCCAAATGTGTGAGGGTAGAATATATATCCCACGGGGGTAAAATTGAAAAAAGTTGAAAACATTTTTTTGGGGACTTAGTCATTTTTCGGGCGTTTATCAGACTTTCAGAGAGGGGAAATGTCAGTGAGCGTTCCGATTTCAGTTTCAGAGTGATTCGCCCAATGAGTCCTTGATATTTAATCGGTTCAGCCAATTTTCTGAATTTTCCAAAATATCACTTTTTTGTGAAAATATCCACTAAATGAGGGAATAATATGTGTGAGGGTACCCCAGGAGAGTTCCAAATGTGTGAGGGTAGACTATATATCCCACGGGGGTAATATTGAAAAAAGTTGAAAACATTTTTTTTTTGGACTTAGTCATTTTTCCGGCGTTTATCAGACTTTCAGAGAGGGGAAATGTCAGTGAGCATTCCGATTTCAGTTCCAGAGCGATTCGCCTGAGGAGTCCTTGATATTTAGTCTTTTTCAGCCAATTTTCTGAATTTTTGAAAATTTCACTTTTTTGTGAAAATATCCACTAAATGAGGGAATAATATGTGTGAGGGTACCCTAGGAGAGTTCCAAATGTGTGTGTTTAGAATATATATACCACGGGGGTAAAATTGAAAAAAGTTGAAAAAAAAATTTTTTTGGGACTTAGTCATTTTTCCGGCGTTTATCAGACTCTCAGAGAGGGGAAATGTTAGTGAGCATTCCGATTTCAGTTCCAGAGTGATTCGCCCGATGAGTCCTTGATATTTAGTCGTTTTCAGCCAATTTTCTGAATTTTTAAACAAATTTCACTTTTTTGTGAAAATATCCACTAAATGAGGGAATAATATGTGTGAGGGTACCCCAGGAGAGTTCCAAATGTGTGTGGGTAGAATATATATCCCACGGTGGTAAAATTGAAAAAAGTTCAAAAAAATGTTTTTTGGACTTAGTCATTTTTCCGGCGTTTATCAGACTTTCCGATAGGGGAAATGTCAGTGAGCGTTCCGATTTCAGTTCCAGAGTGATTCGCCTGATAAGTCCTTGATATTTAATAGTTTTCAGCTAATTTTCTGAATTTTTCAAAAATATCACTTTTTTGTGAAAATATCCACTAAATGAGGGAATAATATGTGTGAGGGTACCCCAGGAGAGTTCTAAATGTGTGACGGTAGAACATATATCCCACGGGGGTAAAACTGAAAAAAGTTGAAAACATTTTTTTCTGGACGTAGACATTTTTACGGTGTTTATCAGACTTGTATATAGGGGAAATGTCAGTGAGCATTCCGATTTCAGTTCCAAAGCAATTCGCCCGATGTGTCCTTGATGTTTAGTCGTTTTCAGCCAATTTTCAGAATTTTTGATAATTTCACTTTTTTGTGAAAATATCCACTAAATGAGGGAATAATATGTGTGAGGGTACCCCAGGAGAGTTCCAAATGTGTGAGGGTAGAATATATATCCCACGGGTGTAAAATTATAAAAAGTTGAAAAATTTTTTTTTTTGGACATAGTCATTTTTCCGGCGTTTATCAGACTTTCAGATAGGGGAAATGTTAGTGAGCGTTTCAGTTTCAGTTCCAAAGCGATTCGCCCGATGAGTCCTTGATATTCAGTCATTTTCAGCCAATTTTTAAACAAATTTCACTTTTTTGTGAAAATATCCACTAAATGAGGGAATAATATGTGTGAGGGTACCCCAGGAGAGTTCCAAATGTGTGTGGGTAAAATATATATCCCACGGTGGTAAAATTGAAAAAAGTTGAAAAAAATGTTTTTTGGACTTAGTCATTTTTCCGGCGTTTATCAGACTTTCAGAGAGGGGAAATGTCAGTGAGCGTTCCGATTTCAGTTCCAGAGCGATTCGCCCGATGAGTCCTTGATAATGAATCGTTTTCAGCCAATTTTCTGAATTTTTCAAAAACATCACTTTTTTGTGAAAATATCCACTAAATGAGGGAATAATATGTGTGAGGGTACCCCAGGAGAGTTCCAAATGTGTGAGGGTAGAATATATATCCCACGGGGGTAAAATTGAAAAAAGTTGAAAACATTTTTTTTTTGGACTTAGTTATTTTTCCGGCATTTATCAGACTTTCAGAGAGGGGAAATGTCAGTTAGCATTCCGATTTCAGTTCCAGAGCGATTCGCCTGATGAGTCCTTGATATTTAATCGTTTTCAGCCAATTTTCAGAATTTTTAAATAAATTTCACTTTTTTGTGAAAATATCCACTAAATGAGGGAATAATATGTGTGAGGGTACCCCAGGAGAGTTCCAAATGTGTGTAGGTAGAATATATATCCCACGAGGGTAAAATTGAAAAAAGTTGAAAAAAATTTTTTTTTTTAATTAGTCATTTTTCCGGCGTTTATCAGACTTTCAGAGAGGGGAAATGTCAGTGAGCATTCCGATTTCAGTTCCAGAGCGATTCGCCTGATGAGTCCTTGATATTTAGTTGTTTTCAGCCAATTTTCTGAATTTTTGAAAATTTTACTTTTTTGTGAAAATATCCACTAAATGAGGGAATAATATGAGTGAGGGTACCCCAGGAGAGTTCCAAATGTGTGTGGGTAGAATATATATCCCATGGTGGTAAAATTGAAAAAAGTTGAAAAAAATGTTTTTTGGACTTAGTCATTTTTCTTGCGTTTATCAGACTTTCAGAGAGGGGAAATGTCAGTGAGCATTCCGATTTCAGTTCCAGAGCGATTCGCCTGATGAGTCCTTGATATTTAGTTGTTTTCAGCCAATTTTCTGAATCTTTGAAAATTTCACTTTTTTGTGAAAATATCCACTAAATGAGGGAATAATATGTGTGAGGGTACCCCAGGAGAGTTCCAAATGTGTGTAGGTAGAATATACAGGGTGGTCCAAAAATAGGGGGACAGAAAATAATAACATTTAATTTTGATTTATATATAAAATTATATTTACTAACACAAGCATAACAATGACAATTAAATTTTATTCTGAACAATAATACAAAAGCCCTTAAATGTTATCAAAGCAGGTGCTAAAACTGGTTTCCATTACAATTTGCACAGCTTTGAAGTCTGCCTCTTACGCTTCGACAAACTTTTTTGCACAAGTCTCTTTGGGTATTAATTTCTTGAAATGCATCTCTTTTGTAATTTTTCAAATCACTGACACTTTTTGGCTTTCGACTATAAACTTTGTCCTTGAGTACTCCCCAAAAGAAAAAATCCATTTGGGTCAAGTCTAGTGAACGTGCCGGCCAATCAAGTGGGCCTCTTTGGCCAATCCATTTATTAGGAAATGTTTCATCAAGATACTCGCGGACTACTCTTGAATAATGTGGAGGGGCCCCATCTTGTTGAAAATAAAGGTCATTTGAATTAGGCTGTTGCTGTAACTGGGGAACAACTTGATTCATTGGAATTTCGAGATACTTATCTCCTGTGACTGTTCCATCAAAAAATAGTGGTCCTAAAACACCAAAACTTGAAATACCACCCCAAACATTGACACCAGGCTCATTTAGTTGTTGCTTTAATGTTAAATGAATGTTCTCATTATACCAGTAAATACAATTATGTCTGTTAATATGGCCGGATAATTTGAAAGACGCTTCATCACTCCACATAATATTATCTAAAATTACTGGATTTTCTTCAGTTTCGTTAAGCATAATCTCACTAAATTGCAGCTGCCTGCCTGGATCATCCTCCAATAAATCATGAATTAGACGTGGACGATAAGCTTTCCACCCAATAGATTTCAGGATTCGCATGATAGAAGCTCGTGAAATTCCCAATTCCAAAGAGGCTCTTCTGGTGGACTTTTTTGGACTCTGAACAAATGTTTCAGCAACAAGTTGTTTATTATCTTCTGTACAGACTGTTTTGGGTCAACCAGTTTTTGGAACATTAAGGATTGAGCCAGTGGCATTAAATTTGTCACTAATGCGGTAAATGGTTTGTCTCTTTGGGGCTTGAGTACCAAATGTTTCAACCCAATTTGCTCTAACAGTTTCAGCATTTTGAGATTTCCAATACTCTGTTAAAATCCATTTTCTTTGATCTGTATTTAAATTATTTGCCATTATGTGTTATCTGAATTATCTGAAAAGAAAACAGATTTAGGGGAGATCTATCTGTGAAAACTAGATCTGTGAAACTGGCTCAGTTGCCCTTAGCAACCAATCAGGTTCCACCTTTCATTTTCCAAAGAGTCCGTGAGGAATGAAAAGTAGAATCTGATTGGTTGCTAAGGGCAACTGAGCCAGTTTCACTTTACACCATGTTTGATAAATCTCCCTCTTCATAACCTTATTACACTTTCTGTCCACCTACTTTTGGACCACCCTGTATATCCCACGGTGGTAAAATTGAAAAAAGTTGAAAAAAATGTTTTTTGGACTTAGTAATTTTTCCGGCGTTTATCAGACTTTCAGATAGGGGAAATGTCAGTGAGCATTCCGATTTCAGTTCCAGAGAGATTGGCCCGATGAGTCCTTGATATTTAATCGTTTTCAGCCAATTTTCTGAATTTTTCAAAAATATCACTTTTTTGTGAAAATATCCACTAAATGAGGGAATAATATTTGTGAGGGTACCCCAAGAGAGTTCCAAATGTGTGAGAGTAGAATATATATCCCACGGGGGTAAAATTGAAAAAAGTTGAAAAATTTTTTTTTTTGGATTTAGTAATTTTTCCGGCGTTTATCAGACTTTCAGAGAGGGGAAATGTCAGTGAGCATTCCGATTTCAGTTCCAGAGCGATTCGCCTGATGAGTCCTTGATATTTAGTCGTTTTCACCCAATTTTCAGAATTTTTGAAAATTTCACTTTTTTGTGAAAATATCCACTAAATGAGGGAATAATATGTGTGAGGGTACCCCAGGAGAGTTCCAAATGTGTGAGCGTAGAATATATATCCCACGGGGGTAAAATTGAAAAAAGTTGAAAAATTTTTTTTTTTGGACTTAGTCATTTTTCCGGCGTTTATCAGACTTTCAGAGAGTGGAAATGTCAGTGAGCGTTCCGATTTCAGTTCCAGAGCGATTTGCCCGATGAGTCCTTGATATTTAATCGTTTTCAGCCAATTTTCTGAATTTTTCAAAAATATCACTTTTTTGTGAAAATATCCACTAAATGAGGGAATAATATGTGTGAGGGTACCCCAGGAGAGTTCCAAATGTGTGTGGGTAGAATATATATCCCACGGTAGTAAAATTGAAAAAAGTTGAAAAAAATGTTTTTTGGACTTAGTCATTTTTCCGGCGTTTATCAGACTTTCAGATAGGGGAAATGTCAGTGAGCATTTCAATTTCAGTACCAAAGCGATTTGCCCGATGAGTCCTTGATATTTAATCGTTATCAGCCAATTTTCTGAATTTTTCAAAAATATCACTTTTTTGTGAAAATATCCACTAAATGAGGGAATAATATGTGTGAGGGTATCCCAGGAGAGTTCCAAATGTTTGAGGGTAGAATATATATCCCACGGGGGTAAAATTGAAGAAGTTGAAAAAATTTTTTTTTTTGACTTAGTCATTTTTCTTGCGTTTATCAGACTTTCAGAGAGGGGAAATGTCAGTGAGCATTCCGATTTCAGTTCCAGAGCGATTCGCCTAATGAGTCCTTGATATTTAGTCGTTTTCAGCCAATTTTCTTAATTTTTGAAAATTTCACTTTTTTGTGAAAATATCCACTAAATGAGGGAATAATATGTGTGAGGGTACCCCAGGAGAGTTCCAAATGTGTGTGGGTAGAATATACAGGTTGGTACAAAAATAGGGGGACAGAAAATAATAACATTTAATTTTGATTTATATATAAAATTATATTTACTAACACAAGCATAACATTGACAATTAAATTTTATTCTGAACAATAATACAAAAGCCCTTAAATGTTATCAAAGCAGGTGCTAAAACTGGTTTCCATTACAATTTGCACAGCTTTGTAGTCTGCCTCTTACTCTTCGACAAACTTTTTTGCACAAGTCTCTTTGGGTATTAATTTCTTGAAATGCATCTCTTATGTAATTTTTCAAATCACTGACACTTTTTGGCTTTCGACTATAAACTTTGTCCTTGAGTACTCCCCAAAAGAAAAAATCCATTTGGGTCAAGTCTAGTGAACGTGCCGGCCAATCAAGTGGGCCTCTTTGGCCAATCCATTTATTAGGAAATGTTTCATAAAGATACTCGCGGACTACTCTTGAATAATGTGGAGGGGCCCCATCTTGTTGAAAATAAAGGTCATTTGAATTAGGCTGTTGCTGTAACTGGGGAACAACTTGATTCATTGGAATTTCGAGATACTTATCTCCTGTGACTGTTCCATCAAAAAATAGTGGTCCTAAAACACCAAAACTTGAAATACCACCCGAAACATTGACACCAGGCTCATTTAGTTGTTGCTTTAATGTTAAATGAATGTTCTCATTATACCAGTAAATACAATTATGTCTGTTAATATGGCCGGATAATTTGAAAGAAGCTTCATCACTCCACATAATATTATCTAAAATTACTGGATTTTCTTCAGTTTCATTAAGCATAATCTCATTAAATTGCAGCTGCCTGTCTGGATCATCCTCCAATAAACCATGAATTAGACGTGGACGATAAGCTTTCCACCCAATAGATTTCAGGATTCGCATGATAGAAGCTCGTGAAATTCCCAATTCCAAAGAGGCTCTTCTGGTGGACTTTTTTGGACTCTGAACAAATGTTTCAGCAACAAGTTGTTTATTATCTTCTGTACAGACTGTTTTGGGTCAACCAGTTTTTGGAACATTAAGGATTGAGCCAGTGGCATTAAATTTGTCACTAATGCGGTAAATGGTTTGTCTCTTTGGGGCTTGAGTACCAAATGTTTCAACCCAATTTGCTCTAACAGTTTCAGCATTTTGAGATTTCCAATACTCTGTTAAAATCCATTTTCTTTGATCTGTATTTAAATTATTTGCCATTATGTGTTATCTGAATTATCTGAAAAGAAAACAGATTTAGGGGAGATCTATCTGTGAAAACTAGATCTGTGAAACTGGCTCAGTTGCCCTTAGCAACCAATCAGGTTCCACCTTTCATTTTCTAAAGAGTCCGAGAGGAATGAAAAGTGAAATCTGATTGGTTGCTAAGGGCAACTGAGCCAGTTTCACTTTACACCATGTTTGATAAATCTCCCCCTTCATAACCTTATTACACTTTCTGTCCACCTACTTTTGGACCACCCTGTATATCCCACGGTGGTAAAATTGAAAAAACTTGAAAAAAATGTTTTTTGGACTTAGTAATTTTTCCGGCGTTTTTTCAGACTTTCAGATAGGGGAAATGTGAGTGAGCATTCCGATTTCAGTTCCAGAGAGATTGGCCCGATGAGTCCTTGATATTTAGTTGCTTTCAGCCAATTTTCTGAATTTTTAAACAAATTTCACTTTTTTTGTGAAAATATCCACTAAATGAGGGAATACTATGTGTGAGGGTACCCCAGGAGAGTTCCAAATGTGTGAGGGTAGAATATATTTCCCACGGGGGTAAAATTGAAAAAAGTTGAAAACATTTTTTTTTGGGACTTAGTCATTTTTCCGGCGTTTATCAGACTTTCAGAGAGGGGAAATGTCAGTGAGCGTTCCGCTTTCAGTTCCAGAGAGATTCGCCCGATGAGTCCTTGATATTTAATCGTTTTCAGCCGATTTTCTGAATTTTTCAAAAATATCACTTTTTTGTGAAAAAATCCACTAAAGGAGGGAATAATATGTGTGAGGGTACCCCAGGAGAGTTCCAAATGTGTGTAGGTAGAATATATATCCCACGGGGGTAAAATTGAAAAAAGTTGAAAAATTTTTTTGGGGGGACTTAGTCATTTTTCCAGCGTTTATCAGACTTTCAGAGAGGGGAAATGTCAGTGAGCATTCCGATTTCAGTTCCAGAGCGATTCACCCGATGAGTCCTTGATATTTAGTCGTTTTCAGTCAATTTTCTGAATTTTTGAAAATTTTACTTTTTTGTGAAAATATCCACTAAATGAGGGAATAATATGAGTGAGGGTACCCCAGGAGAGTTCCAAATGTGTGTGGGTAGAATATATATCCCACGGTGGTAAAATTGAAAAAAGTTTAAAAAAATGTTTTTTGAACTTATTCATTTTTCCGGCATTTATCAGACTTTCAGATAGGGGAAATGTCAGTGAGCGTTTCAATTTCAGTTCCAAAGCGATTCGCCCGATGAGTCCTTGATATTTAGTCGTTTTCAGCCAATTTTCTGAATTTTTCAAAAATATCACTTTTTTGTGAAAATATCCACTAAATGAGGGAATAATATGTGTGAGGGTACCCCAGGAGAGTTCCAAATGTGTGAGGGTAGAATATATATCCCACGGGGGTAAAATTGAAAAAAGTTGAAAACATTTTTTTTTGGGACTTAGTCATTTTTCCGGCATTTATCAGACTTTCAGAGAGGGGAAATGTCAGTGAGCATTCTGATTTCAGTTTCAGAGCGATTCGCCCGATGAGTCCTTGATATTTAATCGTTTTCAGCCAATTTTCTGAATTTTTCAAAAATATCACTTTTTTGTGAAAATATCCACTAAATGAGGGAATAATATGTGTGAGGGTACCCCAGGAGAGTTCCAAATGTGTGAGGGCAGAATATATATCCCACGGGGGTAAAATTGAAAAAAGTTGAAAAATTTTTTTTTTTTGTACTTAGTCATTTTTCCGGCGTTTATCAGACTTTCAGAGAGGGGAAATGTCAGTGAGCATTCCGATTTCAGTTCCAAAGCGATTCGCCCGATGAGTCCTTGATATTTAGTCGTTTTCAGCCAATTTTCTGAATTTTTAAACAAATTTCACTTTTTTTGTGAAAATATCCACTAAATGAGGGAATACTATGTGTGAGGGTGCCCCAGGAGAGTTCCAAATGTGTGAGGGTAGAATATATATCCCACGGGGGTAAAATTGAAAAAAGTTGAAAACATTTTTTTTTGGGACTTAGTCATTTTTCCGGCATTTATCAGACTTTCAGAGAGGGGAAATGTCAGTGAGCATTCTGATTTCAGTTTCAGAGCGATTCGCCCCATGAGTCCTTGATATTTAATCGTTTTCAGCCAATTTTCTGAATTTTTCAAAAATATCACTTTTTTGTGAAAATATCCACTAAATGAGGGAATAATATGTGTGAGGGTACCCCAGGAGAGTTCCAAATGTGTGAGGGCAGAATATATATCCCACGGGGGTAAAATTGAAAAAAGTTGAAAAATTTTTTTTTTTGGACTTAGTAATTTTTCCGGCGTTTATCAGACTTTCAGAGAGGGGAAATGTCAGTGAGCATTCCGATTTCAGTTCCAGAACGATTTGCCTGATGAGTCCTTCATATTTAGTCGTTTTCAGCCAATTTTCTGAATTTTTGAAAATTTCACTTTTTTGTGAAAATATCCACTAAATGAGGGAATAATATGTGTGAGGGTACCCCAGGAGAGTTCCAAATGTGTGTGGGTAGAATATATATCCCACGGGGGTAAAATTGAAAAAAGTTGAAAAATTTTTTTTTGGGGGACTTAGTCATTTTTCCGGCGTTTATCAGACTTTCAGAAAGGGGAAATGTCAGTGAGCATTCCGATTTCAGTTCCAGAGCGATTCGCCCGATGAGTCCTTGATATTTAGTCGTTTTCAGTCAATTTTCTAAATTTTTGGAAATTTTACTTTTTTGTGAAAATATCCACTAAATGAGGGAATAATATGAGTGAGGGTACCCCAGGAGAGTTCCAAATGGGTGTGGGTAGAATATATATCCCACGGTGGTAAAATTGAAAAAAGTTGAAAAAAATGTTTTTTGGACTTAGTCATTTTTCCGGCATTTATCAGACTTTCAGATAGGGGAAATGTCAGTGAGCGTTTCAATTTCAGTACCAAAGCGATTTGCCCGATGAGTCCTTGATATTTGGTCGTTTTCAGCCAATTTTCTGAATTTTGAAACAAATTTCACTTTTTTGTGAAAATATCCACTAAATGAGGGAATAATATGTGTGAGTGTAACCCCAGGAGAGTTCCAAATGTGTGAGGATAGAATATATATCCCACGGGGGTAAAATTGAAAAAAGTTGAAAACATTATTTTTTTGGACTTAGTCATTTTTCCGGAGTTTATCAAAGTTTCAGAGAGGGGATATGTCAGTGAGCATTCCGATTTCAGTACCAGAGCGATTCGCCTTATGCGTCCTTGATATTTAGTCGTTTTCAGCCAATTTTCAGAATTTTTGAAAATTTCACTTTTTTGTGAAAATATCCACTAAATGAGGGAATAATATGTGTGAGGGTACCCCAGGAGAGTTCCAAATGTGTGAGGGTAGAATATATATCCCACGAGGGTAAAATTGAAAAAAGTTGAAAACATTTTTTCTTGGGACTTAGTCATTTTTCCGGCGTTTATCAGACTTTCAGATATGGGAAATGTCAGTGAGCGTTCCGATATCAGTTCCAGAGCGATTCTCCCGATGAGTCCTTGATATTTAATAGTGTTGAGCGAGCACTAAAATGCTCGGGTGCTCGAAGCTCGGGCCGAGCTCGCCGTGATACAATAAAACGTTCAAAAACGAAAGTGAAACTTTTTTCCTGTGAAATTTGTTAAGGATCATCCTTTCCAGGGAAAGTACTTGTGTATAAGTTAAAATAAATGACAAAAAACCAAAATACTCCTCCACACCTTTGGCTATGTTCACACGTAGCATTTTTTATGCGTTTTTGCACTTTTGTATTGCTTTCAACTATGACAAATGCATTCACCGGGAAATATCATTTTAACATTTTACAACCTTATCTGGCCATGTGCTGTGTGACACATGCATAAAGTGCTGAAAAGACATGGGAACAGCATGGGGAAGACCCCTGGAAGCATCTCTAACTCCCAGGTCACTGTCTAAAAGTGTGCCCATCATAAGTGATCCTTGCCGCATCAGAAGATGCAGACTTGCAACTATCCCCATGCAAGTTCTAGTCCCAGGGCAGTGTTCAATTGTACCTCCCCCATTACTTGCAATACAAGCGCAAGTATGCAGCCTGCCACCCACCCACCCCCAGGCTGCAATACCATACTGCTTGCTTGCTTGAACTTGAAATTGGGCCTTTTAGGTATGTGGAGGCGGAATCTGGCCACCACGTCATGGCTGTGTTGGCGGCCTGGAATCCATACTCAGTCCCCAGCCGCCCAGCGGCCGGGTGTCCATACTCAATCCCCAGCCGCCCCGTGGCCAGGTGTCCACACACAGTCCCCATCCACCTGGGGGCAGCCGGGTGTCCATAAACGGTCCCCAGCCGCCCCTATTTCTCCTTGGAACATCCCCCCACACACTTTTCTTAGCCCGGCCTGCTTTAGGCAGCATTGGACGAGCCCAACCAGAGAACCAGACTCCTCCGGTGGGCCCTGACTTCTCCATCGCTGGAGTTGAGAGTGCCAAGGTGAGGAGCATGATGATGATGACAGAAGTTAGCATCTGCTTTGTTTTCTTTTAATGCAAGTGTAAGTGTACAGCCTGCCACCCACCCCCAGACTGCAATTCCATACTGCTAGCTTGCACTTGAAATGGGGACTTTTAGTTTGGAGGAGGCCGAAGCTGGCCACTACCTCATGGCTGCTTCGGCAGCGAGGTATCCATACTCAGTCCCCAGCCGTCCCTATTTGTCCTGGTGTGCCTTATACATAAGATTAAGCGCGTATACCAAAACATTACTTGTGCCCTCCCCAGTGCATTTAGTGGGAAGGAGAGCCTATTCCGCTGTAGTGTGTGCATGCCAAACCCCTGTTCATGGTACATGCGAAGATGCCTGCCGCCTTGCACCTGTCATTGCAGACTTGCAACTATCCCCATTCAAGTCCTTGTCCCAGGGCAGTGTTCAATTGTACCTCTCCCATTCCTTGCAATGCAAGCGCAAGTATGCAGCCTGCCACCCACCCACCCCCAGGCTGCAATACCATACTTCTTGCTTGCTTGCACTTTAAATTGGGCCTTTTAGGCATGTGGAGGCGGAGTCTGGCCACCACGCCATGGCTGTTTTGGCGGCCAGGTATCCATACTCAGTCCCCAGCCGCCTGGTGGCCGGGTGTCCCCACTTGCTCCCCAGCCTCCAGGGGGTGGCCGGGTGTCCATACTCGGTCCCCATCCACCCCTATTTGTCCCAGTAACCTTTCCCACGCTTTTTTTTAGCCTGGCCTGCTTTAGGTCAGCATTGGCCGAGCCCACCGGACTATCAGACTCCTCCGGTGGGCCCTGGCTTCTCCATCAGGGGAGTTGAGAGTGCCAAGGTGAGGAGCATGATGAGGATGATAGAAGTTAGCATCTGCTTTGTTTTGTTGTAATGCAAGCGCATGTATGTAGTAGCGGCTAGGCGCATATCCTACCTCCTCCGAGGATTGCTGGATGTTTTCCTGCTACTATCCAAGTTCTATGACTCCGGATAAAGCAAAGCTTCAGGTGATAAATGATGGATGAGGTAGTGGCAAAGGAGAAAGAGCAGGAGGAACAGGGACCATTCACATCAATATCAGGCCAGTCAACCAGATATGTCTTGTAGGATATGTTTCTGTAACAAAAGGAGCAGTTCGGCTACACAGTTATAGGGCATACAGTGAGTGCAATGCCTACCAAAAATTTCGAGCCACTCCAATGCCCCTTGGAAATGACATGGAGGTCAGAAGGCGTTAACTAAACCTTTTTTTCCATTTATAGCAACTGGGTCTCCTGTGCACTGTTGGCCTAAGCATTGAATGGAAGGCTTTCCAAAAATTATGAGGAACTGCAATGCCCCTTACAAGAGCCGTGTGTGGCATCCCAGGGGTCTGGTCACCACAGTAATAGAGATAATAAGTCGGAGAGCAAGTGGGAGGTTTCCTGGTCAGGATCCCTTAAACATGCAACATCCTCCTGCCCCAGTCCTGGGAGGGGAGAATTCTGCCCTTATAAACTGGATCTGGGGCGGGGTTGAGTGAGTCAGAGAACAGAGAACAGTCAGAGTCAGAGTGAGAGCAAGGGAAAGTAACAGCAAGGAGCTCTGTAGGAGCTAGGAGCTAAAGACCAGGGGCTGGAAGCTGAGCAGAGCTCGCCCTGGCAGAAGACAATAGGAACCGGACACAGGAGTCCGAGGCTGTGAGGACTTACATATCCAGCAGCAGAAACCAGCCGGCAGGGGATTTCAGGCCCTCTGGCCATAGAAACCCGGAGGCTCAGTCACAAGCAAAGGACCAGCACCGCCGTTGTGGAGCAGAGGCTAACAGAAGGCCCCAAGTCAACAGCCATACGGGTGAACACTACACGGTACACTCTGGGACGTGGGCTACTTCTACCCACTTACAGCAAGGTAGCCAGGAAGCCCGGAGGCTCAGTCACAAGCAAGGGACCAGCACCGCCGTCGTGGAGCGGAGGCTAACAGAAGGCCCCCAGTCACCAGCCATACGGGTGAGCACTACACGGTACACTCTGGGACGTGGGCTACTTCTACCCGCTTACAGCAAGGTAGCCAGGAAGAGTGCAGACAGACGGGGAGGCCTACAACTCCACCTGGCCAGGGGAACTCCTGCTTGCTCACAGACTGACCAGGCCTCTTATGCTAGCCAGTACTCCCGGGAGGGTCTACCTTATAATCATCAGTAAAGACCCTGAACTGCACTGCAAGGACTCTCAGTCGTTCCTGCTGCGCTCGTGCACCATCACCCCCATCATCCACACTCACTGCCCTGAGGCTATACTCCTCCCATGGGGAGTTATCCCATTCTCTGCTGCGCACACAACACCAGCCTCAGCGGTCTGCCTCGCAGCGGTGGTACTCCCTGCCCGCAATCCACGGGTGGCGCAGTCGGACAATTAACCTCAAAACCTAAGAAAGACTGCCACTGGTTTGACCAGCCTGAGCCATGGGACCGGGTCACTGCCACGGAGACTACAGACCCCAGAGACCCGGCACCGGGTATCCCACACACGTGTACACACGGCCCAGGGGGCGCGTCACATGCAGTACAGCATATTACAAACATAAGTCCCATTATTGGGGAGTGGGTCTCCCATAGTATTTGCTTATGCCTTGCAAGCAAAAGCTGCCAAAAATTAGGACGGAGCAACTTGCAATGCCCCTTACAAGAGCCATGCAGTACAGCATATTACAAACATAAGTCCCATTATTGGGGAGTGGGTGTCCCATAGTATTTGCTTATGCCTTGCAAGCAAAAGCTGCCAAAAATTAGGACGGAGCAACTTGCAATGCCCCTTACAAGAGCCATGCAGTACAGCATATTACAAACATAAGTCCCATTATTGGGGAGTGGGTGTCCCAGAGTATTTGCTTATGCTTTCCAAGCAAAAGCTGCCAAAAATTAGGACGGAGCAACTTGCAATGACCCTTACAAGAGCCATGCAGTACAGCATATTACAAACATAAGTCCCATTATTGGGGAGTGGGTGTCCCATAGTATTTGCTTATGCCTTGCAAGCAAAAGCTGCCAAAAATTAGGACGGAGCAACTTGCAATGCCCCTTACAAGAGCCATGCAGTACAGCATATTACAAACATAAGTCCCATTATTGGAGAGTGGGTGTCCCATAGTATTTGCTTATGCCTTGCAAGCAAAAGCTGCCAAAAATTAGGACGGAGCAACTTGCAATGCCCCTTACAAGAGCCATGCAGTACAGCATATTACAAACATAAGTCCCATTATTGGGGAGTGGGTCTCCCATAGTATTTGCTTATGCTTTCCAAGCAAAAGCTGCCAAAAATTAGGACGGAGCAACTTGCAATGCCCCTTACAAGAGCCATGCAGTACAGCATATTACAAATATAAGTCCCATTATTGGGGAGTGGGTGTCCCATAGTATTTGCTTATGCCTTGCAAGCAAAAGCTGCCAAAAATTTTGATGGAGCAACTTGCAGTGCCCCTAACAAGAGCCATGCAGTACAGCATATTACAAACATAAGTCCCATTATTGGGGAGTGGGTCTCCCATAGTATTTGCTTATGCTTTCCAAGCAAAAGCTGCCAAAAATTAGGACGGAGCAAATTGCAATGCCCCTTGCAAGAGCCATGCAGTACAGCATATTACAAACATAAGTCCCAATAATGGGGAGTGGGTGTCCCATAGTATTTGCTTATGCCTTGCAAGCAAAAGCTGCCAAAAATTAGGACGGAGCAACTTGCAATGCCCCTTACAAGAGCCATGCAGTACAGCATATTACAAACATAAGTCCCATTATTGGGGAATGGGTGTCCCATATTATTTGCTTATGCCTTGCAAGCAAAAGCTGCCAAAAATAAGGACGGAGGAACTTGCAATGCTGGCACCCTGGTGGTATAGTGGTGGTGGAGGCTGAGGATAAGGAGAAGAAGATAAAACAGCCGAAACGAGGAAGCGTATACCGATGTGTGGGTGTGAAGCGGTGCATGTGAATACAGCTCCCGAAATAACACAGTGGATTTGACATTATGTTACTCTGCTGTCATTTGGTGGTGATGAGAAGTCTGGCCCAATCCAGCCCTTGTTCATTTTGATAAGGGTCAGCTTGTCAGCATTGTCAGTTGACAGGCGAGTGCGCTTATCAGTTATAATTCCCCCAGCGGCACTAAAAACACGCTCCGATAACACGCTAGCGGCAGGGCAGGCCAGGACCTCCAAGGCGTACAGAGCGAGTTCATTCCAAGTGTCCAGCTTGGATACCCAATAATTAAAAGGCACAGAGGAATCACGGAGGACGCTGGTACGGTCGGCAAGGTACTCCCTCACCATCTTTTGAAACTTTCCACTCCTTGTGAGAGTACCCCGCGCCTCAGGGCCTGTAAGGTGGGAGGGTGTCATAAAACTGTCCCAGAACGTTGACAGTGTTCCCCTGCCTCTGCTGGATTGGAGTTGCATCTCTCTCGCCTGTACGCCTTGGTTGGGCAACGAACTGTGACCTCTGCCGCTAGCATGTTCAGATGGGAATTTTTTTAAGAGTTCTGCAGCAAGGGCTTTCTGGTACTGCCCCATTTTTGCAGACCTCTCCACCTCAGGAATAAGAGAGTGAAAGTTCTCCTTGTAGCGGGAGTCTACAAGTGTCACCAACCAGTAATGACTGTCACCCAACATTTTGACAACGCGAGGGTCACGGTTAAGGCAGCGTAACATAAAGTCAGCCATGCGTGCCAGACTGGTAACGGGCAAGATTTCCGTGTCCTCACCAAGATGACGACTGACCATGCTCTCCTCCTCCTCCTCCTCCTCTTCCTCCTCCCCCCTGTCCTCAGGCCACCCACGTTGAACCGACGGTATGACACTTGTACAGGTACTACCGTCTACAACGCATGATAGCAGCTCCTGTTCTTCCTACTCCTCCTCCTCCTCTCCCTCATTGTCCCCCAATGCACGTTGGGATGAGTTGAGACTGGGCTGTGTGTAATCGCCCGCTACGGCTTCTTGATCCATCTCATCATACTCTGGCTGCAATGCCTCCTTTTTAATTCTCTGCAGAGAGCGTTGCAAAAGACAAACAAGTGGGATGCTGACACTAATGATGGCATCATCGCCACTCACCATCTTGGTGGCCTACTCAAAGTTTGTCAGGATGGTACATATGTCAGACATCCAGGTCCACTCCTGAGGTCTTATGTGTGGAGTCTGACCTGAATATCGACGGCCTTGTTGCAGCTGGTACTCCACAACTGCTCTCTTCTGCTCACAAATCCTTTGCAACATGTGGAGGGTAGAGTTCCAATGCGTGGGGACATCACACACCAGTCGGTGTGCCGGAAGCTGCAAACGCTGCTGCAACACAGCAAGGGCGGCGGAAGCTGTAGCCGACTTGCGAAAATGAGCTGACAGGCGGCGTACTTTCACGAGCAGATCTGGCAACTCGGGGTACGATTTAAGAAACCGCTGAACCATGAGGTTAAGCACATGAGCCAGGCATGGTACGTGTGTGATCTCACCTCGCCTTAGAGCCGCCACCAGGTTACGGCCATTGTCACACACGACCATGCCGGGATGTAGGTTCAGCGCTCTCAGCCACAGATCTGCCTGCTCTTTCACAGCTGTCCACAACTCACAAGCAGTGTGAGGTTTATCACCTAAGCTTATGAATTTCAGCACAGCCTGTTGCCGCTTGGCGGAGGCAGTGCTGCAATGCTTCCAGCTTGTAACTGATGTGGTGATATCTGAGATGGAGGCTGAACATGAGGAGGAGGAGGAGGAGGATGCGCAGGAGCTGTACACTGTGGGGGCAACTCTGACTGACATAGGGCCTGCAATCCTCGGTGTGGGGAGGATGTGTTCTGTCCCAAGGTCCGACTGGGTCCCGGCTTCCACTATGTTTACCCAGTGTGCCGTCAGAGAGATGTACCGTCCCTGGCCACAAGCACTTGTCCACGTGTCCGTTGTCAGGTGGACTCTCCCAGTAACTGCGTTTTTGTGGGCACGGCAGATGCTTTGGGACACGTGCTTGTGTAGTGCGGGGATGGCACACCGGGCAAAATAGTGTCGGCTGGGGACCGAGTACCGAGGGACGGCCACCGCCATAAGATTGCGGAAGGATTACGTCTCCACCAGCCTAAGAGGCAGCATTTCCAACGCAAGCAGTCGTGAAATGTGCGAATTTAGGACTGTGGCCTGTGGGGCATTAGCTGCGAATTTCCGCTTTCGTTCAAAGGTCTGGGACATGGCCAATTGAACGCTGCGGTGGGACGTGGACGTGGACGTTGATGCTGTTTCTTGAGAAACTGCCATAACAAGTGAAGACTGAGAGGAGGGGGCATCTTTACATGCAGTATGGACAGGGGATTGCCTTGCACACACAACAGGGGGTTCTATTGCACGCACAACAGTGGAAGAAGCAGTGGTGACACCCGCTGACACTGGTCGTGGACCCTGGGTTTCGCCCCACAAAGTCGGGTGCTTTGCTGCCCTGTGCCTGATCATGCTGGTGGTGGTCAGGCTGGTAGTTTTGTCACCCTGCTGATGCTGGCATGGCAGGTGGAACATATGGCCTTTTTGGGGTTATCAGCAGAGTCTTTAAAAAAATTCCAGACTCTGGAAGACCTACCGCTTGTACTGGCAACGTCCCTCGTGTTGGTGTTACGGGGAACGGTTGCCTGCCTTCTGTCTACGGCCACCACACTGCTTCTTCCTGCCTGTTGGGGTACTCTGCCTCCCTCCCCCTGTGTGCTGCTGGCCTCACTCTGCATGTCCTCCTTCCACGTTGGGTCAGTTACTAGATCATCCACCACCTCCTCCTCTTCCACTTGCGCACCACGATCCTCCTCCTCACTTCCTGGCAATTGTGTCTCGTCATCGTCCACCTCTTGTGACAGATTGCCAACGTCTACATCCTGTGGCCGTGGCTGTTCAAACATTTGGGCATCGCAACATGGGATCTCCTCTTCCACTACTTCAAGCGTATCAGGCGAGGGGCCCAAATATGGAAATGGACCAGTGAACAGCTCTTCAGAGTGTCCAAGTGTGGGATCACTTGCTGTCTGACGACACTCGGCATGGTGGGAGGAAGGAGCATCAGGGTGAGGAGGAGAATGCGGTCGAGACTCACGGCTACTAAGAGTTGACCGTGTGGAAGACAGACCGGAGGTGGTGGTGCCCAGGTAACTGGAAGTATTATCTGCTATCCAATTAATAACCTGTTCACACTGATCAGTTCTCAATACTGGTGTTGTTCTGTGCTTCCCTAGTAATTCGGTCAAGGAGTGGGAGCGAGAAGATGTGGCTGTTGGTTGTGGCACATTTTCACCTTGGCCACGGCCCAGTCCTCTGCACGAACCATCACCAGAACGTCCACTTCCACGTCCCTTGCCACGCGCCTTGCCCATTGTAAATGAAGTAAAATAGCTTATACTTGCACTATCAATGGAAAAAGGGTAATAATAAAGAGTAGATTAGAACCATGGGATGGCAAAACCACAGTTATTGTTTACTGGGGTATACCACACTTTTTTAAATAGAGATATTTGCGGCTGAACAGTGAGCGACACACTCAAACTGCTTTTTTTTTAGATACCAAAGGCCCAAAACTGGATAGTACAGCGATTTGACCCATGGAACTGCGAAACCACACTTGGATGTCGGGCCTACACAAGACTATTTTCAACACATATATTTTTGTGTCACAACAGTCAGGAGACACTACTGTTTTTCTTTACGGAAAAAACTACCAAAAGCTGAATAATAGAGATCTTTTACCGAGGGATGGAAAAATCACAGTTATTGTTTACTGGGGTACTTTTTTAAATAGAGATATTTGCGGCTGAACAGTGAGCGACACACTCAAACTGCTTTTTTTTTAGATACCAAAGGCCCAAAACTGGATAGTACAGCTATTTGACCCTTGGAACTGCGAAACCACACTTGGATGTCGGGCCTACACAAGACTATTTTCAACAGATATATTTTTGTGTTACAACAGTCAGGAGACACTACTGTTTTTCTTTACGGAAAAAACTACCAAAAGCTGAATAATAGAGATTTTTTACCGTGGGATGGCAAAACCACAGTTATTGCTTACTGGGGTATACCACACTTTTTTAAATAGAGATATTTGCGGCTGAACAGTGAGCGACACACTCAAACTGCTTTTTTTTTAGATACCAAAGGCCCAAAACTGGATAGTACAGCAATTTGACCCGTGGAACTGCGAAACCACACTGGGATGTCGGGCCTACACAAGGCTATTTTCAACAGATATATTTTTGTGTCACAACAGTCAGGAGACACTACTGTTTTTCTTTACGGAAAAAACTACCAAAAGCTGAATAATAGAGATTTTTTACCGTGGGATGGCAAAACCACAGTTATTGTTTACTGGGGTATACCACACTTTTTTAAATAGAGATATTTGCGGCTGAACAGTGAGCGACACAGTCAAACTGCTTTTTTTTTAGATACCAAAGGCCCAAAACTGGATAGTACAGCGATTTGACCCATGGAACTGCGAAACCACACTTGGATGTCAGGCCTACACAAGACTATTTTCAACAGATTTATTTTTGTGTCACAACAGTCAGGAGACACTACTGTTTTTCTTTACGGAAAAAACAACCAAAAGCTGAATAATAGAGATTTTTTTACCGTGGGATGGCAAAACCACAGTTATGGTTTACTGGGGTATACCACACTTTTTTAAATAGAGGTATTTGCGGCTGAACAGTGAGCGACACACTCAAACTGCTTTTTTTTTAGATACCAAAGGCCCAAAACTGGATAGTACAGCGATTTGACCCGTGGAACTGCGAAACCACACTTGGATGTCGGGCCTACACAAGACTATTTTCAACAGATATATTTTTGTGTCACAACAGTCAGGAGACACTACTGTTTTTCTTTACGGAAAAAACTACCAAAAGCTGAATATTAGAGATTTTTTACCGTGGGATGGCAAAACCACAGTTATTTTTTACTGGGGTATACCACACTTTTTTAAATAGAGATATTTGCGGCTGAACAGTGAGCGACACACTCAAACTGATTTTTTTTTAGATACCAAAGGCCCAAAACTGGATAGTACAGCGATTTGACCCGTGGAACTGCGAAACCACACTGGGATGTCGGGCCTACACAAGACTATTTTCAACAGATATATTTTTGCGTCACAACAGTCAGGAGACACTACTGTTTTTCTTTACGGTTAAAACTACCAAAAGCTGAATAATAGAGATTTTTTACCGTGGGATGGCAAAACCACAGTTATTGTTTACTGGGGTATACCACACTTTTTTAAATAGAGATATTTGCGGCTGAACAGTGAGCGACACACTCAAACTGCTTTTTTTTTAGATACCAAAGGCCCAAAACTGGATATTACAGCGATTTGACCCGTGGAACTGCGAAACCACACTGGGATGTCTGGCCTACACAAGACTATTTTCAACAGATATATTTTTGTGTCACAACAGTATGGAGACACTACTGTTTTTCTTTACGGAAAAAACTACCAAAAGCTGAATAATAGAGAGTTTTTTTACCGTGGGATGGCAAAACCACAGTTATTGTTTACTGGGGTATACCACACTTTTTTATGATATTTGCGGCAGAACAGTGAGCGACACACTCAAACTGTTTTTTTTTAAGATACAAGTAGCCCAAAATGGATAATACAGAGGTTTGAACCGTGGAAGTGCAAAACAACACTTCTGTTTCTCTAGCCTACACCAGACTATTTTTAACAGTTATATTTATGTCTGAAAAATCAGAGACACGCTTTTTTTTGTTGGGGGGGGACACACCAAAAGGTTAATAAGACGGGTATTTGTACAGTGTGAAGGAGGAAAAAAAAAGGATTTTTCCTGGCCCCCGACACCTGGTGCTAAGTCCAGCAATTTAAGCAACAGGAGCATACAGGACTGTAATGCAGCGTTTGCTGGTATAACCACTGTGTCTCCTATACAGCCTGCCTGCCTGGTATCTGGGATGGATATTAGTCCTGAAAAGGACTATTTGTTTGTTCTGGCGGCCTTTACAGACCCTACACTAACTATTTCGCAGTTTATATCTCTCCCTAAATCAGCAGCGCTGTCCCTACACTGTCTAATCCGGAGCGACTGTGTCCAAGATGGCGGCGCCCGGTTTTAAATACACGTGGTGACGCTGTGCGGCCAGCCAATCACTGTAATGCCCACAACCAACATGGCTGCAGCATTACAGTGACTGGCTGGCAATCCCTGCATGTTCATTGGCTCTGTAAAGAGCGCCAAACATGCAGGGCGGAGACCCGAGCTCCCGCCCGAGTAAACCAGAAATGCTCGGTGCTCGCAGAACATCCCGAGTAGCGTGATGCTCGGGCGAGCACCGAGCAGTGTCGAGCATGTTCGCTCAACACTAATATTTAATCGTTTTCAACCAATTTTCTGAATTTTTCAAAAATATCACTTTTTTGTGAAAATATCCACTAAATATGTATGAGGATACCCCAGGAGAGTTCCAAATGTGTGAGGGTAGAATATATATCCCACGGGGGTAAAATTGAAAGAAGTTGAAAACATTTTTTTTTTGGACTTAGTCATTTTTCCGGCGTTTATCAGACTTTCAGATAGGGGAAATGTCAGTGAGCGTTCCAATTTCAGTTCCAGAGCGATTCGCCCGATGAGTCCTTCATATTTAGTCGTTTTCAGCCAATTTTCTGAATTTTTAAACAAATTTCACTTTTTTGTGAAAATATCCACTAAATGAGGGAATAATATGTGTGAGGGTACCCCAGGAGAGTTCCAAATGTGTGAGGATAGAATATATATCCCACGGGGGTAAAATTGAAAAAAGTTGAAAAAATATTTTTTAGGGACTTAGTCATTTTTTCCGGCGTTTATCAGATTTCAGAGAGGGGAAATGTCAGTGAGCGTTCCGATTTCAGTTCCAGAGCGATTCGCCCGATGAGTCCTTGATATTTAGTCGTTTTCAGCCAATTTTCTGAATTTTTCAAAAATATCACTTTTTTATGAAAATATCCACTAAACGAGGGAATAATATGTGTTAGGGTACCCCAGGAGAGTTCCAAATGTGTGTTGGTAGAATATATATCCCACGGGGGTAATATTGACAAAAGTTGAAAAAAAATTTTTTTTTTGGACTTAGTCATTTTTCCTGCGTTTATCAGACTTTCAGAGAGGGGAAATGTCCGTGAGCGTTCCGATTTCAGTTCCAGAGTGATTCGAATGATGAGACCTTGATATTTAGTCGTTTTCAGGCAATTGTATGAATTTTTGAAAATTTCACTTTTTTGTGAAAATATCCAATAAATGAGGGAAAAATATGCGTGAGGGTACCCCAGGAGAGTTCCAAATGTGTGTGGGTGGAATATATATCCCACGGGGGTAAAATTGAAAAAAGGTGAAAAAAAATGTTTTTTTTGAATTAGTCATTTTTCCGGCGTTTATCAGACTTTCAGATTGGGGAAATGTCAGTGAGCGTTCCGATTTCAGTTCCAGAGCGATTGGCCCGATGAGTCCATGATATTTAGTCGTTTTCAGCCAATTTTCTGAATTTTTGAAAATTTCACTTTTTTTGTGAAAATATCCACTAAATGAAGGAATAATATGTGTGAGGGTACCCCAGGAGACTTCCAAATGTGTGTTGGTAGAATATATATCCCACGGGGGTGAAATTGAAAAAAGTTGAAAAAAATTTTTTTTTTGAATTAGTCATTTTTCCGGCGTTTATCAGACTTTCAGATAGCGGACATGTCAGTGAGCATTCCGATTTCAGTTCCAGAGCGATTCGAACGATGAGTCCTTGATATTTAGTCGTTTTCAGCCAATTTTCTGAATTTTTGAAAATGTCACTTTTTTGTGAAAATATCCACTGAATGAGGGAATAATATGTGTGAGGGTACCCCAGGAGAGTTCTTAATGTGTGTGGGTAGAATATATATCCCACGGTGGGAAAATTGAAAAAGTTTAAAAACATTTTTTTTTGGACTTTGTCGTTTTTCCGGCGTTTATCAGACTTTTAGATAGGGGAAATGTCAGTGAGCAATCCGATTTCAGTTCCAGAGCGATTTGAACGATGAGTCCTTGATATTTAGTCGTTTTCAGCCAATTTTCTGAATTTTTGAAAATTTAATTTTTTTGTGAAAATATCCACTAAATGAGGGGATAATATGCGTGAGGGTACCCCAGGAGAGTTCCAAATGTGTGTGGGCAGAATATGTATCCCACGGGGGTAAAATTGAAAAAAGTTGAAAAATCATTTTTTTTGGACTTAGTCATTTTCCGGCATTCATCAGACTTTCAGATAGGGTAAATGTCAGTGAGCATTCCAATTTCAGTTGTAGAGCGATTCGAACGATGAGTCCTTGATATTTAGTCGTTTTCAGCAAATTTTCTGAATTTTTGAAAATTTCACTTTTTTTGTGAAAATATAAACTAAATGAGGGAGTAATATGTGTGAGGGTACCCCAGGAGAGTTCCAAATGTGTGTAGGTAGAATATATATCCCACGGGGGTAAAATTGAAAAAAGTTTTAAAAAAATTTTTTTGGACTTAGTCATTTTTCCGGCGTTTATCAGACTTTCAGATAGGGGAAATGTCAGTGAGCGTTCCGATTTCAGTTCCAGAGTGATTCGCACGATGAGTCCTTGATATTTAGTCGTTTTCAGACAATTTTCTGAATTTTTGAAAATTTCACTTTTTTGTGAAAATATCCACTAAATGAGGGAATAATATGTGTGAGGGTACCCCAGGAGAGTTCCAAATGTGTGTGGGTAGAATATATATCACACGGAGGTAAAATTGAAAAAAGTTGAAAAAAATTTTTTTTTAGACTTAGTCGTTTTTTCGGCTTTTATCCGACTTTCAGATAGGGGAAATGTCAGTGAGCGTTCCGATTTCAGTTCCAGAGCGATTCGAACGATGAGTCCTTGATATTTTGTCGTTTTCAGCCAATTTTCAGAATTTTTGAAACTTTACCTTTTTTTATGAAAATATCCACTAAATGAGGGAATAATATTTGTGAGGGTACCCCAGAAGAGTTCCAAGTGTGTGTTGGTAGAATATGTATCCCACGAGGGTAAATTTAAAAAGTTTAAAAATTTTTTTTTGGGAATTAGTCATTTTTCCGGCGTTTATCAGACTTTCAGATAGGGGACATATCAGTGAGCATTCCGATTTCAGTTCCAGAGCGATTCGAACGATGAGTCCTTGATATTTAGTCGTTTTCAGCCAATTTTCTGAATTTTTGAAAATTTCACTTTTTTGTGAAAATATCCACTAAATGAGGGAATAATATGTGTGAGGGTACCCCAGGAGAGTTCCAAATGTGTGTGGGTAGAATATATATCCCACGGGGGTAAAATTGAAAAAAGTTGAAAACATTTTTTAGGGGGACTTAGTCATTTTTCCGGCGTTTATCAGACTTTCAGATAGAGGAAATATCAGTGAGCTTTCCGATTTCAGTTCCAGAGCGATTCTCCCGATGAGTCCTTCATATTTAGTCGTTTTCAGCCAATTTTCTGAATTTTTGAAAATTTCACTTTTTTGTGAAAATATCCACTAAATGAGGGAATAATATGTGTGAGGGTACCCCAGGAGAGTTCTAAATGTGTGTGGGTAGAATATATATCCCACGGTATAAAATTGAAAAAAGTTGAAAATTTTTTTTTTTAGCTTAGTCGTTTTCCGGCGTTTATCAGACTTTCAGATAGGGGAAATGTCAGTGAGCGTTCCAATTTCGGTTCCAGAGCGATTCGAACGATGAGTCCCTGATATTTAGTTGTTTTCAGCCAATTTTCTGAATTTTTGAAAATTTAACTTTTTTGGTGAAAATATCCACTAAATGAGGGAATGATATCTGTGAGGGTACCCCAGGAGAGTTCCAAATGTGTGTGGGTAGAATATATATCCTACGAGGGTAAAATTGAATAAAGTTGAAAAAAAATGTTTTTTGGACTTAGTCATTTTTCCGGCGTTCATCAGACTTTCAGATAGGGGAAATGACAGTGAGCATTCCGATTTCAGTTCCACAGCGATTCGAACGATGAGTACTTGATATTTAGACGAATTCAGCCAATTTTCTGAATTTTTGAAGATTTCACTTTTTGTGAAAATATCCACTAAATGAGTGAATAATATGTGTGAGGGTACCCCAGGAGAGTTCCAAATGTGTGTGGGTAGAATATGTGTCCCACGGGTGTAAAATTGAAAAAAAATTTTTTTTGGACTTAATCATTTTTACGGCGTTTATCAGACTTTCAGATAGGAGAAATGTCAGCGAGCGTTACGATTTCAGTTCCAGATCAATTTGAACGATGAGTCCTTGATATTTAGTCGTTTTCAGCCAATTTTCTGAATTTTTGAAAATTTAATTTTTTTGTGAAAATATCCACTAAATGAGGGAATAATATGCGTGAGGGTACCCCAGGAGAGTTCCAAATGTGTGTAGGTAGAATATATATCCCACGGGGTAAAATTGAAAAAAGTTGAAAAATTGTTTTTTTTGGACTTAGTCATTTTTCCGGCATTTATCAGACTTTCAGATGGGGGAAATGTCAGTGAACGTTCCGATTTCAGTTCCAGAGTGATTCGAACGATGAGTCCTTGATATTTAGTCGTTTTCAGGCAATTTTCTGAATTTTTGAAGATTTCACTTTTTGTGAAAATATCCACTAAATGAGTGAATAATATGTGTGAGGGTACCCCAGGAGAGTTCCAAATGTGTGTGGGTAGAATATGTATCCACAGGGGTAAAATTGAAAAAAGTTGAAAAAAAATTTTTTTTTGGCTTAGTCATTTTTCCGGCGTTTATCAGACGTTCAGATAGGGGAAATGTCAGTGAGCGTTCCAATTTCAGTTCCAGAGCGATTCGAACGATGAGTCCCTGATATTTAGTTGTTTTCAGACAATTTTCTGAATTTTTGAAAATTTCACTTTTTTGGTGAAAATATCCACTAAATGAACGAATAATATGTGTGAGGGTACCCCAGGAGAGTTCCAAATATGTGTAGGTAGAAGATATATCCCACGGGGTAAAATTGAAAAAAGTTGAAAAATTGTTTTTTTTTGGACTTAGTCATTTTTCCGGCATTTATCAGACTTTCAGATAGGGGAAATGTCAGTGGGCATTCCGATTTCAGTTCCAGAGCGATTGGCCCGATGATTCCTTGATATTTAGTCATTTTCAGCCAATTTTCTGAATTTTTGAAAATGTCGCTTTTTTGTGAAAATATCCACTAAATGAGGGATTAATATGTGTGAGGGTACCCCAGGAGAGTTCCAAATGTGTGTGGATAGAATATATATCCCACGGGGTAAAATTGAAAAGAGTTGAAAATTTTTTTTTTTCGACTTAGTCATTTTTCCGGCGTTTATCAGACTTTCAGATAGGGGAAATGTCAGTGAGCGCTCCGATTTCAGTTCCATAGCAATTGGCCCAATGAGTCCATGATATTTAGTCGTTTTCAGCCAATTTTCTGAATTTTTGAAAATTTAACTTTTTTGTGAAAATATCCACTAAATGAGGTAATAATATGTGTGAGGGTACCCCAGGAGAGTTCTAAATGTGTGTGGGTATAATATATATCCCACGAGGGTAAAATTGAAAATAGTTGAAAAAAAATGTTTTTTGGACTTAGTCATTTTTCCTGCGTTTATCAGACTTTCAGATAGGGGAAATGTCAGTGAGCATTCCGATTTCAGTTCCAGAGCGATTTGAACGATGAGTCCTTGATATTTAGTCGTTTTCAGCCAATTTTCTGAATTTTTGAAAATTTAATTTTTTTGTGAAAATATCCACTAAATAAGGGAATAATATGTGTGAGGGTACCCAAGGAGAGTTCCAAATGTGTGTAGGTAGAATATATATCCCGCGGGGGTAAAATTGAAAAAAGTTGAAAAAATTTTTTTTTGGACTTAGTCATTTTTACGGCGTTTATCAGACTTTCAGATAGGGAAAATGTCAGTGAGCATTCCGATTTCAGTTCCAGAGCGATTCGCCCGATGAGTCCTTGATATTTAGTCGTTTTCAGACATTTTTCTGAATTTTTGAAAATTTCACTTTTTTGTGAAAATATCCACTAAATGAGCGAATAATATGTGTGAGGGTACCCCAGGAGAGTTCCAAATGTGTGTAGGTAGAAGATATATCCCACGGGTGTAAAATTGAAAAAAATTTTTTTTTGGACTTAATCATTTTTACGGCGTTTATCAGACTTTCAGATAGGGAAAATGTCAGTGAGCATTCCGATTTCAGTTCCAGAGCGATTCGCCCGATGAGTCCTTGATATTTAGTCGTTTTCAGACATTTTTCTGAATTTTTGAAAATTTCACTTTTTTGTGAAAATATCCACTAAATGAGCGAATAATATGTGTGAGGGTACCCCAGGAGAGTTCCAAATTTGTGTGGGTAGAATATGTATCCCACGAGGGTAAAATTGAAAAAAGTTGAAAAATTGTTTTTTTTTGGCTTAGTCATTTTTCCAGCGTTTATCAGACTTTCAGATAGGGGAAATGTCAGTGAGCATTCCAATTTCAGTTCCAGAGCGATTCGAACGATGAGTCCCTCATATTTAGTTGTTTTCAGCCAATTTTCAGAATTTTTGAAAATTTCACTTTTTTGGTGAAAATATCCACTAAATGAGGGAATAATATGTGTGAGGGTACCCCAGGGGAGTTCCAAATGTGTGTGGGTAGAATATATATCTCAAAAGGGTAAAATTTAAAAAAGTTGAAAAAAAAATGTTTTTTGGACTTAGTCATTTTTCCGGCGTTTATCAGACTTTCAGATAGGGGAAATGTCAGTGGGCATTCCGATTTCAGTTCCAGAGCGATTGGCCCGATGAGTCCTTGATATTTAGTCGTTTTCAGCCAATTTTCTGAATTTTTGAAGATTTCACTTTTTTGGTGAAAATATCCACTAAATGAGGGAATAATATGTGTGAGGGTACCCCAGGAGAGTTCTAAATGTGTGTGGGTATAATATATATCCCACGAGGGTAAAATTGAAAATAGTTGAAAAAAAATGTTTTTTGGACTTAGTCATTTTTCCTGCGTTTATCAGACTTTCAGATAGGGGAAATGTCAGTGAGCATTCCGATTTCAGTTCCAGAGCGATTTGAACGATGAGTCCTTGATATTTAGTCGTTTTCAGCCAATTTTCTGAATTTTTGAAAATTTAATTTTTTTGTGAAAATATCCACTAAATAAGGGAATAATATGTGTGAGGGTACCCCAGGAGAGTTCCAAATGTGTGTGGGTAGAATATATATCCCACGAAGGTAAAATTGGAAAAAGTTGAAAAATTTTTTTTTTCGACTTAGTCATTTTTCCGGCGTTTATCAGACTTTCAGATAGGGAAAATGTCAGTGAGCGCTCAGATTTCAGTTCCAGAGCAATTGACCCAATGAGTCCTTGATATTTAGTCGTTTTCAGCCATTTTTCTGAATTTTTGAAAATTTCCCATTTTTTGTGAAAATATCCACTAAATGAGGGAATAATATGTGTGAGGGTACCCCAGGAGTGTTCCAAATGTGTGTGAGTAGAATATATATCCTACGAGGGTAAAATTGAAAACAGTTGAAAAAAATGTCTTTTGGACTTAGTCATTTTTCCGGCGTTTATCAGACTTTCAGATAGGGGAAATGTCAGTGAGCGTTCCAATTTCAGTTCCACAGCGATTCGAACGATGAGTCCTTGATATTTAGTCGTTTTCAGCCAATTTTCTGAATTTTTGAAGATTTCACTTTTTTGGTGAAAATATCCACTAAATGAGGGAATAGTATGTGTGAGGGTACCCCAGGAGAGTTCCAAATGTGTGTGGGTATAATATATATCCCATGAGGGTAAAATTGAAAATAGTTGAAAAAAAATGTTTTTTGGACTTAGTCATTTTTCCAGCATTTATCAGACTTTCAGATAGGGGAAATGTCAGTGAACGTTCCGATTTCAGTTCCAGAGTGATTCGAACGATGAGTCCTTGATATTTAGTCGTTTTCAGCCAATTTTCTGAATTTTTGAAGATTTCACTTTTTGTGAAAATATCCACTAAATGAGTGAATAATATGTGTGAGGGTACCCCAGGAGAGTTCCAAATGTGTGTGGGTAGAATATATATCCCACGGGTGTAAAATTGAAAAAAATTTTTTTTTGGACTTAATCATTTTTACGGCGTTTATCAGACTTTCAGATAGGGAAAATGTCAGTGAGCATTCCGATTTCAGTTCCAGAGCGATTCGCCCGATGAGTCCTTGATATTTAGTCGTTTTCAGACATTTTTCTGAATTTTTGAAAATTTCACTTTTTTGTGAAAATATCCACTAAATGAGCGAATAATATGTGTGAGGGTACCCCAGGAGAGTTCCAAATGTGTGTAGGTAGAAGATATATCCCACGGGGTAAAATTGAAAAAAGTTGAAAAATTGTTTTTTTTGGACTTAGTCATTTTTCCGGCATTTATCAGACTTTCAGATAGGGGAAATGTCAGTGAACATTCCGATTTCAGTTCCAGATTTCAGTTCCAGATATTTAGTCGTTTTCAGCCAATTTTCTGAATTTTTGAAAATTTCACTTTTTTTGTGAAAATATCCACTAAATGAGGGAATAATATGTGTGAGGGTACCCCAGGAGAGTTCCAAATTTGTGTGGGTAGAATATGTATCCCACGGGGGTAAAATTGAAAAAAATATTTTTTTGGACTTAATCATTTTTACGGCGTTTATCAGACTTTCAGATAGGGAAAATGTCAGTGAGCGTTCCGATTTCAGTTCCAGAGCAATTGGCCCGATGAGTCCATGATATTTAGTCGTTTTCAGCCAATTTTCTGAATTTTTGAAAATTTCACTTTTTTGGTGAAAATATCCACTAAATGAGGGAATAATATGTGTGAGGGTACCCCAGGAGAGTTCCAAATGTGTGTGGGTAGAATATATATCCCACGAGGGTAAAATTGAAAAAAGTTGAAAAAAAATTTTTTTTTGGCTTAGTCATTTTTCCGGCGTTTATCAGACTTTCAGATAGGGGAAATGTCAGTGAGCGTTCCAATTTCAGTTCCAGAGCGATTCCAACGATGAGTCCCTGATATTTAGTTGTTTTCAGCCAATTTTCTGTATTTTTGAAAATTTCACTTTTTTGGTGAAAATATACACTAAATGAGGGAATAATATGTGTGAGGGTACCCCAGGGGAGTTCCAAATGTGTGTGGGTAGAATATATGTCCTACGAGGGTAAAATTGAAAAAAGTTGAAAAAAAATGTTTTTTGGACTTAGTCATTTTTCCGGCGTTCATCAGACTTTCAGATAGGGGAAATGTCAGTGAGCATTCCGATTTAAGTTGCAGAGCGATTCGAACGATGAGTCCTTGATATTTAGTCGTTTTCAGCCAATTTTCTGAATTTTTGAAAATTTCACTTTTTTTGGGAAATATCCACTAAATGAGGGAATAATATGTGTGAGGGTACCCCAGGAGAGTTCCAAATGTGTGTCGGTAGAATATATATCTCAAAAGGGTAAAATTTAAAAAAGTTGAAAAAATTTTTTTTGGGACTTAGTCATTTTTCCGGCGTTTATCAGACTTTCAGATAGGGGAAATGTCAGTGAGCATTCCGATTTCAGTTCCAGAGCGATTCGAACGATGAGTCCTTGATACATAGTCGTTTTCAGCCAATTTTCTGAATTTTTGAAAATTTCACTTTTTTGGTGAAAATATCCACTAAATGAGGGAATAATATGTGTGAGGGTACCCCAGGAGAGTTCCAAATGTGTGTGGGTATAATATATATCCCACGAGGGTAAAATTGAAAATAGTTGAAAAAAAATGTTTTTTGGACTTAGTCATTTTTCCGGCGTTTATCAGACTTTCAGATAGGGGAAATGTCAGTGGGCATTCCGATTTCAGTTCCAGAGCGATTGGCCCGATGAGTCCTTGATATTTAGTCGTTTTCAGCCAATTTTCAGAATTTTTGAAGATTTCACTTTTTTGGTGAAAATATCCACTAAATGAGGGAATAATATGTGTGAGGGTACCCCAGGAGAGTTCTAAATGTGTGTGGGTATAATATATATCCCACGAGGGTAAAATTGAAAATAGTTGAAAAAAAATGTTTTTTGGACTTAGTCATTTTTCCTGCGTTTATCAGACTTTCAGATAGGGGAAATGTCAGTGAGCATTCCGATTTCAGTTCCAGAGCGATTTGAACGATGAGTCCTTGATATTTAGTCGTTTTCAGCCAATTTTCTGAATTTTTGAAAATTTAATTTTTTTGTGAAAATATCCACTAAATAAGGGAATAATATGTGTGAGGGTACCCCAGGAGAGTTCCAAATGTGTGTGGGTAGAATATATATCCCACGAAGGTAAAATTGGAAAAAGTTGAAAAATTTTTTTTTTCGACTTAGTCATTTTTCCGGCGTTTATCAGACTTTCAGATAGGGAAAATGTCAGTGAGCGCTCAGATTTCAGTTCCAGAGCAATTGACCCAATGAGTCCTTGATATTTAGTCGTTTTCAGCCATTTTTCTGAATTTTTGAAAATTTCCCATTTTTTGTGAAAATATCCACTAAGTGAGGGAATAATATGTGTGAGGGTACCCAAGGAGAGTTCCAAATGTGTGTAGGTAGAATATATATCCGGCGGGGGTAAAATTGAAAAAAGTTGAAAAAATTTTTTTTTGGACTTAGTCATTTTTCCGGCGTTTATCAGACTTTCAGATAGGGGAAATATCAGTGAGCATTCCGATTTCAGTTCCAGAGTGATTTGAACGATGAGTCCTTGATATTTAGTCGTTTTCAGCCAATTTTTGAAAATTTTATTTTTTTGTGAAAATATCCACTAAATGAGGGAATAATATGTGTGAGGGTACCCCAGGAGAGTTCCAAATGCGTGTGGGTAGAATATATATTCCACGAGGGTAAAAATGAAAAAAGTTGAAAAAAAATTTATTTTGGACTTAGTCATTTTTCCGGCGTTTATCAGACTTTCAGATAGGGGAAATGTCAGTGAGCGTTCCAATTTCAGTTCCAGAGCAATTCGAACGATGAGTCCCTGATATTTAGTTGTTTTCAGACAATTTTCTGAATTTTTGAAAATTTCACTTTTTTGTGAAAATATCCATTAAATGAGGGAATAATATGTGTGAGGGTACCCCAGGAGTGTTCCAAATGTGTGTGGGTAGAATATATATCCTACGAGGGTAAAATTGAAAACAGTTGAAAAAAATGTTTTTTGGACTTAGTCATTTTTCCGGCGTTTATCAGACTTTCAGATAGGGGAAATGTCAGTGAGCGTTCCAATTTCAGTTCCACAGCGATTCGAACGATGAGTCCTTGATATTTAGTCGTTTTCAGCCAATTTTCTGAATTTTTGAAGATTTCACTTTTTTGGTGAAAATATCCACTAAATGAGGGAATAGTATGTGTGAGGGTACCCCAGGAGAGTTCCAAATGTGTGTGGGTATAATATATATCCCATGAGGGTAAAATTGAAAATAGTTGAAAAAAAATGTTTTTTGGACTTAGTCATTTTTCCGGCGTTTATCAGACTTTCAGATAGGGGAAATGTCAGTGGGCATTCCGATTTCAGTTCCAGAGCGATTGGCCCGATGAGTCCTTGATATTTAGTCGTTTTCAGCCAATTTTCAGAATTTTTGAAAATTTCACTTTTTTGGTTAAAATATCCATTAAATGAGGGAATAATATGTGTGAGGGTACCCCAGGAGAGTTCCAAATGTGTGTGGGTAGAATATATATTCCACGAGGGTAAAAATGAAAAAGTTGAAAAAAAATTTATTTTGGACTTAGTCATTTTTCCGGCGTTTATCAGACTTTCAGATAGGGGAAATGTCAGTGAGCGTTCCAATTTCAGTTCCAGAGTGATTCGAACGATGAGTCCCTGATATTTAGTTGTTTTCAGCCAATTTTCTGAATTTTTGAAAATTTCACTTTTTTGGTGAAAATATCCATTAAATGAGGGAATAATATGTGTGAGGGTACCCTAGGAGTGTTCCAAATATGTGTGGGTAGAATATATATCCTACGAGGGTAAAATTGAAAAAAGTTGAAAAAAAATGTTTTTTGGACTTAGTCATTTTTCCGGCGTTTATCAGATTTTCAGATAGGGGAAATGTCATAGAGCATTCCGATTTCAGTTCCAGAGCAATTCGAATGATGAGTCCTTGATATTTAGTCGTTTTCAGCCAATTTTCTGAATTTTTGAAAATATCACTTTTTTGTGAAAATATCCACTAAATGAGGGAATAATATGTGTGAGGGTACCCCAGGAGAGTTCCAAATGTGTGTGAGTAGAATACATATTCCACAGGGGTTAAATTGAAAATAGTTGAAAAAAATTTTTTTGGGGACTTAGTCATTTTTCTGGCGTTTATCAGACTTTCAGATAGGGGAAATGTCAGTGAGCATTCTGATTTCAGTTCTAGAGCTATTTGCACGATGAGTCCTTGATATTTAGTCGTTTTCAGCCAATTTTCAGAATTTTTGAAAATTTCACTTTTTTTGTGAAAATATCCACTAAATGAGGGAATAATATGTGTGAACGTACCCCAGGAGAGTTCCAAATGTGTGTTGGTGGAATATATATCCCACGAGGGTAAAATTCAAAAAAGTTGAAAAAAAATTTTTTTGGACTTAGTCATTTTTCCGGCGTTTATCAGATTTTCAGATAGGGGAAATGTCATAGAGCATTCCGATTTCAGTTCCAGAGCAATTCGAATGATGAGTCCTTGATATTTAGTCGTTTTCAGCCAATTTTCTGAATTTTTGAAAATTTCACTTTTTTGTGAAAATATCCACTAAATGAGGGAATAATATGTGTAAGGGTTCCCCAGGAGAGTTCCAGATGTGTGTGGGTAGAATATATATCCCACAGGGCTAAAATTGAAAAAAGTAAAAAAAAAATTTTTTTTGGACTTATTCATTTTTCCGTCGTTTATCAGACTTTCAGATAGGGGAAATGTCAGTGAGCGTTCCAATTTCAGTTCCAGAGCAATTCGCCCGATGAGTCTGTGATATTTAGTAGTTTTCAGCCAATTTTCTGAATTTTTGAAAATTTCACTTTTTGTGAAAATATCCACTAAATGAGGGAATAATATGTGTGAGGGTACGCCAGGAGTGTGTACGCCAAATGTGTGTGGGTAAAATATTTATTCCACGGGGTAAAATTGAAAAAAGTTGAAAAAATTTTTTTTTTCGACACTCATTTTTCCGGTGTTTATCAGACTTTCAGATAGGGGAAATGTCAGTGAGCATTCCGATTTCAGTTCCAGAGCGATTGGCCCGTTGAGTCCTTGATATTTAGTCATTTTCAGCCAATTTTCAGAATTTTTGAAAATTTCACTTTTTTAAGAAAATATCCACTAAATGAGGGAATAATATGTGTGAGGGTACGCCAGGAGAGTTCCAAATGTGTGTGGGTAAAATATATATTTCACGGGGTAAAATTGAAAAAAGTTGAAAAAATTTTTTTTGGACTTAGTCATTTTTCCGGCGTTTATCAAACTTTCAGATAGTGGAAATGTCAGTGAGCGTTCCAATTTCAGTTCCAGAGCAATTCGAAAGATGAGTCGTTGATATTTAGTCGTTTTCAGCCAATTTTCAGAATGTTTGAAAATTTCACATTTTTGTGAAAATATCCACTAAATGAGGGAATAATATGTGTGAACGTACCCCAGGAGAGTTCCAAATGTGTGTTGGTGGAATATATATCCCACGAGGGTAAAATTCAAAAAAGTTGAAAAAAAATTTTTTTGGACTTAGTCATTTTTCCGGCGTTTATCAGATTTTCAGATAGGGGAAATGTCATAGAGCATTCCGATTTCAGTTCCAGAGCAATTCGAATGATGAGTCCTTGATATTTAGTCGTTTTCAGCCAATTTTCTGAATTTTTGAAAATTTCACTTTTTTGTGAAAATATCCACTAAATGAGGGAATAATATGTGTAAGGGTTCCCCAGGAGAGTTCCAGATGTGTGTGGGTAGAATATATATCCCACAGGGCTAAAATTGAAAAAAGTAAAAAAAAAATTTTTTTTGGACTTATTCATTTTTCCGTCGTTTATCAGACTTTCAGATAGGGGAAATGTCAGTGAGCGTTCCAATTTCAGTTCCAGAGCAATTCGCCCGATGAGTCTGTGATATTTAGTAGTTTTCAGCCAATTTTCTGAATTTTTGAAAATTTCACTTTTTGTGAAAATATCCACTAAATGAGGGAATAATATGTGTGAGGGTACGCCAGGAGTGTGTACGCCAAATGTGTGTGGGTAAAATATTTATTCCACGGGGTAAAATTGAAAAAAGTTGAAAAAATTTTTTTTTTCGACACTCATTTTTCCGGTGTTTATCAGACTTTCAGATAGGGGAAATGTCAGTGAGCATTCCGATTTCAGTTCCAGAGCGATTGGCCCGTTGAGTCCTTGATATTTAGTCATTTTCAGCCAATTTTCAGAATTTTTGAAAATTTCACTTTTTTAAGAAAATATCCACTAAATGAGGGAATAATATGTGTGAGGGTACGCCAGGAGAGTTCCAAATGTGTGTGGGTAAAATATATATTTCACGGGGTAAAATTGAAAAAAGTTGAAAAAATTTTTTTTGGACTTATTCATTTTTCCGGCGTTTATCAAACTTTCAGATAGTGGAAATGTCAGTGAGCGTTCCAATTTCAGTTCCAGAGCAATTCGAAAGATGAGTCGTTGATATTTAGTCGTTTTCAGCCAATTTTCAGAATGTTTGAAAATTTCACATTTTGGTGAAAATATCCACTAAATGAGGGAATAATATGTGTGAGGGCATCCCAGGAGAGTTCATAATGTGTGTGGGTGGAATATATATCCCACGGGGGTAAAATTTAAAAAAGGTGAAAAATTTTTTTTGGGGGAATTAGTCATTTTTCCGGCGTTTAGCAGACTTTCCGATAGGGGAAATGTCAGTGAGCGTTCCAATTTCAGTTCCAGAGCGATTCGAACGATGAGTCCTTGATATTTAGTCGATTTCAGACAATTTTCTGAATTTTTGAAAATGTCACTTTTTTATGAAAATATCCACTAAATGAGGGAATAATATGTGTGAGGGTACCCCAAGAGAGTTCCAAATGTGTGTGGGTAGAATATATATCCCACGGGGGTAAAATTGAAAAAAGTTGAAAATTTTTTTTTTATAACTTTGTCATTTTTCCGGCGTTTATCAGACTTTCAGATAGGGGAAATGTCAGTGAGCATTCCGATTTCAGTTCCAGAGCGATTTGCCCGATGAGTCCTTGATATTTAGTCGTTTTCAGCCAATTTTCAGAATTTTTGAAAATTTCACTTGTTTGTAAAACTATCCACTAAATGAGGGAATAATATGTGTGAAGGTACCCCAGGAGAGTTCCAAATGGGTGTTGGTAGAATATATATCCCACGAGGGTAAAATAGAAAAAAGTTGAAAAAATTTTTTTTATTTGAGTTAGTCAGTTTTCCGCCGTTTATTAGGCTTTCAGATAGGGGAAATGTCAGTGAGCGTTCCGATTTCAGTTCCTGAGCGATTGGCCCGGTGAGTCCTTGATATTTGGTCGTTTTCAGCCAATTTTCTGTATTTTTGAAAATTTAACTTTTTTGTGAAAATATCCACTAAATGAGGGAATAATATGTGTGAGGGTACCCCAGGAGAGTACCAAATGTGTGTGGGTAGAATATATATCCCACGGGGGTAAAATTGAAAAAAGTTGAAAAAAAATTTTTTATTTGGACTTAGTCTTTTTTCTGGCGTTTATCAGACTTTCAGATAGGGGAAATGTCAGTGAGCGTTCCGATTTCTGTTCAAGAGCGATTCTCCCCGATGAGTCCTTGATATTTGGTCGTTTTTAGCCAATTTTCTGAATTTTTGAAAATTTCACTTTTTTGTGAAAATATCCACTAAATGAGGGAATAATATGTGTGAGGGTACCCCAGGAGAGTTCCAAATGTGTGTGAGTAGAATACATATCCCACAGGGGTTAAATTGAAAATATTTGAAAAAAATTTTTTGGTGGACTTAGTCATTTTTCTGGCGTTTATCAGACTTTCAGATAGGGAAAATGTCAGTGAGCGTTCCGATTTCAGTTCCAGAGCGATTCGAACGATGAGTCCTTGATATTTAGTCGTTTTCAGCCAATTTTCAGAATTTTTGAAAATTTCACTTTTTTGAGAAAATATCCACTAAATGAGGGACCAAAATGTGTGAGGGTACCCCAGGAGAGTTCCAAATGTGTGTTGGTGGAATATATATCCCACGAGGGTAAAATTGAAAAAAGTTGAAAAAAAATGTTTTTTGGACTTAGTCATTTTTACGGCGTTTATCAGATTTTCAGATAGGGGAAATGTCATTGAGCATTCCGATTTCAGTTCCAGAGCGATTCGAATGATGAGTCCTTGATATTTAGTCGTTTTCAGCCAATTTTCAGATTTTTTCTAAATTTCACTTTTTTGTGAAAATATCCACTAAATGAGAGAATAATATGTGCGAGGGTACCCTAGGAGAGTACCAAATGTGTGTGGGTAGAATATATATCCCACGGGGGTAAAATTGAAAAAAGTTGAAAAAATGTATTTATTTGGACTTAGTCATTTTTCGGCGTTTATCAGACTTTCAGATAGGGGAAATGTCAGTGAGCTTTCCGATTTCAGTTCAAGAGCGATTCTCCCGATGAGTCCTTGATATTTGGTCGTTTTTAGCCAATTTTCTGAATTTTTTTAAATTTCACTTTTTTGTGAAAATATCCACTAAATGAGGGAATAATATGTGTGAGGGTACCCCAGGAGAGTTCAAAATGTGTGTGAGTAGAATACATATCCCACAGGGGTTAAATTGAAAATAGTTGAAAAAAAATTTTTTGGGGACTTAGTCATTTTTCTGGCGTTTATCAGACTTTCAGATAGGGGAAATGTCAGTGAGCATTCCGATTTCAGTTCCAGAGCGATTCGAACGATGAGTCCTTGATATTTCGTCGTTTTCAGCCAATTTTCTCAATTTTTGAAAATTTCACTTTTTTGTGAAAATATCCACTAAATGAGGGAATAATATGTGTGAGGGTACCCCAGGAGAGTTCCAAATGTGTGTGGGTAGAATATATATCCCACGGGTGTAAAATTGAAAAAAGTTGAAAATGTTTTTTTATTTGGACTTAGACATTTTTCCGGCGTTTATCAGACTTTCAAATAGGAGAAATGTCAGTGAGCATGCCGGTTTCAGTTCCAGAGCGATTCAAATGATGAGTCCTTGATATTTAGTCGTTTTCAGCCAATTTTCTGAGTTTTTGAAAATTTCACTTTTTTGTGAAAATATCCACTAAATGAGGGAATAATATGCGTGAGGGTACCCCAGGAGAGTTCCAAATGTGTGTGTGTAGAATATATATCCCATGGGGGTAAAATTGAAAAAAGGAAAAAAAAATTTTTTTTGGGACTTAGTCATTTTTCTGGCGTTTATCAGACTTTCAGATAGGGGAAATGTCAGTGAGCGTTCCGATTTCAGTTCAAGAACGATTCGATCGATGAGTCCTTGATATTTAGACGTTTTCTGCCAATTTTCAGAATTTTTGAACATTTCAGTTTTTTGTGAAAATATCCACTAAATGAGGGAATAATATGTGTGAGGGTACCCCAGGAGAGTTCCCAATGTGTGTTGGTAGAATATATATGCCACGAATGTAAAATTGAAAAAAGTTTAAAAAAAAATTATTTTGGACTGACATTTTTCCGTCATTTATCAGACTTTCAGATAGGGGAAATGTCAGTGAGCGTTCCGATTTCAGTTCCAGAGCGATTCGAACGATGAGTCCTTGATATTTAGTCGTTTTCAGCCAATTTTCTGAATTTTTGAAAATTTCACTTTTTTGTGAAAATATGCACTAAATGAGGGAATAATATGTGTGAGGGTACCCCAGGAGAGTTCCAAATGTGTGTGGGTAGAATATATATCCCACGGGGGTAAAATTGAAAAAAGTAAAAAAAAAATTTTTTTTGGACTTAGTAGTGTTGAGCGAACATGCTCGACACTGCTCGGTACTCGCCCGAGCATCACGCTACTCGGGATGTTCGGCGAGCACCGAGCATTTCCGGGTTACTCGGGCGGGAGCTCGGGTCTCCGCCCTGCATGTTTGGCGGTCTTTACAGAGCCAATGAACATGCAGGGATTGCCAGCCAGTCACTGTAATGCCGCAGCCATGTTGTTTGTGGGCATTACAGTGATTGGCTGGCCGCACAGTGTCACCTCGAGTATTTAAAACCGGGCGCCGCCATCTTGGACACAGTCGCTCCGGAACAGACAGTGTAGGGACAGCGCTGCTGATTTAGGGAGAGATATATCCTGCAAAATAGTTAGTGTAGGGTCTATAAAGGCTGCCAGATCAAACAAACAGTCCTTCTCAGGACTAATATCCATCCCAGGTATATCAGGCAGGCAGGCAGGCAGGCTGTATAGGAGACGCAGTGGTTATACCAGCAAACGCTGCATTACAGTCCTGTGTGCTGCTCCTGTTGCTGAAATTGCTGGACTTAGCTCCAGGTCCCGGGGGCCAGGAAAAATCCTTTTTTTAATCTAAATCCTCTTTTTTTTTTCCTCCTTCACAATGTACAAATACCCATCTTATTAACCTTTTGGTGCCCCCCCCCCCCCACAAAAAAAAAGTGTGCCTCTGATTTTTCAGACACAAATATATCTGTTGAAAATAGTCTGGTGTAGGCCAGAGAAATAGAAGTGTGGTTTTGCAGTTCTATGGGCCATTTGTATCTAAAAAAAACAGTTTGAGTGTGTCGCTCACTGTTCAGCCGCAAATACAGTGCCTACAAGTAGTATTCAACCCCCTGCAGATTTAGCTGGTTGACACATGCGGAATTAACTTGGCATTGTGACATTTGTACTGTAGATCAGCCTGGAAGTGGGAAATGCACTGCAGCAAATTTTTTTTTTTTTTTTTAAAAAACGTTAAAAGTTAATTCAGAGTGTCATTTATTATTCAACCCCTCAAACCACAAGAATTCTGCTTGGTCCCCCTAAAGTATTAAGAAGTAGTTCAGGCACCAAGAATAATGAGCTTCACATGTGTGGATTAAAGATCTCTTTTGCCAGCCTTTTCTGACTATTTAAAACCCTCCCCAACCTTGTGAACAGCACTCAGACATGGTCAACATGGGAAAGACAAAGGAGCATTCCAAGGCCATCAGAGACAAGATCGTGGAGGGTCACAAGGCTGGCAAGGGGTACAAAACGCTTTCCAAGGAGTTGGGCCTACCTGTCTCCACTGTTGGGAGCATCATCTGTAAGTGGAAGGCTTATGGAACTACTGTTAGCCTTCCACGGCCAGGACAGCCTTTGAAAGTGTCCTCCCGTGCCGAGGCCAGGCTTGTCCGAAGAGTCAAGGCTAACCCAAGGACAACAAGGAAGGAGCTCCGGGAAGATCTCATGGCAGTGGGGACATTGGTTTCAGTCAATACCATAAGTAACGTACTCCACCGCAATGGTCTCCGTTCCAGACGAGCCTGTATGGTACCTTTACTTTCAAAGCGTCATGTCAAGGCTCATCTACAGTTTGCTCATGATCACTTGGAGGACTCTGAGACAGACTGGTTAAAGGTTCTATGGTCTGATGAGACCAAGATCGAGATCTTTGGTGCCAACCACACACGTGACGTTTGGAGACTGGATGGCACTGCATACGACCCCAAGAATACCATCCCTACAGTCAAGCATGGTGGTGGCAGCATCATGCTGTGGGGCTGTTTCTCAGCCAAGGGGCCTGGCCATCTGGTCCGCATCCATGGGAAGATGGATAGCACGGCCTACCTGGAGATTTTGGCCAAGAACCTCCGCTCCTCCATCAAGGATATTAAGATGGGTTGTAATTTCATCTTCCAACAAGACAACGACCCAAAGCACACAGCCAAGAAAACCAAGGCCTGGTTCAAGAGGGAAAAAGTCAAGGTGTTGGAGTGGCCTAGTCAGTCTCCTGACCTTAACCCAATTGAAAACTTGTGGAAGGAGCTCAAGAATAAAGTCCACATGAGACACCCAAAGAACCTAGATAACTTGGAGAAGATCTGCATGGAGGAGTGGGCCAAGATAACTCCACAGACCTGTGCCGGCCTGATCAGGTCTTATAAAAGACGATTATTAGCTGTAATTGCAAACAAGGTGTAGCATCGGCGTCTCTTCCCCGTACTAGGCAGAGACGCCGTCCCTCTCACCTCCCCGCTCCTGGCGCGGCATCCTCCAGCGCTTCTCTCCCCGCTGCTTCCGGCACGCGCTCCTTCCCCGGCAGTGTGCTTAGGGCGCGCGCTCCCCCTCTCTTAAAGGGACCGCGCGCGTCGTCCTAAGGAGTCCCCAGCCAATTGCCGGAGGACCTCCCATATTTAAGGCACCTCCTCCAAAATGGAGGTGCCCGAGCAATGTTGTTGCAAAGCCTTCACTCTGCTTCAGCCCTCAGGTTCCGTTACCAGTTACCAGCCAGTCACCTGCCAGTTTCCTGCTTGTTACCTGCCAGTCACCTGCCTGTTACCTGCCAGTTACCTGCCTGATTCCTGCTTGATACCTGCCTGATATCCGTTTACCTGCTTGCAAGCCTGCGGTCCGACGGTCTGCTTTTCTACACCTGTCAGTCTGTCTATGGACCAGCCTGCTCGCTCACCTGGGAGCGCTCATCTGCTACCTGCCTGCTAGCCTACCTGGAGGCTCCGCCGTCACTTGCCGTGACCACCTGCCTGTCCAGAGACTCTCGCCTGCTCACCTGGGAGCGCTCATCTGCTACCTGTCTGCTAGCCTACCTGGAGGCTCTGCCGTCACTTGCCGTGACCACCTGCCTGTCCAGAGACTCTTGCCTGCTCACCTGGGAGCGCTCACCTGCTACCTGTCCGCTAGCCTACCTGGAGGCTCTGCCGTCACTTGCCGTGACCACCTGCCCGTCCAGAGACTCTCGCCCGCTCACCTGGGAGCGCTCACCAGCCACCTGCCTGCTGTCCTTCTACCCAGAGACTGTCCCTGTCACTTGCCGTGAGTACCCGTCCTTTTACCCAGAGACTGTCCCTGTCACTTGCCGTGACTACCTGCCCCTCTACCCAGAGACTGTCCCTGTCACTTGCCGTGACTACCTGCCCGTCTTCCCTGGGAGCCACCCGCTTCCTTACATGGACTGCCCCCTTGTATAGTTGCACAGAGGTTCCACCTCCCAGACCCGTTACAGTTTGCTCGGGCCATGGAACCCGGTGGCCCCCAGATCTCCGATCTGCACCAGGAAGTCTTACGTCAGAAAACTCAGCAGGAGGTGGTACTGTCCTATCTACGGTCCGTTAACTCTCGTCTAGGCGCATTGTGTGACTTGTCTATGTCTACCTCTGGTCCAGCCGTGCCCATTCCTGCGGTACCACAATCCAGTACCTTCATGGTACCCGACTATGGAACTCGGCTTCTGGCACCTCCACGCTTTGCCGGCGAACCTACTTTAGCTCGGGGTTTCATAAACCAGTGCACCCTGCACTTTGAGCTATTGGCATACCAGTTCATCTCCGACTGAGCCAAGGTGGCCTTCATCATGTCCCATCTTACTGGGGAGGCACTGGCATGGCTAAATCCGCTGTGGGAGAGAGGGGATCCCCTGGTGTCCGACCTGCTGTCTTTCCTCGCTGCTTTCCGGAAAGTCTTCGATGAACCTGGACGGAAAACCTCTTCTGCCTCCTCACTGCTACGTCTCCGCCAAGGGAGTCTCACCGTGGGCCAATATGCCATACGGTTCCGCACCCTCGCTTCTGAGCTTGCCTGGGAAAATGAGGCTCTGGTGTCCGTCTTCTGGGAGGGTCTTTCCGGTCGGATTAAGGACGAGTTAGCTGGTCGGGACATTCCTACCACTCTGGATGACCTGGTGTCACTAGCTACCCGAATTGGCATCCGGTTCCAAGAACGTGCCAAACAGACTACCTGGGAGAAAGACTTTTCTTGCTCTGCTCCTACTTCCCTGAGACCTGCCTCTCAATCAGTCACTCCGCGGGCGCCCTCGCCTGAACCTATGCAGATCGACCAGACCAAGATGGTCAAATCTCGCCAAGAATCTCGCCGAGCCGAGGGAAGCTGTTTCTATTGTGGCAGTATGGAGCACTTCATCCGTTCCTGCCCGGAGAAGCCGGGAAACGCCAGTGTCTAGGACCGCTCGGAGAGGTCATCCTAGACAAAAGTAAGCCCTCTCCGTCTCTGACTTTACCGGTCTCTATTGCTTGGGGAGAAAACCGTCACTTTGAACTTGCCCACCTGGATTCTGGAGCTGCTGGAAACCTCATCTCCCAGTCTCTGGTAGAGAGATACCGTATTCCCACCAAGTCCCTGGCTGAACCATTATCAGTCGCCTCCGTGGATGGAAGACTTCTCTCGGAGACCATCCTGCTCATCACTGAACCCATAACCCTGCAGGTGGGAATGCTGCACTCTGAGGAAATCTCATTCCATGTGTTGTCCGGACTTTCTCACTCCCTATTGCTAGGTCTACCTTGGCTCCAGACACACGAACCCGTATTGAACTGGCGATCCGGTGAAGTACTCCGATGGGGTCCAGACTGCCATAGGACCTGCCTGGTTCCGGTCCGCACAGTTCGCCCTCCGCCTACTCCAGCTAATTTACCAGGTCTCCCGGCTCCTTACTGGCCCTATGCGGACGTCTTCGGTAAGAAGGAAGCAGAGACGTTGCCACCCCTTAGGCCATATGACTGCCCGATCGACCTGGTACCTGGCACCACTCCTCCCCGTGGGCGTATCTACCCGTTGTCTGCAGCCGAGACCCGGGCCATGTCTGAGTACATTGAAGAGAATCTGGCTAGGGGATTTATCCGGAAATCTACCTCCCCGGCTGGAGCCGGATTCTTCTTTGTCAAAAAGAAAGACGGCTCGCTACGCCCCTGTATTGACTATAGAGGACTCAATCTGATCACGGTTAAAAATAAATACCCCCTTCCGCTCATCTCTGAGTTATTTGATCGTCTTAAAGGCGCCAGGATCTTCTCCAAGCTGGATCTACGTGGAGCTTATAACCTGGTCCGTATCCGTCAGGGAGACGAGTGGAAAACAGCATTTAATACCCGGGACGGACACTATGAGTACCGTGTGATGCCCTTCGGTCTCTGCAATGCTCCCGCCGTCTCCCAAGAACTGGTCAACGACATCTTCCGTGACCTTCTTTACTCCTGCGTGGTGGTATACCTGGACGACATCTTGGTCTTCTCTCCGGATCTTCCCACACACCGGAGGGATGTTCGTCAGGTCCTGCTTAGGCTCAGGCAGAACCACCTCTATGCTAAATACGAGAAGTGCCTTTTTGAGCAGACCTCTCTTCCTTTCTTGGGCTATGTTATCTCCCAGACAGGCTTGCGAATGGATCCCGAGAAGCTCTCTGCTGTCCTAAAGTGGCCCCGTCCGGAGGGCTTGAAGGCGATACAGCGATTCCTGGGCTTCGCTAATTACTATCGTCTCTTCATTCCTCACTTCTCGTCACGGACTGCGCCCATATCTGCGCTCACCCGTAAGGGAGCAAATCCCAAGGTATGGTCATCCGAAGCTGAGGAGGCCTTCCTTTCCCTGAAACAAGCCTTCTCCTCTGCCCCTGTGCTGCACCGTCCGGACTGCAACAAACAGTTCTACATGGAGGTTGATGCCTCCTCCTCTGGAGCCGGAGCGGTGCTCACCCAGAAGTCTTCCTCCGGGAGAATGGTAACCTGCGACTTTTTCTCTAAAATCTTCTCCTCCTCTGAGCGCAATTACTCCATAGGAGACCGAGAACTGCTTGCCGTTAAATTGGCGCTGGAGGAGTGGCGGTACCTGCTTGAAGGGGCTCTATACCCGGTGATCATCTATACGGATCACAAGAACCTGGCATATCTCCAAAATGCCCAGAGACTTAATCGACGTCAAGCCCGGTGGTCTTTGTTCTTTGCCCGCTTCGATTTCATCCTTCATTTCCGCCCGGCGGACAAAAATGTCAAAGCTGATGCCTTGTCCCGATCCTTCCTGTCCTCCGACCAAGAGGAGGAGCCTATGCACATTATCGACCCCTCCAAGGTGATGAATGTGGCCCCCTTGGATTTGACTCGTCTTCCACCCGGCAAGACGTTCGTGGCGCCTCCAGACCGTGAGAGGGTTCTTCGCTGGGGTCATTCTTCTAAACTAGCTCTCCATGCCGGCCAAAAGAAGACCTTCCTACTCATTTCCCGGCATTACTGGTGGTCTACCCTGCGTAAGGATGTGGTAGACTTCGTCTCTGCCTGTTCATCTTGTGGCCGCAACAAAATTCCCAGACACTTACCAGCTGGTCATCTCCTGCCGCTTCCCATACCTGTTGCCCCGTGGCAACACATCGCTATGGACTTCATTACCGATCTTCCTGTCTCTGCCGGGTGTACTGTCATTTGGGTGGTCGCGGACCGCTTCTCTAAAATGGCCCACTTCATTCCCCTGCCTGGTCTTCCGTCTGCACCTGAGATGGCTAAGGACTTTATTCGCCATATCTTCCGTCTCCATGGCCTACCCCTCCACATCGTGTCGGATCGAGGGGTTCAGTTTACCTCACGCTTCTGGAGAGCCACATGTAAACTGCTGGACGTCACCCTGGACTTCTCCTCCGCTTACCACCCTCAGTCCAATGGTCAAGTGGAGCGGATCAATCAGATCCTTACCAGCTATCTCCGGCACTTTGTTAATGCCCACCATTCTGATTGGGTGGACCTCCTTCCTTGGGCCGAGTTCTCTTATAATAACCACGAGAGCGAATCCTCTTCCAAGTCCCCATTCTTTATTGTCTATGGCCAGCACCTCCGGATTCCGCTCCCTGTCTCCGTTTCTGTGGACAACCCTGCTGCGGAGTCTCTTGTCAGTGAATTTTCTACTATTTGGGAGAGTACCAGGTCCGCTCTTCTTCTGTCCTCTGAGCGGATGAAGAGATATGCTGATAAGAGACGTCTGGATCCACCTCAATTCCGTCCGGGAGACAAGGTTTGGCTCTCGTCCAAACATGTGCGGCTCAAAGTACCCTCCTTCAAGTTGGGCCCTCGATTCATCGGTCCCTTCGAAGTCCTCAGGCAAATTAACCCTGTGGCCTACAAATTAAAACTCCCGGCCACCCTACGGATTCCCAACTCCTTCCACGTATCTCTCCTCAAACCTGTTGTCTTTAACTCTTTTTCCAATAATCCAGGTGCCCCTCCTGCTCCGGTTTCCGCTGATGACGTCTTTGAGGTAGAGAGTATTCTGGCCTCCAAGAGGGTAAGAGGAAAGACCTTTTTTCTGGTAGATTGGAAGGGGTTTGGTCCTGAGGAGAGAACTTGGGAACCCAGGGAGAACATCAACGCCCCGCTTCTCCTTGAAAAATTTCTTTCTGGCCAAAAAAAGAGGGGGCCTAAAGTGGGGGGTACTGTAGCATCGGCGTCTCTGCCCCGTACTAGGCAGAGACGCCGTCCCTCTCACCTCCCCGCTCCTGGCGCGGCGTCCTCCAGCACTTCTCTCCCCGCTGCTTCCGGCACGCGCTCCTTCCCCGGCAGTGTGCTTAGGGCGCGCGCGCTCCACCTCTCTTAAAGGGACTGCACGCGTCGTCCTAAGGAGTCCCCGGCCAATTGCCGGAGGACCTCCCATATTTAAGGCACCTCCTCCAAAATGGAGGTGCCCGAGCAATGTTGTTGCAAAGCCTTCACTCTGCTTCAGCCTTCAGGTCCCGTTACCAGTTACCAGCCAGTCACCTGCCAGATTCCTGCTTGTTACCTGCCAGTCACCTGCCTGTTACCTGCCAGTTACCTGCCTGATTCCTGCTTGATACCTGCCTGATATCCGTTTACCTGCTTGCAAGCCTGCGGTCTGACGGTCTGCTTTTCTACACCTGTCAGTCTGTCTATGGACCAGCCTGCTCGCTCACCTGGGAGCGCTCATCTGCTACCTGCCTGCTAGCCTACCTGGAGGCTCCGCCGTCACTTGCCGTGACCACCTGCCTGTCCAGAGACTCTCGCCTGCTCACCTGGGAGCGCCAATCTGCTATCTGTCTGCTAGCCTACCTGGAGGCTCTGCCGTCACTTGCCGTGACCACCTGCCTGTCCAGAGACTCTTGCCTGCTCACCTGGGAGCGCTCACCTGCTACCTGTCCGCTAGCCTACCTGGAGGCTCTGCCGTCACTTGCCGTGACCACCTGCCCGTCCAGAGACTCTCGCCCGCTCACCTGGGAGCGCTCACCAGCCACCTGCCTGCTGTCCTTCTACCCAGAGACTGTCCCTATCACTTGCCGTGAGTACCCGTCCTTTTACCCAGAGACTGTCCCTGTCACTTGCCGTGACTACCTGCCCCTCAACCCAGAGACTGTCCCTGTCACTTGCCGTGCCTACCTGCCCGTCTTCCCTGGGAGCCACCCGCTTCCTTACATGGACTGCCCCCTTGTATAGTTGCACAGAGGTTCCACCTCCCAGACCCGTTACACATGGGTTATTCCACAAAATATTAAACATAGGAGTTGTACAATAATTGACCCACACTTTTATGTTTAAAATTTAATAAAATTCAACTGAGCAACATAACTTTTTGGTTTGTAAGATTTATGCTTCTGTTCATAAAACCTACTCTCGTTTGCAGTTTGAAGGCTCTAACTTATTTGCATCTTATCAAACCAGCTAAATCTGCAGGGGGTTGAATACTACTTGTAGGCACTGTATATATATATTTTAAAAAGCCTGGTATACACCAGTAAATTATTACTGTGGTTTTGATGTTCCACGGTAAAACATCTCTATTATCCTGTTTTTGGCATTTTTTGCTGTATAAAAATAATAAGTGTCTCCCTGATTTTTCAGACACAAATATATCTGTTGAAAATAGTCTGGTGTAGGCCAGAGAGACAGAAGTGTGCTTTTGCTGTTCCACGGTAAAAAATCTCTATTATCCTGCTTTTTGCATTTTTTGCTGTAAAAAAATAAATAAATAGTGTCTCCCTGATTTTTCAGACACAAATATATCTGTTGAAAATAGTCTGGTGTAGGCCCGAGAAATACAAGTGTGGTTTTGCAGTTCCACGGTACAAACCTCTGTATTATCCACTTTTGGGCCATTTGTATCTAAAAAAAACAGTTTGAGTGTGTCGCTCACTGTTCAGCCGCAAATATATATATATTTTAAAAAGCCTGGTATACACCAGTAAATTATTACTGTGGTTTTGATGTTCCACGGTAAAACATCTCTATTATCCTGTTTTTGGCATTTTTTGCTGTATAAAAATAATAATAGTGTCTCCCTGATTTTTCAGACACAAATATATCTGTTGAAAATAGTCTGGTGTAGGCCAGAGAGACAGAAGTGTGCTTTTGCTGTTCCACGGTAAAAAATCTCTATTATCCTGCTTTTTGCATTTTTTGCTGTAAAAAAAAAAAAAATAGTGTCTCCCTGATTTTTCAGACACAAATATATCTGTTGAAAATAGTCTGGTGTAGGCCCGAGAAATACAAGTGTGGTTTTGCAGTTCCACGGTACAAACCTCTGTATTATCCACTTTTGGGCCATTTGTATCTAAAAAAAACAGTTTGAGTGTGTCGCTCACTGTTCAGCCGCAAATATATATATATTTTAAAAAGCCTGGTATACACCAGTAAATTATTACTGTGGTTTTGATGTTCCACGGTAAAACATCTCTATTATCCTGTTTTTGGCATTTTTTGCTGTATAAAAATAATAATAGTGTCTCCCTGATTTTTCAGACACAAATATATCTGTTGAAAATAGCCTGGTGTAGGCCAGAGAGACAGAAGTGTGCTTTTGCTGTTCCACGGTAAAAAATCTCTATTATCCTGCTTTTTGCATTTTTTGCTGTAAAAAAAAAATAAAATAGTGTCTCCCTGATTTTTCAGACACAAATATATCTGTTGAAAATAGTCTGGTGTAGGCCACAGAGACAGAAGTGTGCTTTTGCTGTTCCACGGTAAAAAATCTCTATTATCCTGCTTTTTGTATTTTTTGCTGTAAAAAAAAAAAAAAAATAGTGACTCCCTGATTTTTCAGACACAAATATATCTGTTGAAAATAGTCTGGTGTAGGCCCGAGAAATACAAGTGTGGTTTTGCAGTTCCACGGTACAAACCTCTGTTTTATCCACTTTTGGGCCATTTGTATCTAAAAAAAACAGTTTGAGTGTGTCGCTCACTGTTCAGCCGCAAATATATATATATATTTTAAAAAGCCTGGTATACACAAGTAAATTATAACTGTGGTTTTGCTGTTCCACGGTAAAAAAGCTCTATTATTCAGGTTTTGGTAGTTTTTTCCGTAAAGAAAAACAGTAGTGTCTCCTGACTGTTGTGGCACAAAAATATATCTGTTGAAAATAGTCTTGTGTAGGCCCGATATCCCAGTGTGGTTTCGCAGTTAAACGGGTCAAATCGCTGTACTATCCAGTTTTGGGCCTTTGGTATCTAAAAAAAAAGCAGTTTGAGTGTGTCGCTCGCTGTTCAGCCGCAAATATCTCTATTTAAAAAAGTGTGGTATACCCCAGTAAACAATAACTGTGGTTTTCCTCTTCCACGGTTCTAATCTACTCTTTATTACCCTTTTTCCATTGATAGTGCAAGTGTAAGCTATTTTACTTCATTTACAATGGGTAAGGCGCGTGGCAAGGGACGTGGAAGTGGACGTTCTGGTGATGGTTCATGCAGTGGACGGGGCCGTGGCCAAGGTGAAAATGTGCCACAACCAACAGCCATATCTTCTCGCTCCCACTTCTTGACCGAATTACTAGGGAAGCACAGAACAACACCAGTATTGAGAACTGATCAGTGTGAACAGGTTATTAATTGGATAGCAGACAATACTTCCAGTTACCTGGGCCCCACCACCTCCGGTCTGTCTTCCACACGGTCAACTCTTAGTAGCCGTGAGTCTCGACCGCATACTCCTCCTCACCCTGATGCTCCTTCCTCCTACCATGCCGAGTGTCGTCAGACAGCAAGTGATCCCACACTTGGACACTCTGAAGAGCTGTTCACTGGTCCATTTCCATATTTGGGCCCCTCGCCTGATACGCTTGAAGTGGTGGAAGAGGAGATCCCATGTTGCGATGCCCAAATATTTGAACAGCCACGGCCACAGGAAGTCGACGTTGGAAATCTGTCACAAGAGGTGGACGTTGATGAGACACAATTGCCAGGAAGTGAGGAGGAGGATCGTGGTGCGCAAGTGGAAGAGGAGGAGGTGGTCGATGATCTAGTAACTGACCCAACGTGGAAGGAGGACATGCAGAGTGAGGCCAGCAGCACACAGGGGGAGGGAGGCAGAGTACCCCAACAGGCAGGAAGAAGCAGTGTGGTGGCCGCAGACAGAAGGCAGGCAACCGTTCCCCGTAACACCAACACGAGGGACGTTGCCAGTACAAGCGGTAGGTCTTCCAGAGTCTGGAATTTTTTTAAAGACTCTGCTGATAACCCCAAAAAGGCCATATGTTCCACCTGCCATGCCAGCATCAGCAGGGGTGACAAAACTACCAGCCTGACCACCACCAGCATGATCAGGCACATGGCAGCAAAGCACCCGACTTTGTGGGGCGAAACCCAGGGTCCACGACCAGTGTCAGCGGGTGTCACCACTGCTTCTTCCACTGTTGTGCGTGCAATAGAACCCCCTGTTGTGTGTGCAAGGCAATCCCCTGTCCATACTGCATGTAAAGATGCCCCCTCCTCTCAGTCTTCACTTGTTATGGCAGTTTCTCAAGAAACAGCATCAATGTCCACGTCCACGTCCCACCGCAGCATTCAATTGGCCATATCCCAGACCATTGAACGAAAGCGGAAGTTCGCAGCTAACGCCCCACAGGCCACAGTCCTAAATTCGCACATTTCACGACTGCTTGCGTTGAAAATGCTGCCTCTTAGGCTGGTGGAGATGGAATCCTTCCGCAATCTTATGGTGGTGGCAGTCCCTCTGTACTCGGTCACCAGCCGACACTATTTTGCCCGGTGTGCCATCCCCGCACTACACAAGCACGTGTCCCAAAGCATCTGCCGTGCCCCCAACAACGCAGTTAATGAGAGAGTCCACCTGACAACGGACACGTGGACAAGTGCTTGTGGCCAGGGACGGTACATCTCTCTGAGGGCACACTGGGTAAACATAGTGGAAGCTGGGACCCAGTCGGACCTTGGGACGGAACACATCCTCCCCACACCGAGGATTGCGGGCCCTATGTCAGTCAGAGTTGCCCCCACAGTGTACAGCTCCTGCGCATCCTCCTCCTCCTCCTCATGTTCAGCCTCCATCTCAGATATCACCACATCAGTTACAAGCTAGAAGCATTGCAGTACTGCCTCCGCCAAGCGGCAACAGGCTGTGCTGAAACTCTTAAGCTTAGGTGATAAACCTCACACTGCTTGTGAGTTGTGGACAGCTGTGAAAGAGCAGGCAGATCTGTGGCTGAGACCGCTGAACCTACATCCCGGCATGGTCGTGTGTGACAATGGCCTTAACCTGGTGGCGGCTCTGAGGCGAGGTGAGATCACACACGTACCATTCCTGGCTCATGTGCTTAACCTCGTGGTTCAGCGGTTTCTTAAATCGTACCCCGAGTTGCCAGATCTGCTCATGAAAGTACGCCGCCTGTCAGCTCATTTTCGCAAGTCGGCTACAGCTTCCGCCGCCCTTGCTGTGTTGCAGCAGCGTTTGCAGCTTCCGGCACACCGACTGGTGTGTGATGTCCCCACACGTTGGAACTCTACCCTCCACATGTTGCAAAGGATTTGTGAGCAGAAGAGAGCAGTTGTGGAGTACCAGCTGCAACAAGGCCGTCGATATTCAGGTCAGACTCCACACATAAGACCTCAGGAGTGGACCTGGATGTCTGACATATGTACCATCCTGACAAACTTTGAGGAGGCCACCAAGATGGTGATTGGCGATGACGCCATCATTAGTGTCAGCATCCCACTTGTCTGTCTTTTGCAACTCTCTCTGCAGAGAATTAAAGAGGAGGCATTGCAGCCAGAGTATGATGAGATGGATCAAGAAGCCATAGCGGGCGATTACATACAGCCCAGCCTCATTTCATCCCAACGTGCATTGGGGGACAATGAGGGAGAGGAGGAGGAGGAGGAGGAAGAACAGGAGCTGCTATCATGCGTTGTAGACGGTAGTACCTGTCCAAGTGTCATACCGTCGGTTCAGCGTGGGTGGCCTGAGGACAGGGGGGAGGAGGAAGAGGAGGAGGAGAAGGAGAGCATGGTCAGTCGTCATCTTGGTGAGGACACGGAAATCTTGCCCGTTACCAGTCTGGCACGCATGGCTGACTTTATGTTACGCTGCCTTAACCGTGACCCTCGCGTTGTCAAAATGTTGGGTGACAGTCATTACTGGTTGGTGACACTTGTAGACCACCGCTACAAGGAGAACTTTCACTCTCTTGTTCCTGAGGTGGAGAGGTCTTCAAAAATGGGGCAATACCAGAAGGCCCTTGCTGCAGAACTCTTAAAAAAATTCCCATCTGAACACGCTAGCGGCAGAGGTCACAGTTCGTTGCCCAACCAAGGCATACAGGCGAGAGAGATGCAACTCCAATCCAGCAGAGGCAGGGGAACACTGTCAACGTTCTGGGACAGTTTTCTGACACCCGCCCAGCTTACAGGCCCTGAGGCGCGGGGTATTCTCACAAGGAGTGGAAAGTTTCAAAAGATGGTGAGGGAGTACCTTGCCGATCGTACCAGCATCCTCCATGATTCCTCTGTGCCTTTTAATTATTGGGTATCCAAGCTGGACACTTGGAATGAACTCGCTCTGTACGCCTTGGAGGTCCTGGCCTGCCCTGCCGCTAGCGTGTTATCGGAGCGTGTTTTTAGTGCCGCTGGGGGAATTATAACTGATAAGCGCACTCGCCTGTCAACTGCCAATGCTGACAAGCTGACCCTTATCAAAATGAACAAGGGCTGGATTGGGCCAGACTTCTCATCACCACCAAATGACAGCAGAGTAACATAAAGTCAAATCCACTGTGTTATTTCGGGAGGTGTATTCACATGCACCGCTTCACACCCACACATGGGTATACGCTTCCTCGTTTCGGCTGTTTAATCTTCTTCTCCTTATCCTCAGCCTCCACCACCACTATACCACCAGGGTGCCAGCATTGTAAGTACCTCCATACTAATTTTTGGAAGCTTTTGCTGGGAAAGCATAAGCAAATACCATGGGACACCCACTCCCCAATAATGGGACTTATGTTTGTAATATGCTGTACTGCATGGCTCTTGTAAGGGGCATTGCAAGTTGCTCCGTCCTAATTTTTGGCAGATTTTGCTGGGAAAGCATAAGCAAATACTATGGGAGACCCACTCCCCAATAATGGGACTTATGTTTGTAATATGCTGTACTGCATGGCTCTTGTAAGGGGCATTGTAAGTTGCTCCGTCCTAATTTTTGCCAGCTTTTGCTGGGAAAGCATAAGCAAATACTATGGGAGACCCACTCCCCAATAATGGGACTTATGTTTGTAATATGCTGTACTGCATGGCTCTTGTAAGGGGCATTGCAAGTTGCTCCGTCCTAATTTTTGGCAGCTTTTGCTTGCAAGGCATAAGCAAACACTATGGGACACCCACTCCCCAATAATGGGACTTATGTTTGTAATATGCTGTACTGCATGTGACGCGCCCCCTGGGCCGTGTGTACACGTGTGTGGGATACCCGGTGCCGGGTCTCTGGGGTCTGTAGTCTCCGTGGCGGTGACCCGGTCCCGTGGCTCAGGCTGGTCAAGCCAGTGGCAATCTTTCTTAGGTTTTGAGGTTAATTGTCCGACTGCGCCACCCGTGGATTGCGGTCAGGGAGTACCACCGCTGCGAGGCAGACTGCTGAGGCTGGTGTTGTGTGCGCAGCATAAAATGGGATAACTCCCCTCGGGAGGAGTATAGCCTCAGGGCAGTGAGTGTGGATGATGGGGGTGATGGTGCACGAGCGCAGCAGGAATGACTCAGAATCTTTGCAGTGCAGTTCAGGGTCTTTACTGATGATTATAAGGTAGACCCTCCCGGGAGTACTGGCTAGCATAAGAGGCCTGGTCAGTCTGTGAGCAAGCAGGAGTTCCCCTGGCCAGGTGGACTTGTAGGCCTCCCCGTCTGTCTGCACTCTTCCTGGCTACCTTGCTGTAAGAGGGTAGAAGTAGCCCACGTCCCTGAGTGTACCGTGTAGTGCTCACCCGTATGGCTGGTGACTTGGGGCCTTCTGTTAGGCTCCGCTCCACGACGGCGGTGCTGGTCCCTTGCTTGTGACTGAGCCTCCGGGCTTCTATGGCCAGAGGACCTGAAATCCCCTGCCGGCTGGTTTCTGCTGCTGGATATATAAGTCCTCACAGCTTCGGACTCCTGTGTCCGGTTCCTATTGTCATCTGCCAGGGCGAGCTCTGCTCAGCTTCCAGCCCCTCGTCTTTAGCTCCTAGCTCCTACAGAGCTCCTTGCTGTTACTTTCCCTTGCTCTCACTCTGACTCTGACTGTTCTCTGTTCTCTGACTCACTCAACCCCACCCCAGATCCAGTTTATAAGGGCAGAATTCTCCCCTCCCAGGACTGGGGCAGGAGGATGTTGCATGTTTAAGGGATCCTGACCAGGAAACCTCCCACTTGCTCTCCGACGTAATCTCTATTACTGTGGAGACCAGACCCCTGGGGTGCCACACACGGCTCTTGTAAGGGGCATTGCAGTACCTCATAATTTTTGGAAAGCATTCCATTCACTCCTTAGGCCAACAGTGCACAGGAGACCCAGTTGCTATAAATGGAAAAAAAGGTTTAGTTAACGCCCTCTGACCTCCATGTCATTTCCAAGGGGCATTGGAGTGCCTCGAAATTTTTGGTAGGCATTGCACTCACTGTATGCCCTATAACTGTGTAGCCGAACCGCTCCTTTTGTTACAGAAACGTATCCTACAAGACATATCTGGTTGACTGGCCTGATATTGATGTGAATGGTCCCTGTTCCTCCTGCTCTTTCTCCATTGCCACTACCTCATCCATCATTTATCACCTGAAGCTTTGTTTTAACGGGAGTCATAGAACTTGGATAGTAGCAGGAAAACATCCAGCAATCCTCGGAGGAGGTAGGATATGCGCCCAATCGCTGACCACCTCAGGCCTAGCCGCTACTACATACATGCGCTTGCATTACAACAAAACAAAGCAGATGCTAACTTCTATCATCCTCATCATGCTCCTCACCTTGGCACTCTCAACTCCCCTGATGGAGAAGCCAGGGCCCACCGGAGGAGTCTGATAGTCCGGTGGGCTCGGCCAATGCTGCCCTAAAGCAGGCCAGGCTAAGAAAAGTGTGGGAAAGGTTACTGGTACAAATAGGGGTGGCTGGGGACCGAGTATGGACACCCGGCCACCCCTTGGAGGCTGGGGAGCAAGCGGGGACACCCGGCCACCAGGCGGCTGGGGACTGAGTATGGATTCCAGGCCACCGACACAGCCATGGCGTGGTGGCCAGATTCCGCCTCCACATGCCTAAAAGGCTCAATTTAAAGTGCAAGCAAGCAGTATGGTATTGCAGCCTGGGGGTGGGTGGGTGGCAGGCTGCATACTTGCGCTTGCATTGCAAGGAATGGGAGAGGTACAATTGAACACTGCCTTGGGACAAGGACTTGAATGGGGATAGTTGCAAGTCTGCAACGACAGGTGCAAGGTGGGAGGCATCTTCGCATGTACCATGAACAGGGGTTTGGCATGCACACACTACAGCGGAATAGGCTCTCCTTCCCACTAAATGCACTGGGGAGGGCACAGGTAATGTTTTGGTATACGCGATTAATCTTATGTATGAGGCACACCAGGACATATAGGGGCGGCTGGGGACTGTGTATGGATACCTTGCTTCCGAAGCAGCCATGAGGTAGTGGCCAGCTTCAGCCTCCTCTAAACTAAAAGGCCCCATTTCAAGTGCAAGCTAGCAGTATGAATTGCAGTCTGGGGGTGGGTGGGTGGCAGGCTGCACACTTACACTTGCATTAAAAGAAAACATAGCAGATGCTAACTTCTGTCATCATCATCATGCTCCTCACCTTGGCACTCTCAACTCCACCGATGGAGAAGTCAGGGCCCACCGGAGGAGTCTGGTTCTCTGGTGGGCTCGTCCAATGCTGCCTAAAGCAGGCCGGGCTAAGAAAAGTGTGTGGGGGGATGTTCCAAGGAGAAATTGGGGCGGCTGGGGACCGTTTAAGGACACCCGACTGCCCCCAGGCGGCTGGGGACAGCGTGGACACTCGGCCGCGGGGCGGCTGGGGACTGAGTATGGACACCCGGCCGCCGGGCGGCTGGGGACTGAGTATGGATTCCAGGCCGCCAACACAGCCATGACGTGGTGGCCAGATTCCGCCTCCACATGCCTAAAAGGCCCAATTTCAAGTTCAAGCAAGCAAGCAGTATGGTATTGCAGCCTGGGGGTGGGTGGGTGGCAGGCTGCATACTTGCGCATGTATTGCAAGGAATGAGGGAGGTGCAATTGAACACTGCCCTGGGACTAGAACTTACATGGGGATAGTTGCAAGTCTGCATCTTCTGATGCGGCAAGGATCACTTATGATGGGCACACTTTTAGACAGTGACCTGGGAGTCAGAGATGCTTCCAGGGGTCTTCCCCATGCTGTTCCCATGTCTTTTCAGCACTTTATGCATGAGTCACACAGCACATGGCCAGATAAGGTTGTAAAATGTTAAAATGACATTTCCCGGTGAATGCATTTGTCATAGCTGAAAGCAATACAAAAGTGGAAAAACGCATAAAAAATGCTACTTGTGAACATAGCCGAAGGTGTGGAGCAGTATTTTTGGTTTTGGTCATTTATTTTAACTTATACACAAGTCTTTTCCCTGGAAAGGATGTTCCTTAACATATCTCACAGGAAAAAAGTTTCACTTTCGTTTTATTGTGAGCCTGTAAAAGTGGCTTAATACCTCTGACCACGTTGTTGACAGCAGTGACCTGGGGGTCAGAAATGCTTCCTGGGGCGATCCCCATGCTGTCCCCATGTCATTTGAGCACTGTCACTATCGTTTTGGGCACTTGTTAGGCTTTTAAAAGACTGCCGGGGGTGCCACCGCAAAAATGCTCGAGTCTCCCATAGACTAACATTGGGCTCGTTGCTCGGGTCGAGCACACGAGTATCACGGCGAGCTCGGACCGAGCTTCGAGCACCCGAGCATTTTAGTGCTCTCTCAACACTAGAACTTAGTCATTTTTCCGGCGTTTATCAGACTTTCAGATAGGGGAAATGTCAGTGAGCGTTCCGATTTCAGTTCCAGAGCGATAAGAATGATGAGTCCTTGATATGTAGTCGTTTTCAGCCAATTTTCTGAATGTTTGAAAATTTCACTTTTTTGTGAAAATATCCACTAAATGAGGGAATAATATGTGTGAGGGTACCCCAGGAGAGTTCCAAATGTGTGTGGCTAGAATATATATCCCACGGGGGTAAAATTGAAAAAAGTTAAAAAAAATTTTTTTTTAGACTTAGTCATTTTTCTGGCGTTTATCAGACTTTCAGATAGGGGAAATGTCAGTGAGCGTTCCGTTTTCAGTTCAAGAGCGATTCGACCGATGAGTCCTTGATATTTAGTCGTTTTCAGGCAATTTTCAGAATTTTCGAAAATTTCACTTTTTTGTGAAAATATCCACTAAATGAGGGAATAATATGTGTGAGTGTACCCCAGGAGAGTTCCAAATGTGTGTGGGTAGAATATATATCCCACGGGGGTAAAATTGAAAAACATTTTTTTTTGGACTTAGTCATTTTTCCAGCATTTATCAGACTTTCAGAGAGGGGAAATGTCAGTGAGCATTCCGATTTCAGTTCCAGAGTGATTTCCCGATGAGTCCTTGATACTAAGTCGTTTTCAGACAATTTTCAGAATTTTTGAAAATTTCACTTTTTTGTGAAAATATCCACTAAATGAGGGAATAATATGTGTTACGGTATCCCAGGAGAGTTCCAAATGTGTGTGGGTAGAATATATATCCCACGGGGTAAAATTGAAAAAAATTGCAAAAAATTTTTTTTGGACTTAGTCATTTTTCCGGCATTTATCAGACTTTCAGACAGCAGAAATGTCAGTGAGCATTCCGATGTCAGTTCCAGAGCGATTCGCCCGATGAGTCCTTGATATTTAGACGTTTTCAGCCAATTTTCTCAATTTTTGAAAATTTCACTTTTTTGTGAAAATATCCACTAAAGGAGGGAATAATATGTGTGAGGGTGCCCCTGGAGAGGTCGAAATGTGTGTGGGTAGAATATATATCCCACGGGGGTAAAACTGAAAAATGTTGCAAAAATTTTTTTTTCGACTTTGTCATTTTTCCGGCGTTTATCACACTTTCAGATAGGGGAAATGTCAGTGAGTATTCCGATTTCAGTTCCAGAGTGATTCGCCCGATGAGTCCTTGATATTTAGACGTTTTCAGCCAATTTTCTCAATTTTTGAAAATTTCACTTTTTTGTGAAATATCCACTAAATGAGGGAATAATATGTGTGAGGGTACCCCAGGAGAGTTCCAAATGTGTGTGGATAGAACATATATCCCACGGGGGTAAAATTGAAAAAAGTTTAAAAAAAATTTTTTTTGGACTTAGTCATTTTTCCGGCGTTTATCAGACTTTCAGAGAGGGGAAATGTCAGTGAGCATTCCAATTTCAGTTCCAGAGTGATTCGCCCGATGAGTCCTTAATATTTCGTTGTTTTCCGCCAATTTTCTGAATTTTGGAAAATTTCAATTTTGGTGAAAATATCCACTAAATGAGGGAATAATATGTGTGAGGGTACCCCAGGAGAGTTCCAAATGTGTGTGGGTAGAATATATATCCCCTTAGGCTAAAATTGAAAAAAGTTAAAAAAAATTTTTATTTGGACTTAGTCTTTTTTCCCGAGTTTATCAGACTTTCAGATAGGGGAAATGTCAGTGAGCGTTCCGTTTTCAATTCCAGAGCTATTCGACCGATGAATCCTTGATATTTAGTCCTTTTCAGCCAATTTTCTGAATTTTTGAAAATATCTCTTTTTTGTGAAAATATCCGCTAAATGAGGGAATAATATATGTGAGGGTACCCCAGGAGAGTTCCAAATGTGTGTGGATAGAACATATATCCCACGGGGGTAAAATTGAAAAAAGTTGAACAATTTTTTTTTTTGGACTTAGTCATTTTTCCAGCGTTTATCAGACTTTCAGAGAGGGGAAATGTCAGTGAGTATTCCGATTTCAGTTCCAGAGTGATTCGCCTTGATTTTTCTTCGTTTTCAGCCAATTTTCTGAATTTTTGAAAATTTCACTTTTTTGTGAAAATATCCACTAAATGAGGGAATAATATGTGTGAGGGCACCCCAGGAGAGTTCCAAATGTGTGTGGATAGAACATATATCCCACGGGGGTAAAATTGAAAAAAGATTAAAAAAATTTTTTTTTGGACTTAGTCATTTTTACGGCGTTTATCAGACTTTCAGATAGGGGAAATGTCAGTGAGCGTTCCGATTTCAGTTCCAGAGCGATTTGCCCGATGAGTCCTTGATATTGAGTCGTTTTCAGCCAATATTCTGAATTTTTGAAAATATCTCTTTTTTGTGAAAATATCCACTAAATGAGGGAATAATATGTGTGAGGGTTCACCAGGAGAGTTGCAAATGTGTGTGGGTAGAATATATATCCCACGGGGGTAAAATTGAAAAAAGTTGAAAAAAAATTTTTTGGGGACTTAGTCATTTTTCCGGCGTTTATCAGACTTTCAGATAGGGTAAATGTCAGTGAGTGTTCCGATTTCAGTTCCAGAGCGTTTCGAACGACGAGTCCTTGATATTTAGTCGTTTTCAGCCAATTTTCAGAATTTTTGAAAATTTCACTTTTTTGTGAAAATATGCACTAAATGAGGGAATAATATGTATGAGTGTACCCCAGGAGAGTTCCAAATGTGTGTGGGTAGAATATATATCCCACGGGGGTAAAAAATTTTTTGGACTTAGTCATTTCTCCGGCGTTTATCAGACTTTCAGATAGGGGAAATGTCAGTCAGCATTGCGATTTCAGTTCCAGAGTGATTCGTCCGATGAGTCCTTGATATTTAGTCGTTTTCAGCCAATTTCCTGAATTTTTGAAAATTTCACTTTTTTGTGAAAATATCCACTAAATGAGGGAATAATATGTGTGAGGGTACCCCAGGAGAGTTCCAAATGTGTGTGGGTAGAATATATATCCCACAAGGGTAAAATTGAAAAAAGATGAAAAACTATTTTTTTGGACTTAGTAATTTTTCAGGCGTTTATCAGACTTTCAGATAGGAGAAATGTCACTGACCGTTCCATTTTCAGTTCCAGAGCGATTCGAACGATGAGTCCTTGATATTTAGTCGTTTTCAGCCAATTTTCAGAATTTTTGAAAATTTCACTTTTTTGTGAAAATATCCACTAAATGAGGGAATAATATGTATGAGGGTACCCCAGGAGAGTTCCAAATGTGTGTGGGTAGAACATATATCCCGCGGGGGAAAAACTGAAAAAACTTTAAAAAAAAGTTTTTTTGGACTTAGTCATTTTTCCGGCGTTTATCAGACTTTCAGATAGGGGAAATGTCAGTGAGCATTGCGATTTCAGTTCCAAAGCGATTCGAACGATGAGTCCTTGATATTTAGTCGTTTTCAGACAATTTTCAGAATTTTTGAAAATTTCACTTTTTTGTCAAAATATCCACTAAATGGGGGAATAATATGTGTGAGGGTATCTCTGGAGAGTTCCAAATGTGTGTGGGTAGAATATATACCCCACAAGGGCAAAATTGAAAAAAGTTGAAAAATTTTTTTTTGGGACTTAGTCATTTTTCCGGCGTTTATCAGACTTTCAGAGAGGGGAAATGTCAGTGAGCGTTCCGTTTTCAGTTCCAGAGCTATTCGAGCGATGAGTCCTTGATATTTAGTCCTTTTCAGCCAATTTTCTGAATTTTTGAAAATATCTCTTTTTTGTGAAAATATCCACTAAATGAGGGAATAATATATGTGAGGGTACCCCAGGAGAGTTCCAAATGTGTGTGGGTAGAATATAGATCCCACGGGGGTAAAATTGAAAAAAGTTGAACAATTTTTTTTTTTGGACTTAGTCATTTTTCCAGCGTTTATCAGACTTTCAGAGAGGGGAAATGTCAGTGAGTATTCTGATTTCAGTTCCAGAGTGATTCGCCCGATGAGTCCTTGATTTTTCTTCGTTTTCAGCCAATTTTCTGAATTTTTGAAAATTTCACTTTTTTGTGAAAATATCCACTAAATGAGGGAATAATATGTGTGAGGGTACCCCAGGAGAGTTCCAAATGTGTGTGGATAGAACATATATCCCACGGGGGTAAAATTGAAAAAAGTTGAAAAAAAATTTTTTTTGGACTTAGTCATTTTTACGGCGTTTATCAGACTTTCAGATAGGGGAAATGTCAGTGAGCGTTCCGATTTCAGTTCCAGAGCGATTTGCCCGATGAGTCCTTGATATTGAGTCGTTTTCAGCCAATTTTCTGAATTTTTGAAAATTTAACTTTTTGTGAAAATATCCATTAAATGAGGGAATAATATGTGTGAGGGTACCCCAGGAGAGTTCCAAATGTGTGTGGATAGAACATATATCTCACGGGGGTAAAACTGAAAAAAGTTGAAAATATTTTTTTTTGGACTGTCATTTTTCCGGCGTTTATCAGACTTTCAGAGAGGGGAAATGTCAGTGAGCGTTCCGATTTCAGTTCCAGAGCGATTCGCCAATGAGTTCTTGATATTTAGTCGTTTTCAGCCAATATTCTGAATTTTTGAAAATATCTCTTTTTTGTGAAAATATCCGCTAAATGAGGGAATGATATGTGTGAGGGTACCCCAGGAGAGTTGCAAATGTGTGTGGGTAGAATATATATCCCACGGGGGTAAAATTGAAAAAAGTTGAAAAAAAATTTTTTGGGGACTTAGTCATTTTTCCGGCGTTTATCAGACTTTCAGATAGGGTAAATGTCAGTGAGTGTTCCGATTTCAGTTCCAGAGCGTTTCGAACGACGAGTCCTTGATATTTAGTCGTTTTCAGCCAATTTTCAGAATTTTTGAAAATTTCACTTTTTTGTGAAAATATGCACTAAATGAGGGAATAATATGTATGAGTGTACCCCAGGAGAGTTCCAAATGTGTGTGGGTAGAATATATATCCCACGGGGGTAAAAAATTTTTTGGACTTAGTCATTTCTCCGGCGTTTATCAGACTTTCAGATAGGGGAAATGTCAGTCAGCATTGCGATTTCAGTTCCAGAGCGATTCGTCCGATGAGTCCTTGATATTTAGTCGTTTTCAGCCAATTTTCTGAATTTTTGAAAATTTCACTTTTTGTGAAAATATCCACTAAATGAGGGAATAATATGTGTGATGGTACCCCAGGACAGTTGCAAATGTGTGTGGGTAGAATATATATCCCACGGGGGTAAAATTGAAAAAAGTTTAAAAAAATTTTTTTTGGGACTTAGTCATTTTTCCGGCGTTTATCAGACTTTCAGAGAGGGGAAATGTCAGTGAGCATTCCGATTTCAGTTCCAGAGTGATTCGCCCGATTAGTCCTTGATATTTAGTCGTTTTCAGCCAATTTCCTGAATTTTTGAAAATTTCACTTTTTTGTGAAAATATCCACTAAATGAGGGAATAATATGTGTGAGGGTACCCCAGGAGAGTTCCAAATGTGTGTGGGTAGAATATATATCCCACAAGGGTAAAATTGAAAAAAGATGAAAAACTATTTTTTTGGACTTAGTAATTTTTCAGGCGTTTATCAGACTTTCAGATAGGAGAAATGTCACTGACCGTTCCATTTTCAGTTCCAGAGCGATTCGAACGATGAGTCCTTGATATTTAGTCGTTTTCAGCCAATTTTCAGAATTTTTGAAAATTTCACTTTTTTGTGAAAATATCCACTAAATGAGGGAATAATATGTATGAGGGTACCCCAGGAGAGTTCCAAATGTGTGTGGGTAGAACATATATCCCGCGGGGGAAAAACTGAAAAAAGTTTAAAAAAAAGTTTTTTTGGACTTAGTCATTTTTCCGGCGTTTATCAGACTTTCAGATAGGGGAAATGTCAGTGAGCGTTGCGATTTCAGTTCCAGAGCGATTCGAACGATGAGTCCTTGATATTTAGTCGTTTTCAGACAATTTTCAGAATTTTTGAAAATTTCACTTTTTTGTCAAAATATCCACTAAATGGGGGAATAATATGTGTGAGGGTATCTCTGGAGAGTTCCAAATGTGTGTGGGTAGAATATATATCCCACAAGGGCAAAATTGAAAAAAGTTGAAAAATTTTTTTTTGGGACTTAGTCATTTTTCCGGCGTTTATCAGACTTTCAGAGAGGGGAAATGTCAGTGAGTATTCCGATTTCAGTTCCAGGGTGATTCGCCCGATGAGTCCTTGATTTTTCTTCGTTTTCAGCCAATTTTCTGAATTTTTGAAAATTTCACTTTTTTGTGAAAATATCCACTAAATGAGGGAATAATATGTGTGAGGGTACCCCAGGAGAGTTCCAAATGTGTGTGGATAGAACATATATCCCACGGGGGTAAAATTGAAAAAAGTTTAAAAAAAATTTTTTTTGGACTTAGTCATTTTTCCGGCGTTTATCAGACTTTCAGAGAGGGGAAATGTCAGTGAGCATTCCAATTTCAGTTCCAGAGTGATTCGCCCGATGAGTCCTTAATATTTCGTTGTTTTCCGCCAATTTTCTGAATTTTGGAAAATTTCAATTTTGGTGAAAATATCCACTAAATGAGGGAATAATATGTGTGAGGGTACCCCAGGAGAGTTCCAAATGTGTGTGGGTAGAATATATATCCCCTTAGGCTAAAATTGAAAAAAGTTAAAAAAAAATTTTATTTGGACTTAGTCTTTTTTCCCGAGTTTATCAGACTTTCAGATAGGGGAAATGTCAGTGAGCGTTCCGTTTTCAGTTCAAGAGCGATTCGACCGATGAGTCCTTGATATTTAGTCGTTTTCAGGCAATTTTCAGAATTTTCGAAAATTTCACTTTTTTGTGAAAATATCCACTAAATGAGGGAATAATATGTGTGAGTGTACCCCAGGAGAGTTCCAAATGTGTGTGGGTAGAATATATATCCCACGGGGGTAAAATTGAAAAACATTTTTTTTTGGACTTAGTCATTTTTCCAGCATTTATCAGACTTTCAGAGAGGGGAAATGTCAGTGAGCATTCCGATTTCAGTTCCAGAGTGATTTCCCGATGAGTCCTTGATACTAAGTCGTTTTCAGACAATTTTCAGAATTTTTGAAAATTTCACTTTTTTGTGAAAATATCCACTAAATGAGGGAATAATATGTGTTACGGTATCCCAGGAGAGTTCCAAATGTGTGTGGGTAGAATATATATCCCACGGGGTAAAATTGAAAAAAATTGCAAAAAATTTTTTTTGGACTTAGTCATTTTTCCGGCATTTATCAGACTTTCAGACAGCAGAAATGTCAGTGAGCATTCCGATGTCAGTTCCAGAGCGATTCGCCCGATGAGTCCTTGATATTTAGACGTTTTCAGCCAATTTTCTCAATTTTTGAAAATTTCACTTTTTTGTGAAAATATCCACTAAAGGAGGGAATAATATGTGTGAGGGTGCCCCTGGAGAGGTCGAAATGTGTGTGGGTAGAATATATATCCCACGGGGGTAAAACTGAAAAATGTTGCAAAAATTTTTTTTTCGACTTTGTCATTTTTCCGGCGTTTATCAGACTTTCAGAGAGGGGAAATGTCAGTGAGCGTTCCGATTTCAGTTCCAGAGCGATTCGCCAATGAGTTCTTGATATTTAGTCGTTTTCAGCCAATATTCTGAATTTTTGAAAATATCTCTTTTTTGTGAAAATATCCACTAAATGAGGGAATAATATGTGTGAGGGTACCCCAGGAGAGTTGCAAATGTGTGTGGGTAGAATATATATCCCACTGGGGTAAAATTGAAAAAAGTTGAAAAAAAATTTTTTGGGGACTTAGTCATTTTTCCGGCGTTTATCAGACTTTCAGATAGGGTAAATGTCAGTGAGTGTTCCGATTTCAGTTCCAGAGCGTTTCGAACGACGAGTCCTTGATATTTAGTCGTTTTCAGCCAATTTTCAGAATTTTTGAAAATTTCACTTTTTTGTGAAAATATGCACTAAATGAGGGAATAATATGTATGAGTGTACCCCAGGAGAGTTCCAAATGTGTGTGGGTAGAATATATATCCCACGGGGGTAAAAATTTTTTTGGACTTAGTCATTTTTCCGGCGTTTATCAGACTTTCAGATAGGGGAAATGTCAGTCAGCATTGCGATTTCAGTTCCAGAGCGATTCGCCCGATGAGTCCTTGATATTTAGTCGTTTTCAGCCAATTTTCTGAATTTTTGAAAATTTCACTTTTTGTGAAAATATCCACTAAATGAGGGAATAATATGTGTGATGGTACCCCAGGACAGTTCCAAATGTGTGTGGGTAGAATATATATCCCACAAGGGTAAAATTGAAAAAAGATGAAAAACTATTTTTTTGGACTTAGTAATTTTTCAGGCGTTTATCAGACTTTCAGATAGGAGAAATGTCACTGACCGTTCCATTTTCAGTTCCAGAGCGATTTGAACGATGAGTCCTTGATATTTAGTCGTTTTCAGCCAATTTTCAGAATTTTTGAAAATTTCACTTTTTTGTGAAAATATCCACTAAATGAGGGAATAATATGTGTGAGGGTACCCCAGGAGAGTTCCAAATGTGTGTGGATAGAACATATATCCCACGGGGGTAAAATTGAAAAAAGTTGAACAATTTTTTTTTTTGGACTTAGTCATTTTTACGGCGTTTATCAGACTTTCAGAGAGGGGAAATGTCAGTGAGTATTCTGATTTCAGTTCCAGAGTGATTCGCCCGATGAGTCCTTGATTTTTCTTCGTTTTCAGCCAATTTTCTGAATTTTTGAAAATTTCACTTTTTTGTGAAAATATCCACTAAATGAGGGAATAATATGTGTGAGGGTACCCCAGGAGAGTTCCAAATGTGTGTGGATAGAACATATATCCCACGGGGGTAAAATTGAAAAAAGTTGAAAAAAAATTTTTTTTGGACTTAGTCATTTTTACGGCGTTTATCAGACTTTCAGATAGGGGAAATGTCAGTGAGCGTTCCGATTTCAGTTCCAGAGCGATTTGCCCGATGAGTCCTTGATATTGAGTCGTTTTCAGCCAATTTTCTGAATTTTTGAAAATTTAACTTTTTGTGAAAATATCCATTAAATGAGGGAATAATATGTGTGAGGGTACCCCAGGAGAGTTCCAAATGTGTGTGGATAGAACATATATCTCACGGGGGTAAAACTGAAAAAAGTTGAAAATATTTTTTTTTGGACTGTCATTTTTCCGGCGTTTATCAGACTTTCAGAGAGGGGAAATGTCAGTGAGCGTTCCGATTTCAGTTCCAGAGCGATTCGCCAATGAGTTCTTGATATTTAGTCGTTTTCAGCCAATATTCTGAATTTTTGAAAATATCTCTTTTTTGTGAAAATATCCACTAAATGAGGGAATAATATGTGTGAGGGTACACCAGGAGAGTTGCAAATGTGTGTGGGTAGAATATATATCCCACGGGGGTAAAATTGAAAAAAGTTGAAAAAAAATTTTTTGGGGACTTAGTCATTTTTCCGGCGTTTATCAGACTTTCAGATAGGGTAAATGTCAGTGAGTGTTCCGATTTCAGTTCCAGAGCGTTTCGAACGACGAGTCCTTGATATTTAGTCGTTTTCAGCCAATTTTCAGAATTTTTGAAAATTTCACTTTTTTGTGAAAATATGCACTAAATGAGGGAATAATATGTATGAGTGTACCCCAGGAGAGTTCCAAATGTGTGTGGGTACAATATATATCCCACGGGGGTAAAAAATTTTTTGGACTTAGTCATTTCTCCGGCGTTTATCAGACTTTCAGATAGGGGAAATGTCAGTCAGCATTGCGATTTCAGTTCCAGAGTGATTCGTCCGATGAGTCCTTGATATTTAGTCGTTTTCAGCCAATTTCCTGAATTTTTGAAAATTTCACTTTTTTGTGAAAATATCCACTAAATGAGGGAATAATATGTGTGAGGGTACCCCAGGAGAGTTCCAAATGTGTGTGGGTAGAATATATATCCCACAAGGGTAAAATTGAAAAAAGATGAAAAACTATTTTTTTGGACTTAGTAATTTTTCAGGCGTTTATCAGACTTTCAGATAGGAGAAATGTCACTGACCGTTCCATTTTCAGTTCCAGAGCGATTCGAACGATGAGTCCTTGATATTTAGTCGTTTTCAGCCAATTTTCAGAATTTTTGAAAATTTCACTTTTTTGTGAAAATATCCACTAAATGAGGGAATAATATGTATGAGGGTACCCCAGGAGAGTTCCAAATGTGTGTGGGTAGAACATATATCCCGCGGGGGAAAAACTGAAAAAACTTTAAAAAAAAGTTTTTTTGGACTTAGTCATTTTTCCGGCGTTTATCAGACTTTCAGATAGGGGAAATGTCAGTGAGCGTTGCGATTTCAGTTCCAGAGCGATTCGAACGATGAGTCCTTGATATTTAGTCGTTGTCAGACAATTTTCAGAATTTTTGAAAATTTCACTTTTTTGTCAAAATATCCACTAAATGGGGGAATAATATGTGTGAGGGTATCTCTGGAGAGTTCCAAATGTGTGTGGGTAGAATATATACCCCACAAGGGCAAAATTGAAAAAAGTTGAAAAATTTTTTTTTGGGACTTAGTCATTTTTCCGGCGTTTATCAGACTTTCAGAGAGGGGAAATGTCAGTGAGCGTTCCGTTTTCAGTTCCAGAGCTATTCGAGCGATGAGTCCTTGATATTTAGTCCTTTTCAGCCAATTTTCTGAATTTTTGAAAATATCTCTTTTTTGTGAAAATATCCACTAAATGAGGGAATAATATATGTGAGGGTACCCCAGGAGAGTTCCAAATGTGTGTGGGTAGAATATAGATCCCACGGGGGTAAAATTGAAAAAAGTTGAACAATTTTTTTTTTTGGACTTAGTCATTTTTCCAGCGTTTATCAGACTTTCAGAGAGGGGAAATGTCAGTGAGTATTCTGATTTCAGTTCCAGAGTGATTCGCCCGATGAGTCCTTGATTTTTCTTCGTTTTCAGCCAATTTTCTGAATTTTTGAAAATTTCACTTTTTTGTGAAAATATCCACTAAATGAGGGAATAATATGTGTGAGGGTACCCCAGGAGAGTTCCAAATGTGTGTGGATAGAACATATATCCCACGGGGGTAAAATTGAAAAAAGTTGAAAAAAAATTTTTTTTGGACTTAGTCATTTTTACGGCGTTTATCAGACTTTCAGATAGGGGAAATGTCAGTGAGCGTTCCGATTTCAGTTCCAGAGCGATTTGCCCGATGAGTCCTTGATATTGAGTCGTTTTCAGCCAATTTTCTGAATTTTTGAAAATTTAACTTTTTGTGAAAATATCCATTAAATGAGGGAATAATATGTGTGAGGGTACCCCAGGAGAGTTCCAAATGTGTGTGGATAGAACATATATCTCACGGGGGTAAAACTGAAAAAAGTTGAAAATATTTTTTTTTGGACTGTCATTTTTCCGGCGTTTATCAGACTTTCAGAGAGGGGAAATGTCAGTGAGCGTTCCGATTTCAGTTCCAGAGCGATTCGCCAATGAGTTCTTGATATTTAGTCGTTTTCAGCCAATATTCTGAATTTTTGAAAATATCTCTTTTTTGTGAAAATATCCACTAAATGAGGGAATAATATGTGTGAGGGTACCCCAGGAGAGTTGCAAATGTGTGTGGGTAGAATATATATCCCACGGGGGTAAAATTGAAAAAAGTTGAAAAAAAATTTTTTGGGGACTTAGTCATTTTTCCGGCGTTTATCAGACTTTCAGATAGGGTAAATGTCAGTGAGTGTTCCGATTTCAGTTCCAGAGCGTTTCGAACGACGAGTCCTTGATATTTAGTCGTTTTCAGCCAATTTTCAGAATTTTTGAAAATTTCACTTTTTTGTGAAAATATGCACTAAATGAGGGAATAATATGTATGAGTGTACCCCAGGAGAGTTCCAAATGTGTGTGGGTAGAATATATATCCCACGGGGGTAAAAAATTTTTTGGACTTAGTCATTTCTCCGGCGTTTATCAGACTTTCAGATAGGGGAAATGTCAGTCAGCATTGCGATTTCAGTTCCAGAGCGATTCGTCCGATGAGTCCTTGATATTTAGTCGTTTTCAGCCAATTTTCTGAATTTTTGAAAATTTCACTTTTTGTGAAAATATCCACTAAATGAGGGAATAATATGTGTGATGGTACCCCAGGACAGTTGCAAATGTGTGTGGGTAGAATATATATCCCACGGGGGTAAAATTGAAAAAAGTTTAAAAAAATTTTTTTTGGGACTTAGTCATTTTTCCGGCGTTTATCAGACTTTCAGAGAGGGGAAATGTCAGTGAGCATTCCGATTTCAGTTCCAGAGTGATTCGCCCGATTAGTCCTTGATATTTAGTCGTTTTCAGCCAATTTCCTGAATTTTTGAAAATTTCACTTTTTTGTGAAAATATCCACTAAATGAGGGAATAATATGTGTGAGGGTACCCCAGGAGAGTTCCAAATGTGTGTGGGTAGAATATATATCCCACAAGGGTAAAATTGAAAAAAGATGAAAAACTATTTTTTTGGACTTAGTAATTTTTCAGGCGTTTATCAGACTTTCAGATAGGAGAAATGTCACTGACCGTTCCATTTTCAGTTCCAGAGCGATTCGAACGATGAGTCCTTGATATTTAGTCGTTTTCAGCCAATTTTCAGAATTTTTGAAAATTTCACTTTTTTGTGAAAATATCCACTAAATGAGGGAATAATATGTATGAGGGTACCCCAGGAGAGTTCCAAATGTGTGTGGGTAGAACATATATCCCGCGGGGGAAAAACTGAAAAAAGTTTAAAAAAAAGTTTTTTTGGACTTAGTCATTTTTCCGGCGTTTATCAGACTTTCAGATAGGGGAAATGTCAGTGAGCGTTGCGATTTCAGTTCCAGAGCGATTCGAACGATGAGTCCTTGATATTTAGTCGTTTTCAGACAATTTTCAGAATTTTTGAAAATTTCACTTTTTTGTCAAAATATCCACTAAATGGGGGAATAATATGTGTGAGGGTATCTCTGGAGAGTTCCAAATGTGTGTGGGTAGAATATATATCCCACAAGGGCAAAATTGAAAAAAGTTGAAAAATTTTTTTTTGGGACTTAGTCATTTTTCCGGCGTTTATCAGACTTTCAGAGAGGGGAAATGTCAGTGAGCGTTCCGTTTTCAGTTCCAGAGCTATTCGACCGATGAGTCCTTGATATTTAGTCCTTTTCAGCCAATTTTCTGAATTTTTGAAAATATCTCTTTTTTGTGAAAATATCCACTAAATGAGGGAATAATATATGTGAGGGTACCCCAGGAGAGTTCCAAATGTGTGTGGGTAGAATATAGATCCCACGGGGGTAAAATTGAAAAAAGTTGAACAATTTTTTTTTTTGGACTTAGTCATTTTTCCAGCGTTTATCAGACTTTCAGAGAGGGGAAATGTCAGTGAGTATTCCGATTTCAGTTCCAGGGTGATTCGCCCGATGAGTCCTTGATTTTTCTTCGTTTTCAGCCAATTTTCTGAATTTTTGAAAATTTCACTTTTTTGTGAAAATATCCACTAAATGAGGGAATAATATGTGTGAGGGTACCCCAGGAGAGTTCCAAATGTGTGTGGATAGAACATATATCCCACGGGGGTAAAATTGAAAAAAGTTTAAAAAAAATTTTTTTTGGACTTAGTCATTTTTCCGGCGTTTATCAGACTTTCAGAGAGGGGAAATGTCAGTGAGCATTCCAATTTCAGTTCCAGAGTGATTCGCCCGATGAGTCCTTAATATTTCGTTGTTTTCCGCCAATTTTCTGAATTTTGGAAAATTTCAATTTTGGTGAAAATATCCACTAAATGAGGGAATAATATGTGTGAGGGTACCCCAGGAGAGTTCCAAATGTGTGTGGGTAGAATATATATCCCCTTAGGCTAAAATTGAAAAAAGTTAAAAAAAAATTTTATTTGGACTTAGTCTTTTTTCCCGAGTTTATCAGACTTTCAGATAGGGGAAATGTCAGTGAGCGTTCCGATTTCAGTTCCAGAGCGGTTTGCCCGATGAGTCCTTGATACTTAGTCGTTTTCAGACAATTTTCTGAATTTTTGAAAATTTCACTTTTTTGTGAAAATATCCACTAAATGAGGGAATAATATGTGTGAGGGTACACCAGGAGAGTTGCAAATGTGTGTGGACAGAATATATATCCCACAAGGGTAAAATTGAAAAAAGTTTAAAATATTTTTTGTTGGACTTAGTCATTTTTCCGGCGTTTATCAGACTTTCAGAGAGGGGAAATGTCAGTGAGCGTTCCGTTTTCAATTCCAGAGCTATTCGACCGATGAGTCCTTGATATTTAGTCCTTTTCAGCCAATTTTCTGAATTTTTGAAAATATCTCTTTTTTGTGAAAATATCCGCTAAATGAGGGAATAATATATGTGAGGGTACCCCAGGAGAGTTTCAAATGTGTGTGGGTAGAATATAGATCCCACGGGGGTAAAATTGAAAAAAGTTGAACAATTTTTTTTTTGGACTTAGTCATTTTTCCAGCGTTTATCAGACTTTCAGAGAGGGGAAATGTCAGTGAGTATTCCGATTTCAGTTCCAGAGTGATTCGCCTTGATTTTTCTTCGTTTTCAGCCAATTTCCTGAATTTTTGAAAATTTCACTTTTTTGTGAAAATATCCACTAAATGAGGGAATAATATGTGTGAGGGTACCCCAGGAGAGTTCCAAATGTGTGTGGATAGAACATATATCCCACGGGGGTAAAATTGAAAAAAGTTTAAAAAAAATTTTTTTTGGACTTAGTCATTTTTCCGGCGTTTATCAGACTTTCAGAGAGGGGAAATGTCAGTGAGCATTCCAATTTCAGTTCCAGAGTGATTCGCCCGATGAGTCCTTAATATTTCGTTGTTTTCCGCCAATTTTCTGAATTTTGGAAAATTTCAATTTTGGTGAAAATATCCACTAAATGAGGGAATAATATGTGTGAGGGTACCCCAGGAGAGTTCCAAATGTGTGTGGGTAGAATATATATCCCCTTAGGCTAAAATTGAAAAAAGTTAAAAAAAAATTTTATTTGGACTTAGTCTTTTTTCCCGAGTTTATCAGACTTTCAGATAGGGGAAATGTCAGTGAGCGTTCCGATTTCAGTTCCAGAGCGGTTTGCCCGATGAGTCCTTGATACTTAGTCGTTTTCAGACAATTTTCTGAATTTTTGAAAATTTCACTTTTTTGTGAAAATATCCACTAAATGAGGGAATAATATGTGTGAGGGTACACCAGGAGAGTTGCAAATGTGTGTGGACAGAATATATATCCCACAAGGGTAAAATTGAAAAAAGTTTAAAATATTTTTTGTTGGACTTAGTCATTTTTCCGGCGTTTATCAGACTTTCAGAGAGGGGAAATGTCAGTGAGCGTTCCGTTTTCAATTCCAGAGCTATTCGACCGATGAGTCCTTGATATTTAGTCCTTTTCAGCCAATTTTCTGAATTTTTGAAAATATCTCTTTTTTGTGAAAATATCCGCTAAATGAGGGAATAATATATGTGAGGGTACCCCAGGAGAGTTTCAAATGTGTGTGGGTAGAATATAGTTCCCACGGGGGTAAAATTGAAAAAAGTTGAACAATTTTTTTTTTGGACTTAGTCATTTTTCCAGCGTTTATCAGACTTTCAGAGAGGGGAAATGTCAGTGAGTATTCCGATTTCAGTTCCAGAGTGATTCGCCTTGATTTTTCTTCGTTTTCAGCCAATTTCCTGAATTTTTGAAAATTTCACTTTTTTGTGAAAATATCCACTAAATGAGGGAATAATATGTGTGAGGGCACCCCAGGAGAGTTCCAAATGTGTGTGGATAGAACATATATCCCACGGGGGTAAAATTGAAAAAAGATTAAAAAAAATTTTTTTTGGACTTAGTCATTTTTACGGCGTTTATCAGACTTTCAGATAGGGGAAATGTCAGTGAGCGTTCCGATTTCAGTTCCAGAGCGATTTGCCCGATGAGTCCTTCATATTTAGTCGTTTTCAGACAATTTTCTGAATTTTTGAAAATTTCACTTTTTTGTGAAAATATCCACTAAATGAGGGAATAATATGGGTGAGGGTACCCCAGGAGCATTCCAAATGTGTGTCGGTAGAACATATATCCCACGTGGGTAAAACTGAAAAAAGTTGAATATATTTTTTGCTGGACTTAGTCATTTTTCCGGCGTTTATCAGACTTTCAGAGAGGGGAAATGTCAGTGAGCGTTCCTATTTCAGTTTCAGAGCGATTCGCCGATGAGTCCTTGATATTTAGTCGTTTTCAGCCTATTTTCTGAATTTTTGAAAATATCTCTTTTTTGTACAAATTTCCACTAAATGAAGGAATAATATGTGTGAGGGTACCCCGGTTGAGTTCCAAATGTGTGTGGGTAGAATATATATCCCACTGGGGTAAAATTGAAAAAAGTTTAAAAAAAATTTTTTTGGACTTAGTCATTTTTCCGCCGTTTATCAGTAGAGATGAGCGTTGTGCCACTCGCACTGTTCGCCAATCTCAAATTCGAGCTGTTTTGGGCGGTGTTCGAGCCGTTCAGCGAACACGAACGATTTTAAAAAAATTCGGCTGTTCGAGTTTATGGTCGATAACTGTTCGTGCACCAAAATCATAACTGGATTTTTTCTCAGTAATGATGAAAATTAATGTTAATACGCAGTTTGAGTGTACAGCGGGCGGGGGGAGGGGCAGGGGATGGATCTCTGCAGGAATAATAAAGATCTCCATTTTTTTTTCTCTTTCCCGCATTTACAGTGGGGAGGTGCAATCTGTCAGCCTATCAGCAGCGCACACACGGAGCGAAGTGCTTTTTTTCACACAAGCAAGGGCATGTGTCATTGGCAGTGTATGTCACATGTCCTTGCCCTATAAGACCCAGCCATTTTCCCCGTCGCCACCATTTTCTCACTGCTGCAGCTGCGTGTTAGACGGCACCGCTGTTGCTGTGTGCGCTATACCTTGTTAATGTCAAGCCAATTTTTGCACAAATCTACAGATAGCTTGGGAGTAGGGAATAGTTGTGATTGCAGTCCTTTTAAGGACTAGTTTACAGCATTTCCTACGACTTTTATCAGGCAGGTCTGTGCTCTTAAATAGATAGGTTGGGAGTAAAGACTAATTGTAATTGCAGTCCTTTTCAGGACTAAGTTACATCAGTTCCTATCAGTTTTTGCCAGGCAGGTCTGTGCCAGTGCTGTGCAAGTTTTTTTCACAGCATTTGGCTAAATCTAGCAAGCTTTTTGGCCTATTGAAGAGTGTGTTAGTCAGTGGAGTAGCCTATCTGTGTTGCAAGCTACACCACCTGTGTATAGAATACCAATTTTTTTACTGCACCTAGTGAAGTAAAACCTTTTGGGCATAGCATCATTCTATTAGTCCATCTATACTGACCTCCATCAGGTTGCAAATTGAATATAATTTTTTTCTGCATCTAGCTCTGAAAAAATATTTGGGCTTCTAGCAGTGTGTGGGACTTGTTCTATTAGTCCATCTATACTGACCTCCATCAGGTTGCAAATTAAAAATATTTTTTTTCTGCATCTAGCTCTAAAAAAATATTTGGGCTTCTAGCAGTGTGTGGGACTTGTTCTATTAGTCCATCTATACTGACCTCCATCAGGTTGCAAATTGAATATAATTTTTTTCTGCATCTAGCTCTGAAAAAATATTTGGGCTTCTAGCAGTGTGTGGGACTTGGTCTATTAGTCCATCTATACTGACCTTCATCAGGTTGCAAATTAAAAATAATTTTTTTCTTCATCTAGCTCTGAAAAAATATTTGGGCTTCTAGCAGTGTGTGGGACTTGTTCTATTAGTCCATCTAAGCTGACCTCCATCAGGTTGCAAATTGAATGTAATTTTTTTCTGCATCTAGCTCTGAAAAAGTATTTGGGCTTCTAGCAGTGTGTGGGACTTGGTCTATTAGTCCATCTATACTGACCTCCATCAGGTTGCAAATTGAATTTCATTTTTTTCTGCATCTAGCTCTGAAAAAATATTTGGGCTTCTAGCAGTGTGTGGGACTGGGTCTATTAGTCCATCTATACTGACCTCCATCAGGTTGCAAATTAAAAATATTTTTTTTCTGCATCTAGCTCTGAAAAAATATTTGGGCTTCTAGCAGTGTGTGGGACTTGGTCTATTAGTCCATCTATACTCACCTCCATCAGGTTGCAAATTAAAAATAATTTTTTTCTTCATCTAGCTCTGAAAAAATGTTTGGGCTTCTAGCAGTGTGTGGGACTTGTTCTATTAGTCCATCTATACTGACCTCCATCAGGTTGCAAATTGAATATAATTTTTTTCTGCATCTAGCTCTGAAAAAATATTTGGGCTTCTAGCAGTGTGTGGAACTTGTTGTATTAGTCCATCTATACTGACCTACATCAGGTTGCAAATTGAATATAATTTTTTTCTGCATCTAGCTCTGAAAAAATATTTGGGCTTCTAGCAGTGTGTGGGACTTGGTCTATTAGTCCATCTATACTGACCTCCATCAGGTTGCAAATAGAATATAATTTTTTTCTGCATCTAGCTCTGAAAAAATATTTGGGCTTCTAGCAGTGTGTGGGACTTGGTCTATTAGTCCATCTATACTGACCTCCATCAGGTTGCAAATTTAATATAATTTTTTTCTGCATCTAGCTCTGAAAAAATATTTGGGCTTCTAGCAGTGTGTGGGACTTGGTCTATTAGTCCATCTATACTGACCTCCATCAGGTTGCAAATTGAATATAATTTTTTTCTGCAGCTAGCTCTGAAAAAAAATATGGGCTTCTAGCAGTGTGTGGAACTTGTTGTATTAGTCCATCTATACTGACTTCCATCAGGTTGCAAATTGAATATAATTTTTTTCTGCATCTAGCTCTGAAAAAAAATATGGGCTTCTAGCAGTGTGTGGAACTTATTGTATTAGTCCATCTATACTGACTTCCATCAGGTTGCAAATTGAATATAATTTTTTTCTGCATCTAGCTCTAAAAAATATTTGGGCTTCTAGCAGTGTGTGGGACTTGGTCTATTAGTCCATCTATACTGACCTCCATCAGGTTGCAAATAGAATATAATTTTTTTCAGCATCTAGCTCTGAAAAAATATTTGGGCTTCTAGCAGTGTGTGGGACTTGGTCTATTAGTCCATCTATACTCACCTCCATCAGGTTGCAAATGAAAAATAATTTTTTTCTTCATCTAGCTCTGAAAAAATATTTGGGCTTCTAGCAGTGTGTGGGACTTGTTCTATTAGTCCATCTATACTGACCTCCATCAGGTTGCAAATTAAAAATAATTTTTTTCTGCATCTAGCTCTGAAAAAATATTTGGGCTTCTAGCAGTGTGTGGGACTTGCTCTATTAGTCCATCTATACTGACCTCCATCGGGTTGCAAATTGAATATAATTTTTTTCTGCATCTAGCTCTGAAAAAATATTTGGGCTTCTAGCAGTGTGTGAATGTAGCACCCTGAGGATTCGGCTGCTACAGGTCTAGCGGAGATCCTAGCGCAGCTCCCCCGAGACCGGGAGTGTGCACAAACTGCCCTGGAGGGCCTCGCAAGGAGGATGGCCCGGGTACAGCGCGAGATACTGGCGGAGTGGGGCCGGGAGATGACCCAGCAAGCAAAGACCAGTCAACGGAGCACGCTACCCTGGAAGAGGAAGCAGACCGCCTCTGAGGATGGCGCAGGAGGACCCAAGGCCGGAGACGGCGCCGAGGAGGGAGCCGAACGCATGGAGGCAGGTAAAGGGGACGCCTATACCCCAAGCCGTGACACCGCTTACCTGCCCCAGCTCCCCGTCGCAGAGCCCGAAAGTCCCCCTGCTGTGCCCGTAGCCGCCAGGTCACCGCCATGGACTAGGCCCCGACCGGAAGCCGCCGCAGCGACCCCTGTGACGTCACGCGCCTCGATCCGGAGCGTGACAAAGCAGGAATTACCACCAGCCTGGTCGCAAGGCCTAGTACCCCCGGGCGCCGCACCACCAACAGCGCCCCCTACCTCCGCGGAGCCTCCGGCCTGGCCGCAAGGCCAGGTAGCCCAGGGCGCCGCCGTCCTTACGGTGCCCTTTACCTTCCAGATACCCCAGGCCTGGCCGCAAGGCCCGGGCAACCCGGGCGCCACCACCACCGCGCCCATAAGACCAAGAGTGCCGCATCTGGGAGAGGACCCGGACGGGTCTGAAGAAACATCATATCAAGAAAGAGCAGGAGGAAGACGCCGTTGAGTGCGGCAGAGCAAGTGATGTAAATAGTTACCCAATCGGGGTATAAAGGAGCTGAAACTGGAACTGCTGTTGCTGCTAAAATAGTCCCCGTTGGGACCAGTGAACTGTTTACCCGTTAACCCCTTCATCCTACAGGCTGAGGACTGTGAGCAGCCATTCCCTACCCTCTACCTGGCCGAGGACTGAGAGCGGCCAACTTTCAACTTTCCCTGTATATAGTTGCGCGTCCTAAAGCGCCCCCTACCGGTTTTATAGAAAACCAGATTTTCTAAGAGACTGTCGCACTTTTCCCGGACACACGTTGCACAGTGTCCGGAGGAGGAACCAGAGACAAGAGAAGTCTACGAGAATGTTTATATAAAAAGTTTTATATATATATAATGTTTATATGTTTTATATGTTCATATAAAAATTTTGTATGTTTTGGTGTTTTATGTCTTACAGCCCGAGGACGTGCTGTGATTTACCAGGGGGGAATGTAGCACCCTGAGGATTCGGCTGCTACAGGGGTATTGCACCTCAACCCAGAGGTGTGATATTCCACTCCCGGGTAAGGAAGGAGTGTGGAACTGAGCTCAGATAGACTGCATGCACTACATACATCCCATTCCAGAGGAGCAGGCCGACGGTACTCCCACTTAGAAATGTGCAGGTACAACCGAGCCTGTTCCTGGCTGGAGTGGGAGGGGGGTGGTACATCCCATGTAGTGTAGGGGCAGATAGGGGGAGCAGTCTGGGTAGTGATAGGAGCTCATTGGGTGCTGGTCACCTGAGCTCACACATAGAGGGATATATAAGGAGGGCACCAACCTAGATCAGGGTCAGACGCTGAGAACAAGTCAGTTGGAGAGGAGAGAGAAGGAAACAGCAGCCCTGGAGAGAGAGAGAGTGGAGCAGAGAAAGACCCAGAGGGGGAAGACTGAAGGGACCCAAGAACCCAAATTAGAGCACCGGGTGAGGAGTCAGCAAGAGGGTACCGGAACCCAAGCTGGTGGGGGTAAAGACATTCCCCAGCCAGAGACCGGAGACCGTGGGCAGTGTCTGTCACGGTCACCCACCACATTCACCCCGAAGGCACACCACATGAAGGGTCAGGGAACCCAGGGCCAAGGGTGTCCCAAAAGAAGGCCCGAGGGAGCTGGACCTAGGTGAATCACTGGTGGGGACGGCTGAAGAAAGGACAGAGGGAGAGCTCAGGGCCACGCTCTGGACTTGTTTGGGGGTTGGCCGGATCCAGGACCTGGTGGACGCAGCACGGCTCGGGTGGTCACTAGCAGCTGGAGTGACCAGTACAACATCAGCAGTAAGTAAACACCCTTAACTGCACAACCCGAGTCTGTCTTCATTGCCGGCTGCATCGCACCACCACAACCCCCATCCTCTGCGCCTGTCCCCTCTGAGGCTATACCCCTCCCGTTGGGGGTTATCTCACCAAGCTGCGCACCCACCATCAGCCTCAGCGGACCCTGCAGCAGCGGCGGCCACAGTGACCGCATCACAACGGGTGGCGTAGTCGACACAAAAGAACTTTAGTAACATCTGTAAAGCTGCCACATAACACTTAGCTTGACGCCCTGGGCACGGGACCGGGTCACAGCCGCTCGGAGACTACAACCCCCCATCTGATCCGGTGCCGGGTATTCCCCTCAAAAAGGAATATGTCCCAGGGGGCGCGTCAACTTTGGCGTAGTCGGCAGGATTACGTGCCCGCAACACCCGGGTACTGCGTGCCTGAAGAAAAGTGCAAGTTTACCTCAGGAGGAAGTCTCCCGCCGGTTCCGGAGGGTCCACGCCATCAGACTCCATCACCAGTCGTTTCCCGCCGATTGTCCGCCATTTCCAGCTTGTTCCCGCCATCTGCCGAGTTTCCCGCCACTGGGAAGCGATTCCCGCCAAAACCGCAGATTTCCCGCCTTGGAAGAGCAGCGGACGCCATTATGGGCGTGCCAAAGGAGGGCAAGAGGCCACCTCCCATCGTGGGCCGGGACAGAAAATGGCGCCAAAAGTGGAAACCGCCCCCACCAACAGAGACTGTGATGCTGGAGGTGTCTGTCAGCGTGAAAGAACTCCCCCTGGAGCTGACAGTCACCGAGTTGCCCCGGGACCGCCCTCGAAGTGGGAGGAGACGAAAGAGAAGAGAAAAGATGGGTGTCGCTTGGAGCGGTCTGGAGCGAGCGCACCCGGAGGCAAGAGGTCTAACAAGGAGTAGCGGAGGAGCTCACCCGGAGATGGAAAGAAAGCAGAACAGCACCGGCCCGCTGGCCAGGAGTCTGCTAGAGACCGAGGAAGGAGGGCAGAGCAGCACCGGCCCGCTGGCCAGGAGCCTGCCGGAAGCAGAGCAGAGCAGCACCGACCCGATGGTCAGGAGCCTGCTAGAGTCCACAACCCCGCTAGGTCTAGCGGAGATCCTAGCGCAGCTCCCCCGAGACCGGGAGTGTGCACAAACTGCCCTGGAGGGCCTCGCAAGGAGGATGGCCCGGGTACAGCGCGAGATACTGGCGGAGTGGGGCCGGGAGATGACCCAGCAAGCAAAGACCAGTCAACGGAGCACGCTACCCTGGAAGAGGAAGCAGACCGCCTCTGAGGATGGCGCAGGAGGACCCAAGGCCGGAGACGGCGCCGAGGAGGGAGCCGAACGCATGGAGGCAGGTAAAGGGGACGCCTATACCCCAAGCCGTGACACCGCTTACCTGCCCCAGCTCCCCGTCGCAGAGCCCGAAAGTCCCCCTGCTGTGCCCGTAGCCGCCAGGTCACCGCCATGGACTAGGCCCCGACCGGAAGCCGCCGCAGCGACCCCTGTGACGTCACGCGCCTCGATCCGGAGCGTGACAAAGCAGGAATTACCACCAGCCTGGTCGCAAGGCCTAGTACCCCCGGGCGCCGCACCACCAACAGCGCCCCCTACCTCCGCGGAGCCTCCGGCCTGGCCGCAAGGCCAGGTAGCCCAGGGCGCCGCCGTCCTTACGGTGCCCTTTACCTTCCAGATACCCCAGGCCTGGCCGCAAGGCCCGGGCAACCCGGGCGCCACCACCACCGCGCCCATAAGACCAAGAGTGCCGCATCTGGGAGAGGACCCGGACGGGTCTGAAGAAACATCATATCAAGAAAGAGCAGGAGGAAGACGCCGTTGAGTGCGGCAGAGCAAGTGATGTAAATAGTTACCCAATCGGGGTATAAAGGAGCTGAAACTGGAACTGCTGTTGCTGCTAAAATAGTCCCCGTTGGGACCAGTGAACTGTTTACCCGTTAACCCCTTCATCCTACAGGCTGAGGACTGTGAGCAGCCATTCCCTACCCTCTACCTGGCCGAGGACTGAGAGCGGCCAACTTTCAACTTTCCCTGTATATAGTTGCGCGTCCTAAAGCGCCCCCTACCGGTTTTATAGAAAACCAGATTTTCTAAGAGACTGTCGCACTTTTCCCGGACACACGTTGCACAGTGTCCGGAGGAGGAACCAGAGACAAGAGAAGTCTACGAGAATGTTTATATAAAAAGTTTTATATATATATAATGTTTATATGTTTTATATGTTCATATAAAAATTTTGTATGTTTTGGTGTTTTATGTCTTACAGCCCGAGGACGTGCTGTGATTTACCAGGGGGGAATGTAGCACCCTGAGGATTCGGCTGCTACAGGGGTATTGCACCTCAACCCAGAGGTGTGATATTCCACTCCCGGGTAAGGAAGGAGTGTGGAACTGAGCTCAGATAGACTGCATGCACTACATACATCCCATTCCAGAGGAGCAGGCCGACGGTACTCCCACTTAGAAATGTGCAGGTACAACCGAGCCTGTTCCTGGCTGGAGTGGGAGGGGGGTGGTACATCCCATGTAGTGTAGGGGCAGATAGGGGGAGCAGTCTGGGTAGTGATAGGAGCTCATTGGGTGCTGGTCACCTGAGCTCACACATAGAGGGATATATAAGGAGGGCACCAACCTAGATCAGGGTCAGACGCTGAGAACAAGTCAGTTGGAGAGGAGAGAGAAGGAAACAGCAGCCCTGGAGAGAGAGAGAGTGGAGCAGAGAAAGACCCAGAGGGGGAAGACTGAAGGGACCCAAGAACCCAAATTAGAGCACCGGGTGAGGAGTCAGCAAGAGGGTACCGGAACCCAAGCTGGTGGGGGTAAAGACATTCCCCAGCCAGAGACCGGAGACCGTGGGCAGTGTCTGTCACGGTCACCCACCACATTCACCCCGAAGGCACACCACATGAAGGGTCGGGGAACCCAGGGCCAAGGGTGTCCCAAAAGAAGGCCCGAGGGAGCTGGACCTAGGTGAATCACTGGTGGGGACGGCTGAAGAAAGGACAGAGGGAGAGCTCAGGGCCACGCTCTGGACTTGTTTGGGGGTTGGCCGGATCCAGGACCTGGTGGACGCAGCACGGCTCGGGTGGTCACTAGCAGCTGGAGTGACCAGTACAACATCAGCAGTAAGTAAACACCCTTAACTGCACAACCCGAGTCTGTCTTCATTGCCGGCTGCATCGCACCACCACAACCCCCATCCTCTGCGCCTGTCCCCTCTGAGGCTATACCCCTCCCGTTGGGGGTTATCTCACCAAGCTGCGCACCCACCATCAGCCTCAGCGGACCCTGCAGCAGCGGCGGCCACAGTGACCGCATCACAACGGGTGGCGTAGTCGACACAAAAGAACTTTAGTAACATCTGTAAAGCTGCCACATAACACTTAGCTTGACGCCCTGGGCACGGGACCGGGTCACAGCCGCTCGGAGACTACAACCCCCCATCTGATCCGGTGCCGGGTATTCCCCTCAAAAAGGAATATGTCCCAGGGGGCGCGTCATGGGACTTGGTCTATTAGTCCATCTATACTGACCTCCATCAGGTTGCAAATTGAATATAATTTTTTTCTGCATCTAGCTCTGAAAAAATACTTGGACTTCTAGCAGTGTGTGGCACAAGTTCTATTAGTCCATCTATACTGACCTCCATCAGGTTGCAAATTGAATATAATTTTTTCTGTATCTAGCTCTGAAAAAACATTTGGGCTTCTAGCAGCATGTGGGACTTGGTCTATTAGTCCATCTATACTGACCTCCATCAGGTTGCAAATAGAATATAATTTTTTTCTGCATCTAGCTCTGAAAAAATATTTGGGCTTCTAGCAGTGTGTGGGACTTGGTCTATTAGTCCATCTATACTGACCTCCATCAGGTTGCAAATTGAATATAATTTTTTTCTGCATCTAGCTCTGAAAAAATATTTGGGCTTCTAGCAGTGTGTGGGACTTGGTCTATTAGTCCATCTATACTGACCTCCATCAGGTTGCAAATAGAATATAATTTTTTTCTGCATCTAGCTCTGAAAAAATATTTGGGCTTCTAGCAGTGTGTGGGACTTGGTCTATTAGTTCATCTATACTGACCTCCATCAGGTTGCAAATTGAATATAATATTTTTCTGCATCTAGCTCTGAAAAAATATTTGGGCTTCTAGCAGTGTGTGGGACTTGGTCTATTAGTCCATCTGTACTGACCTCCATCAGGTTGCAAATTGAATATAATTTTTTTCTGCATCTAGCTCTGAAAAAATATTTGGGCTTCTAGCAGTGTGTGGGACTTGGTCTATTAGTCCATCTATACTGACCTCCATCAGGTTGCAAATTGAATATAATTTTTTTCTGCATCTAACCCAGCCAATAGTTTTGGCCTAATACCACAGGTTGGCCACTCAGCTCTGCTCGGTTCCCATCCATTGTTTTTTTGTGCAAACAACTCCAGAGTTGTGAATTAGTTAACCACCAAAATGAGTGGAAAAAGGCCTGCTGCTGGTGGAAAGGGGAATAAGCGTGTTGGGAAGGGGAAAAAAGGTTGTGTCCGTGAGGTAGGTGTTAAAGCAACAGTAACATCTGCAGAAGAAAGACCATCGTCCAGCCAAACTAAAAGGTCTACTTCTTTTAGCAGACAATGTGATAAGATCAATTTCTTACGGCCACGCCAATCGCTACAAATTCCAGATGAGGCACAAAAACAGCAGGTACTTCAACGGATATCAAGTTCTCCTTTAAGTGGGCTCTCCTCCACATCAACTTCAACATCACAAATACTCAAGTCCTCAAAGGTGTCACCCCAATCGCACTTGCTTCCTCACAGCTCCCAAATCTCCAGCTGCCCGTCTGAGTATGAGGTAGAACAGATGGTTGAGTCTGCAGAGCTGTTTACTCATACTATAGCCTGGGAATCAGAAGTAGGCTTCAGCGCTTCTGTGAATCCAGACGAGGAAATGATCTGCACTGATGCCCAGAATCTTTATGAGTCGGATCCAGGACCAGACGCTGAAGGTTCTGACCATAATGTAGACCCTCATTCCCAAACTGTAACTACTGTTGGTGGAGACAATGAGGAAGACGATGATGAGACTCAAATACCTGATTGGAGCGACAACTTTAGTTTTTTGTCAGGGCAGGAACAGGTTGGCTCTGAGGACGACGGGTGTGATAACGCACAGGGTGATGATGATGAGGTTGGAGATCCCACTTACTGTCAACCCACAGTCAGCCAAGAGATGAGGTCAGCAGAGGAGGTGGAGGAGAATGCTAGTGACGATGAGGTCAGGTTGCGCCTTCCTGGACAGAGACGTAGTACTGGAAGCACGTCAACAACTGCATCCTCAAACACAACTCTGCCTCTCACCACAAGTCGTGGTGGCTCTTCAGGTCGCATGGGTGCTAAGCCTTGCATAGCCTGGGCATTTTTTCAGATTGATAAAGATGACCCAACTCGTGTTATCTGTAACATTTGTCAGCAAAAGCTAAGTAGAGGCCAAAAAATACTTAGTTTGAGTACTTCATGCATGAACCGGCACATGGACGTGAAGCATAAGTTGCAGTGGGAAGCTCACTGTGCTACAATGCGGCCTAGCCGGCTGGGCCAGCCACCGTCTGCCATATCTTGTGCATCCGCGGCCTCTTTTTTTTTAATATCTCTGTGACTGGGGGGACAGCAGTCACACCTGTTTTGGGACGCAGACCTGCCACCTCTTTACCCGCAACAGCCAGCGTGATTGGCAGGTCATCATTTTCTTTGGAGTTGGTAACACCAGCTGGTGTTGAGCGCTGTCCGACATCGATAGCACCACCTTTGGATCAAGGCAAACTAACATGTCCGCCTGCATCTTCCTCACAGACCGGCAGTTTGCCGGGGACACCCTTATCAACCCCGTCTAAGCACAATAGCCAGCCCTCGGTCCCTCAGATGTGGACAAGTAAAAGACCATTTCCTCCTAGCCATGAGAAAGCTAAGAGGTTGAATTTCACCATCTGCAAGCTCTTGGCTACAGAAATGCTGCCTTTCCGCCTGGTGGACACAGAGGATTTTCGAGACCTTATGTCCGTCGCAGTGCCCCAGTACCAGATGCCCAGTCGGCACTACTTCTCAAAGAAAGGTGTGCCTGCGCTCCACCAGCATGTCGCACACAACATCACCGCTTCTTTGAGAAACTCTGTGTGTGACAGGGTGCATTTCACCACAGACACTTGGACGAGTAGGCATGGACAGGGGCGTTACATGTCGCTGACTGGGCACTGGGTAACTATGGTGACAGCAGGACAAGGGGCTGCTGTCCAAGTCTTGCCGTCCCCATGAGTTGTGCGTCAATCCTCTTTATCTCAAAGTTCCTCTACTGCTTCTGCCTCCTCAACCTCCTCTCGGTCCTCCACCTGCACCCAAGCCTGTCTGGTCATGCCACAAGCTTTCTAACTGCGCAGAAGTAATCCTGCACACCTCCTTACTATGCTGGCAGTATGGCTCAACGTCATCAGGCAGTTTTTACTTTGAAATGTCTGGGAAATGTGAGTCACACAGCTGAGGAGTTGTGGTCAGCTCTGGAGAACCAATTTCATGAATGGTTGTCTCCACTGGACCTGAAACCAGGGAAGGCCGTGTGCGACAATGCTGCAAACCTGGGTGCGGCCCTTCGCCGGGTCAATGTCACACACGTTGTCACGGGTGTGTTGCCACGAAGATCGTCACGAGTACACAGCCTGACTTCTCGCAGCTGACTTGTTGGTGCTTTGTGTTTTCTCGGCAGTGTAGGAGTTAATTCTCTCTCTCTCTGGGCTAGCTGAGGTCCAGCCTCGCCCAGCTGCAATCAATGCTTCTTTAGTGAGACTCCTTTATATTCCTGCAGGTCTGTTTGGGAGGTGTCGGTGAAAGCTTTTTATTCAGACTTACAGAGCGGATCGTGGTGTTTGGAGTTGCTGAGATAAGTGTATTTGGAAGTGTGTTTTCCCTTTCCTCGCTTTATCATTTATCTCCTTTCCCGTTGGTGTTCCCTCTGTTGTAGTTGTTTAGAAGTTGTATGCAAGGTGGTTTTGGTTTTTCCCTTGTACTGTCTCGTTCGTCTAAATACTGTGTGTGGGCATATTATTTCGGGTTCCCTATTGTTGTGATCGGGGTCCTTCTCAGGACTAGATTACTTAGGTGCAGGGATCCTCAGAAGGTAGGGGTTACGCTGGCGGCCTGGACCTCTGTACCTTTAACAGTACCTCCAGGATGAGGGATTAGTCAGGGCCCCAGCTTAGGGTCAGCTTAGGCCCCCTACCTCCAGTATTCTGTGACAGTGTGACATTTTCACCGACCATCTTAGTTTTTCTCCAGCTACCATGGATCCAGTAGCCGGTCTAGCTCGGCAGTTGCAGAGTTTGTCCATGGGGCTGGCGGACGTTAGGTCCAAGGTTTTGCATCCTCTGGAGCAAGCCGGACCAGAACCTAAAGTAGCTCTCCCTGACAGGTTCACTGGGGGGCGGGACAAGTTTTTTGTTTTCCGGGAGGCATGCAAATTGTACTTTCGGCTGCGGCCTCGGTCATCGGGCAGTGAAGAACAAAGGGTGGGAATTGTCATCTCGCTCCTACAAGGGGACCCACAATCTTGGGCGTTCTCTCTTCCCCCAAGCTCCCCGGTTCTCCAGTCAGTGGATAGGTTTTTCGCTGCTCTGGGACTCGTATATGATGACCCAGATCGGATCTCCCTTGCTGAGTCTAAGTTACGTAGGATTCAGCAGGGAGATCGTCCGGCGGAGGAATTCTGTTCGGAGTTCCGTAGGTGGGCCACGGACACCCAGTGGAATGACCCGGCTCTTAGGATCCAGTTTTGTCATGGTTTATCCGACAAATTACAGGATGTGTTGGCACAGTATGACTCTCCCGCGTCACTGGAAGCCGCTATGGCCCTTGCTATTCGCGTTGACAGACGGCTTCGGGAGAGGTGCGGGATAACTCTACCCCCTGTAATGTCTCCACCTCCTACAAGGTCCCCTCATATGGTGGTTCCCCTGGTCAGTCCGGAGGAGCCTATGCAATTAGGAGGGACATCATTTCGGGGAAGGGGACCGGTGGTGCGCCATAAGACAGGAAGGTGTTTTCTCTGCGGGAAAAAGGGACATTTTATTGGGGGGTGTCCATCCCGTCCCTTGCAGAGTAAAGAGTCGTCGAAAAAACTGTTGATCCCAGGTTGTGTGGTGGACGGCAATCTGGGAGTAGGTATTTCGTCCCTAGGTTCGTCTCAGTTTCTCGTACCGGCGGAGGTGGTGGTGGGTACGAGAACTGAGAGGATATCTGTTCTTCTGGATAGTGGGGCCGGGGCTAATCTGGTTGATGCTCGGTTTGCCCGGGTTCAAGGTATGCGATTGAGTGAGTTGGCTAAACCCATCCCCATATTCTCGATCGATGCCAGACCTCTCGGTCAGGGAAGTTTTTTGCAAGCTGTGCATGGCGTAAAACTTCAAGTGGGGGCAATACATAAAGAACTGTTGTCTTGCTACGTGTTGGAGGGTCTTCCCACTCCTATAGTGTTGGGCCTTCCTTGGTTAGCTAAGCATAACCCGGTTATTAATTGGCAAACCAGAGAGATAAGCCAATGGAGTAAATTCTGTAATAAAAACTGCATGAACACGGTCATCGGTGCGGTTACTCCTTGGGTCTTACCTCCATTTCTGGCGGACTTTGAGGATGTATTCTCGGAGAATGGGTGTCAGGAACTACCTCCTCATCGCGTGTATGACTGTTCTGTAAAACTGCTCCCTGAGGCCAAGTTACCTAAAGCTAGGTTGTATAACCTTTCTGGTCCTGAGAGGCAGGCCATGAAGGATTATATTTCTGAAAGTCTGGCTAAGGGGCATATTAGACCTTCATCTTCTCCGGTGGCCGCGGGGTTCTTCTTTGTTAAGAAGAAAGATGGAGGCCTACGCCCTTGCCTGGATTTCCGTGAACTTAATCGGATTACGGTCCGAGATCCGTATCCGCTCCCACTTATTCCCGATCTCTTTAATCAGATCGTGGGCGCCAAATGGTTCTCTAAGTTGGATCTCAGGGGGGCGTACAATCTGATTAGGATGAAGGAGGGGGATGAGTGGAAGACGGCTTTTAACACTCCGGAGGGGCATTATGAGAACCTTGTCATGCCATTCGGTCTGACTAATGCCCCGGCGGTGTTTCAACACTTTGTTAATGATATTTTTCGCCACCTGGTGGGACAGTTTGTTGTCATATATCTGGATGATATCTTAATTTACTCGCCGGATCTGGTGTCTCATCAGGAGCACGTTAGACAGGTGTTACAGATCTTGCGGGATAATAAACTGTATGCCAAGTGGGAAAAGTGTGTGTTCGCCGTACAGGAACTCCAGTTTTTAGGCTTCCTGGTTTCAGCGTCCGGTTTTCGTATGGACCCTGGGAAAGTGCGGGCAGTTCTTGAGTGGGATCGGCCGGAGAATCTTAAGGCACTACAACGTTTCCTGGGGTTTGCTAACTATTACCGGAAGTTCATTCGTAATTTCTCGTCCATGGTTAAGCCTCTCACAGACATGACTAAAAAGGGGACGGATTTTTCTAGGTGGTCTGACAAGGCTTGTCAAGCATTCTCCTCCTTGAAAAAATGTTTTGCCTCGGCACCCATACTCATTCAACCTGATGCGTCACAGCCATTCATTGTAGAGGTAGACGCTTCCGAGGTAGGGGTGGGAGCAGTATTGTCACAGGGTTCGTCCCCTGGTAAGTGGCATCCGTGCGCCTTTTTCTCTAAAAAATTGTCGTCCGCTGAGAGGAATTACGATGTCGGCAATAGGGAACTCTTGGCCATTAAGTTAGCTTTTGAGGAGTGGCGCCATTTTTTGGAGGGGGCAGTTCATCCGGTCACCATCATCACCGATCACAAGAACCTGCTATATCTGGAGTCCGCTAAACGTCTGAATCCCAGACAAGCTAGGTGGTCATTGTTTTTTACCAGGTTTAATTTCGTCGTTACATATCGTCCTGGGTCTAAAAATGTAAAGGCGGATGCCTTATCTCGTAGTTTCCCTGGGGCCGGGAATACGGACGACCCGATTCCTATTCTTCAGGAGGGGGTGGTGGTTTCGGCAGTATGCTCTGAGCTGGAGGAGGAGATATTGGAGGCTCAGGGAGACGCCCCTGTTGGACCTCCGGGGAGACTGTTCGTTCCAGATCAGTTGCGACAAAAGGTGATCGAGGCACACCATAACTCAGTTTTTGCAGGACACCCGGGGAGTAAAGCAACTGTGGATCTCCTCTCGCGTCGGTTTTGGTGGCCTAACTTACATAAAGAGGTGGTAACTTTTGTCGCGTCCTGTGGGGTTTGTGCGCGCTCTAAGACCTCACATACCCGTCCGTCTGGGGCCCTCTTACCTTTGAAGATCCCGGAGCGTCCTTGGACTCATCTGTCTATGGACTTTATTACTGACCTCCCTCCGTCTTCGGGTAAAACGGTCATACTCGTTGTAGTGGACAGGTTCAGCAAGATGGCACATTTTATCGCTCTTCCGGCTCTCCCTAATGCTAAAACTCTTGCGCAGGTGTTCATTGGGGAGATTGTGAGGCTTCACGGGGTACCCTCCGAGGTGGTGTCTGATCGGGGGTCTCAGTTTGTGTCCAAGTTCTGGAAGGCGTTTTGTGCACGGCGGGGGATGCATTTGTCATTCTCGTCGGCTTTTCATCCTCAGACCAATGGTCAGACGGAACGTATGAACCAGAGCTTGGAGACATATCTTCGGTGTTTTGTGTCAGAGAACCAGGAGGACTGGGCTTCTTTCTTACCTCTGGCAGAGTTTGCTCTCAATAATAGGCGGAGCGAGTCCACTGGTAAGTCCCCGTTTTTTGGGGCATATGGTTTTCACCCCCAGTTTTGTACTTTCAGTAGGGGGGGCTCTTCGGGGGTTCCGGAGGAGGAACGATTTTCCTCATCTCTCGCTTCAGTATGGAGAGGGGTGCTGAAGAATCTGAATACTATGGGGAACCGATACAAACGTATGGCTGATAGGAGGAGAGTGTCTGGTCCGGACCTAAGTGTGAACGATCAGGTATGGTTGTCTACCAGGAATATTAAACTTAAGGTTCCCTCCTGGAAACTGGGTCCCAGGTTCATCGGGCCGTACAGAATCAGTTCTGTTATTAATCCGGTGGCATTCCGTCTTGACCTCCCCCCTACGTTTAAAATTCACAACGTGTTTCACAGATCATTGCTTAAGAGGTATGTGGCGCCGGTGGTACCGTCACCTTTACCTCCCCCTCCTGTGGTTGTCAATGGTAACTTGGAGTTCCAGGTATCGAGGGTCATTGATTCACGCTTTAATCGCCGGTCCCTTCAGTACTTGGTTCATTGGAAGGGGTATGGTCCTGAGGAGAGGATGTGGGTTCCTGCGTCGGATATTAACGCAGACCGATTAGTTCGGGCCTTCCACACGACTCACCCGGATAAACCTGGCCCTGAGGGTCCAGAGGCCCCTCGTAGAAGGGGGGGTACTGTCACGGGTGTGTTGCCACGAAGATCGTCACGAGTACACAGCCTGACTTCTCGCAGCTGACTTGTTGGTGCTTTGTGTTTTCTCGGCAGTGTAGGAGTTAATTCTCTCTCTCTCTGGGCTAGCTGAGGTCCAGCCTCGCCCAGCTGCAATCAATGCTTCTTTAGTGAGACTCCTTTATATTCCTGCAGGTCTGTTTGGGAGGTGTCGGTGAAAGCTTTTCATTCAGACTTACAGAGCGGATCGTGGTGTTTGGAGTTGCTGAGATAAGTGTATTTGGAAGTGTGTTTTCCCTTTCCTCGCTTTATCATTTATCTCCTTTCCCGTTGGTGTTCCCTCTGTTGTAGTTGTTTAGAAGTTGTATGCAAGGTGGTTTTGGTTTTTCCCTTGTACTGTCTCGTTCGTCTAAATACTGTGTGTGGGCATATTATTTCGGGTTCCCTATTGTTGTGATCGGGGTCCTTCTCAGGACTAGATTACTTAGGTGCAGGGATCCTCAGAAGGTAGGGGTTACGCTGGCGGCCTGGACCTCTGTACCTTTAACAGTACCTCCAGGATGAGGGATTAGTCAGGGCCCCAGCTTAGGGTCAGCTTAGGCCCCCTACCTCCAGTATTCTGTGACAGTGTGACACACGTGCCTTGTATGGCTCACGTGTTGAACCTGGTTGTCCAGCAATTTTTAGCCCACTATCCCGGACTAGATGGCCTTCTGCAGAGGGCACGGTCGCTGTGTGCTCACTTCCGCCGTTCGCATCCCGCAGCTCAGCGACTTACATCTCTACAGAAGTCGTTGGGCCTGCCACATCACCGGCTAAAATGCAATGTGCCTACCCGGTGGAATTCAACTGTGCACATGTTGCAGCGACTGTGGCAGCACCGACAACCCCTGGAGCAATACGTTCTGATGTATAGCCTGGGCCAACGAGATCCAGAGGTGGGGCAAATCACGCTGGAGGAGTGGTCTCAGATCAGGGACCTATGCACCCTTCTGCACAGTTTTGAAATGGCGACGAAGATGTTTAGTACTGACGATGCCATTATCAGCATGACTATTCCGGTGATTTACATGCTGGAGCACATGTTAAACAGAATTCGGAGTCAGGTGGTGGCACAAGAGGAGGTGGAGGAAGTAGAGGAGGAGGAGTTGTATGCGGAAGGGCTAACAACTGCAAGGTCCAGACGGTCGGCAGCACCAAGGCGGCAGGCATGTGAGGGTGGGGGAGATGGTTTTACCAGGGCACATGGTAGAAGCCAAACTAGTGAGGAAGGTGCAGGAGCCCAGGAAGAAGTGGAGGACGAACTGATGGAAGACTCATCAGATGAGTGAGACCTTGATCACATTTCTGTTGTGCGAGGTTGGGAGGAGAGGACAGAGGAAGGAAGCATGATTGTTACCTAGCCACCAACACAACAGGGACTTGGTGCTCCTGGATGCGCAAGACACATGAGTGCCTTCTTGCTGCACTACCTGCAACATGACCCTCGAATTGTGAGAATTAGAAATAATCCTGACTACTGGGTTGCCACACTGTTAGATCCCCGGTACAAAAGTAAATTTGCAGAAATTATTCCTGCCATAGAAAGGGATGCACGCATGCAGGAGTATCAGCAGAGACTGTTGCAGAATCTTACATGTACTTTTCCACAAAACACCAGTGGTGCACGTAGTGAATCTCACAGTTCCAACTTGCCCACCATGGGACCGTCGAGTGTTCAGCACTCAAACCGTAACAGAAACACAGTATCTGCTGGTAACATAAATTTTGCAGAATCATTTCACCACTTTTTTAGCCCATCCTTTGCAAGGCCACGGGAGACAAGAAGTCTGACACATAGTCAACGCCTAGAGACGATGGTACAGGAGTTTCTCCAAGTAAACATTGAAGCCATGACTGTGTCACTGAACCTTTGCTCTTTTTGGGTTTCCAATCTGGATAAATGGCCGGAGCTAGCCACTTACGCCTTGGAGATCTTGTCATGCCCCGCAGCCAGCGTTCTGTCTGAACGTGTGTTCAGCGCTGCTGGTGGTGTGCTGACAGATAAGCGCACGCGGCTCTCCACTGATAATGTAGACAGACTCACGTTCATAAAGATGAACAAATCATGGATCCGAAACGACTTTTCTACCCCTGTGTCATCCTGGGGAGAGTAAAAGCTTGATGATTGGTTAAAATCACCTCACCAACCATTTTAAGATTTCAAATTACTAACCATGTTTATCTGTATCTTGGCTGGAAAATAATTTGGGCTTTGTAGCAGTGTGCAGCACTGATTCTATTAGGCCATCTATACTAAGCTCCACCAGATTTAAAATTACTAATCATGTTTATCTGTATCTTGGCTGGAAAATAATTTGGGCTTTGTAGCAGTGTGCAGTACTGATTCTATTAGGCCATCAATACTAAGCTCCACTAGATTTAAAATTAATAATAATTTTTAGCTGCATCTAGCCCGGAAAATAATTTTGGGGCTCCGAGATGCGCAAGACACATAAGTGCCTTCTTGCTGCACTACCTGCAACATGACCCTCAGATTCTCAGAATTTGAAGTAATCCTGACTACTGGGTTGCCACACTCTTAGATCCCCCACACTCTTTGATCAACCTTTTCATTTTAATAAAGACCAAAAAAATGGTCATTTTTGAAATTATAAGCCTTAGCAGGTTATTAGAAACTGAAATCAAACAGTTTTCAACTCAAAACTTTATTCTAGGTGATGTTACATTTGCACATAGGACCCCTTGTTCGAAAGGAGCTTCTGAACTCTTTCGTCCATTGAATTTGTCAGGTTTTGGATGGTTTCTGCTTCAATTGTTTTGCAAGAGGACAGAATACCCTCCCAGAGCTGTTGCTTAGATGTGAACTGCCTCCCGCCATCATAGACACTCCTTTTGATGATGCTCCAGAGGTTCTGAATGGGGTAGAGGTCAGGGGAGCATGGGGGTCACACCATAAGTTTGTCCCCTTTTATGCCCATATCAGCCAGAGATGCAGATGTGTCATGTGCAGCATGAGACTGTGCATTATCATGCATAAAAATGATCTTGCTGTGGAATACACGGTTCTTCTTCTTGAACCATGGCAGAAAGTGCTGTTTGAGAAACTCCACATACATTATGGAGTTCATCTTTACCCCTTCAGGGATCCTAAAGGGGCCAACAATCTCTCTCCCCATGATTCCAGCCCAAAACATTACTCCACCTCCTCCTTGTTGGCGCTGTAGCCGTGTTTGCGTGGGGTGTCCATCAACCAGCCATCCTCCACTCCATCCATCTGGACCATCGAGCGTTGCACGGCACTCATCCGTGAACAAAACAGTTTTGAAATCAGTCTTCATGTAATGTTTGGCCCACTGGAGCCGTTTCTGCTTGTGTGAAGTGGATAGAGGAGGTTGACAGGATGGCGTACGCACAGCTGCAAACCTCTGAAGGACCCTGCATCTTGCTGTTCGGGGGACATTGGAGGCACCAGCAGCTTCAAAAACTTGTCTGCTGCTATGACAAGGCTTTTTTGCCGCTGCTCTTTTAACCTAACGTAATTGCCTATAGGAAAGAGTCCTCAATTTGCCCTTATCAGCACGCACACGTGTGTACTGTGAATCAACTACATACTTCTTGATTGCCAAGACACTTCATCCTGATCATCGCACAATGTTGATTGTAGTCATGCCTTGACCTAAACACTCCACAATTTGTTGCTTCTCAGCAGCCGACACATCCTTTTTCTTTCCCATTTTGGCAGAAAATGTAGGCTGCTTAATAATGTGGGGCAGCCTTCTTAAGTAATCTGGCCTTTCATTGGACACACCTGCCAAACTAATTAGCACAGGTGTCTGCAATTGCTTACAGTGATATAAAGAGCCCTGACACACATCACCATCAATGAGTTTAACTGACAAACAAACAAATTCTTCCCTTATCACTCCTAAACACTTTTTGCATAATAATTTGGAACACAGTGTACATGTGCTTTTCCACAAAACACCAGTGGTTCACGTAGTGAATCTTACAGTTCTAACTTGCCAACCGTGGTCTGTATGGAGTTGTTCAATAAAGGGCCCAAAATTAAGATAACATAGACGGGAGAGGTCTCTATGAATAGGAATTCCTAAGTATTTGATACCCTGTGAGGGCCAGGCAAAGGGAAAGTTGGACTGGATGGAATCCTGTATGGATTTGGGGAGGGAGACATCAAGGGCCTCAGACTTCGCTCCATTGATTTTAAAATTTGACCATGTAACAAAGTCATCTATTTCAGCCATAACAGCAGGGATGGATATATGTGATTGAGTGATATATACTAGGACATCATCAGCAAATAGAGAGCACTTGTACTCGGTGCCTCCCACCTCAATCCACCTAATACTGGGGTTATGGCGAATTGATGAGAGCAGGTGCTCCGTCACTAGGATGTATTAGGGAGGGGACAGAGGACATCCCTGCCTTGTCCCATTGGTGATTATGAAAGGTGATGAAAATGTTCTGACGCGCCCCCTGGGCCTTGAGACACCCGGAGCCGGACCCTTTTTGGTGGATGCTGGTGGTTGTAGTCTCTGTGGCGGTGACCCGGTTCCGTGGCTCAGGGCGGTCAAACCAGTGGCGGAACTATTTATGTGGTTTTGATGTTTAAATGTCCGACTACTCCACCCATGGATTGCGGTCAGAGTGAACCGCCGTTGCAGGGCAGACCGCTGAGGCTGGTGTTGTGGGTGCAGCAGAGCGTAGCATAACTCCCCACGGGAGGAGTATAGCCTCAGGGCAGTGTATGCGGAGGATGGGGGTGATGGTGCAGGGCAGCAGCAGTAACGACACAGAGTCAGTGATGCAGTCCAGGGCCTTTACTCACAGTTCTTATTATCCAGACCACTTCTGAAGGTAACGGCTGCCCACGTCGTACTGTGCTCACCAGGTGAGGGGCTCAGACAACTCCCAGATAACTTTGGAGCGCTTCACAGGACCCCCTTTGTGTGTCCTTTGTCTGGCCTTCCTTACAAAACCTTCTGTCCGGCTGCCTCGGGCCTCCTCTTGGTAAACTTGGCGCCAGTTTCCCTGACCCTATGTGGTGCCTTCCTAGCGGGTGTAGCGAGGGGCTGCGCCACATAAAATGTCACAGCCTCCGGTTTCTAGCTGAGGGTCGTTTCCCGCCTCCACTAGTTTTGGGGACCGGTCTCCCCCTTTGGCCTGACCCCTCCACGGAGGTGGCTTCGGGCGTCCGGTGGTGACTCGCCCGTCCGCACCCCTGGGATCCCTTCATTCCTCGTTCCTGGAGCCTTCTCTGCTCCTCTTCTTTCCTTCTCCCTCTTCTAGGCCTGGGCCTCTGTTACTAGGCCCGCTTCCGGAGCAGAGCTCATGCAGAGCCCCTGCTCCCTGTCACTTCTGCTCAGACTTCTCTGCACTGAACTAAGATGGTGCCCACCTTTTATACTCCCTTCTCAATGCACCCAGGAACTGCTTCCTCCCTGCTCCTGCACTACAGGGTTCCCCTTCCTCAGTGTTCCCCCCCCCCACTCCAGCCAGGGACAGGGACTGTCGTGCCCATCTCAGGGGCATATTGGTCGCCCTGCCCCACGGCAATGTGGTGTAATGCATGCAGATGTCGGGTCCTGATCCACACTCCATCCTTACTTGAGGCATCTAGCCCAGGAAATACTTTGTGCCTAGTAGCAGTGTCTGCTAGTCAGCGGATTATCCCGGCTGTTAAGCAAGCTACACCACCTGTAGTTTGGACACTTCATTTTTTCAAAGGAAATGCTTCGGGACCACGGGATACTCAGTGAAGAGCATCAGGAGGCACCCCAAGGCATAGGGGCTGGGACTGGCGGTAGGACACCTTGCGGTGGAGAGCCGAGCTCGATCCTTAAAAAAGCTTTTTAACTGCAGCAGCTTTGGTGGACGCTACTGGAGCTGGAATTACGCGGCTGCTGGCATGAGACTTGCCGTCCAATAGATCCTTGTAATAGGATTTAAAGTGCATTCATTCAAATTAGAGAGACAATTTAAATTAAAAAGCTTAGAGCTGCCTTCACCACAGGGGGGCTCGCTCGACCCACAAGCGGACAGGCACCAGTATTGGGAGAGGGGGCTGGCCATCAGGGTCCACCGTGGCTCTGGCACAAACCCGGCGACACGTAGGTGGCACGGGCAGGAACGGACTGGCCGTGTCGGCTTCTCACTTTTTGGATTTTAGAAGGGCATGACATGCCTATATCTGTGTCTCCCCCTCCTTTTACTCCTCCACCTCTTTTCTTTTCGCATGACTATATGTACTTGTCACTTTTCCATGTGTTAGTTGTGTCTTCTGAGCAGTTTGTCAGCTTTTGGACACCTTTGAAGGTGTTTTCTATGTGTTTCTATGTGTTTTTGTTTGACTTCCATTGGTTTTAACGGTGTTCGAAGGTGTTCGACGAACAGTTCGACGAACAGTTCGGCGAACACACGGGTGTTCGACGAACCAAACCGAACTCGAACACTACGGGGGTGGCTCAACACTATTTATCAGACTTTCAGATAGGGGAAATGTCAGGGAGCGTTACGATTTCAGTTCCAGAGCGATTCGCCCGATGAGTCCTTGATATTTAGTCGTTTTCAGCCAATTTTCTGAATTTTTGAAAATTACACTTTTTTTTGAAAATATCCACTAAATGAGGGAATAATATGTGTGAGGGTACCCCAGGAGAGTTCCAAATGTGTGTGCGTAGAATCTATATCCCACGGGGGTAAAATTGAAAAAAGTTGAAAAAAAATTTTTTTTTTGGACTTAGTCATTTTTCCGGCGTTTATCAGACTTTCAGATAGGGGAAATGTCAGTGAGCGTTGCGATTTCAGTTCCAGAGCGATTCGCCCGATGAGTCCTTGATATTTAGTCGTTTTCAGACAATTTTCAGAATTTTTGAAAATTTCACTTTTTTTGTGAAAATATCCACTAAATGAGGGAATAATATGTGTGAGGGTACCCCAGGAGAGTTCCAAATGTGTGTGGGTAGAATATATATCCCACGAGGGTAAAGTTGAAAAAGTTGAAAAATTTTAAGACTTAGTCATTTTTCCGGCATTTATCAGTCTTTCTGATAGGGGAAATGTCAGTGAGCGTTCCGATTTCAGTTCCAGAGCGATTCGCCCAATGAGTCCTTGATATTTAGTCGTTTTCAGCCAATTTTCTGAATTTTTTAAAATTTCACTTTTTTGTGAAAATATCCACTAAATGAGGGAATTATATGTGTGAGGGTACCCCAGGAGAGTTCCAAATGTGTGTGGGTAGAATATATATCCCACGGGGGTAAAATTGAAAAAAGTTGGAATATTTTTTTTTTTTGGACTTAAGTCATTTTTCCTGCGTTTATCAGACTTTCAGATATGGTAAATATCAGTGAGCGTTCCGATTTCAGTTCCAGAGCGATTCGAACGATGAGTCCTTGATATTTAGTCGTTTTTATCAAATTTTCTGAATTTTTGAAAATTTCACTTTTTTGTGAAAATATCCACTAAATGAGGGAATAATATGTGTGAGGGTACCCCAGGAGAGTTCCAAATGTGTGTGGGTAGAATATATATCCCACGAGGGTAATATTGAAAAAAGTTGAACAATTTATTTTTTAGGACTTAGTCATTTTTCCGGCGTTTATCAGACTTTCAGATAGGGGAAATGTCAGTGAGCGTTCCGATTTCAGTTCCAGAGCGGTTCGCCCGATGAGTCCTTGATATTTAGTCGTTTTCAGACAATTTTCTGAATTTTTGAAAATTTCACTTTTTTTGTGAAAATATCCACTAAATGATGGAATAATATGTGTGAGGGTACCCCAGGAGAGTTCCAAATGTGTGTGGGTAGAATATATATCCCACGAGGGTAAAGTTGAAAAAAGTTGAAAAATTTTAAGACTTCGTCATTTTTCCGGCATTTATCAGCCTTTCTGATAGGGGAAATGTCAGTGAGCGTTCCGATTTCAGTTCCAGAGCGATTCGCCTGATGAGTACTTGATATTTAGACGTTTTCAGCCAATTTTCTGAATTTTTGAAAATTTCACTTTTTTGTGAAAATATCCACTAAATGGGGGAATAATATGTGTGAGGGTACCCCAGGAGAGTTCCAAATGTGTGTTGGTAGAAAATATATCCCACGGGGGTAAAATTGAAAAAGTTGAAAAAAAAATTTTTTTGGACTGTCATTTTTCTGGCATTTATCAGCCTTTCTGATAGGGGAAATGTCAGTGAGCGTTCCGATTTCAGTTCCAGACCGATTCGCCCGATGAGTCCTTGATATTTATTAATTTTCAGCCAATTTTCTGAATGTTTGAAAATTTCACTTTTTTGTGAAAATATCCACTAAATGAGGGAATAATATGTGTGAGGGTGCCCTAGGAGAGTTCCAAATGTGTGTGGGTAGAATATATATCCCACGGGGGTAAAATTGAAAAAAGTTAAAAAAAAATTTTTTTTTGTACTTAGTCATTTTTCCGGCGTTTATCAGACTTTCAGATAGGGGAAATGTCAGTGAGCGTTCCGATTTCAGTTCCAGAGCGATTCGCCTGATGAGTACTTGATATTTAGACGTTTTTAGCCAATTTTCTGAATTTTTGAAAATTTCACTTTTTTTTGAAAATATCCACTAAATGAGGGAATAATATGTTTGAGGATACCCCAGGAGAGTTCCAAATGTGTGTGGGAAGAATATATATCCCAAGGGGGTAAAATTAAAAATAGTTGAAGAAAAATTTTTTTTTGGACTTAGTCATTTTTCCGGCGTTTGTCAGACTTTCAGAAAGAGGAAATGTCAGTGAGCGTTCTGATTTCAGTTCCAGAGCGATTGGCCCGATGAGTCCTTGATATTCAGACGTTTTCAGCCAATTTTCTGAATTTTTGAAAATTATACTTTTTTGTGAAAATATCCACTAAATGAGGGAATAATATGTGTGAGGGTTCCCCAGGAGTGTTCCAAATGTGTGTGGGTAGAATATATATCCCATGGGGGTAAAATTGAAAAAAGTTGGAAAATATTTTTTTTTTAGACTTAAGTCATTTTTCCGGCGTTTATCAGACTTTCAGATAGGGGAAATGTCAGTGAGCGTTCCGATTCCAGTTCCAGAGCGATTCGAACGATGAGTCCTTGATATTTAGTAGTTTTCAGCCAATTTTCCGAATTTTTGAAAATTTCACTTTTTTGTGAAAATATCCACTAAATGAGGGAATAATATGTGTGAGGGTACCCCAGGAGAGTTCCAAATGTGTGTGGGTAGAATATATATCCCACGGGGGTAAAATTGAAAAAAGTTGGACATTTTTTTTTTCGGACTTAAGTCATTTTTCCGGCGTTTATCAGACTTTCAGATAGGGGAAATGTCAGTGAGCGTTCCGATTTCAGTTCCAGAGCGATTCTCCCAATGAGTCCTTGATATTTAGTAGTTTTCAGCCAATTTTCCGAATTTTTGAAAATTTCACTTTTTTGTGAAAATATCCACTAAATGAGGGAATAATATGTGTGAGGGTACCCCAGGAGAGTTCCAAATGTGTGTGGGTAGAATATATATCCCACGGGGGTAAAATTGAAAAAAGTTGGACATTTTTTTTTTCGGACTTAAGTCATTTTTCCGGCGTTTATCAGACTTTCAGATATGGGAAATGTCAGTGAGCGTTCCAATTTCAGTTCCAGTGCGATTCAAATGATGAGTCCTTGATATTTAGTCGTTTTCAGCCAATTTTCTGAATTTTTGAAAATTTCACTTTTTTTTGAAAATATCCACTAAATGAGGGAATAATATGTTTGAGGATACCCCAGGAGAGTTCCAAATGTGTGTGGGAAGAATATATATCCCAAGGGGGTAAAATTGAAAAAAGTTGAAAAAAAATTTTTTTTGGACTTATTAATTTTTCCTGCGTTTATCAGACTTTCAGATAGGGGAAATGTCAGTGAGCGTTCCGATTTCAGTTCCAGAGCAATTCGCCAGATGAGTCCTTCATATTTCGTCGTTTTCAGCCAATTTTCTGAATTTTTGAACATTTCACTTTTTTTGTGAAAATATCCACTAAATGAGGGAATAATATGTGTGAGGGTACCCCAGGAGAGTTCCAAATGTGTGTGGGTAGAATATATATCCCACTGGGGTAAAATTGAAAAAAGTTGAAAAAAAATTTATTTTGGACCCGGTCATTTTTCCGGCGTTTATCAAACTTTCAGATAGCGGAAATGTCAGTGAGCGTTCCGATTTCAGTTCCAGAGCGATTCGCCCGATGAGTCCTTCATATTTAGTCGCTTTCAGCCAATTTTCAGAATTTTTGAAAATTTCACTTTTTTGTAAAAATATCCACTAAATGAGGGAATAATATGTGTGAGGGTACCCCAGGAGAGTTCCAAATGTGTGTGGGTAGAATATATATCCCACTGGGTTAAAATTGAAAAAAGTTGAAAAAAAATTTATTTTGGACCTGGTCATTTTTCCGGCGTTTATCAAACTTTCAGATAGCGGAAATGTCAGTGAGCGTTCCGATTTCAGTTCCACAGCGATTCGTCCGATGAGTCCTTCATATTTAGTCGTTTTCAGCCAATTTTCAGAATTTTTGAAATTTTCACTTTTTTGTGAAAATATCCACTAAATGAGGGAATAATATGTGTGAGGGTACCCCAGGAGAGTTCCAAATGTGTGTGGGTAGAATATATATCCCATGGGGGTAAAATTGAAAAAAGTTGAAAAAATTTTTTTTTTGGACTTCGTCATTTTTCAGGCGTTCATCAGACTTTCAGATAGGGGAAATGTCAGTGAGCGTTCCGATTTCAGTTCCAGAGCGATTCATTCTTCCGATGAATCCTTCATATTTAGTCGTTTTCAGCCAATTTTCTGAATTTTTGAAAATTTCCCTTTTTTGTGAAAATATCCACTAAATGAGGGAATAATATGTGTGAGGGTACCCCAGGAGAGTTCCAAATGTGTGTGGGTAGAATATATATCCCATGAGGGTAAAATTAAAAAGAGTTGAAAAAAAATTTTTTTGGGACTTAGTCATCTTTCTGGCGTTTATCAGACTTTCAGATAAGGGAAATGTCAGTGAGCGTTCCGATTTCAGTTCCAGAGCAATTCGCCCGATGAGTCCCTCATATTTAGTCGCTTTCAGCCAATTTTCTGAATTTTTGAAAATTTCTCTTTTTTGTGAAAATGTCCACTAAATGAGGGAATAATATGTGTGAGGGTAACCTAGGAGAGTTCCAAATGTGTGTGGGTAGAATATATATCCCACGGGGGTAAAATTGAAAAAAACTTTTTTTGGACTTCGTCATTTTTCCGGCCTTTATCAGACTTTCAGATAAGGGAAATGTCAGTGAGCATTCCGATTTCAGTTCCAGAGCGATTCGCCCGATGAGTCCCTCATATTTAGTTGTTTTCAGCAAATTTCCAGAATTTCTGAAAATTTCACTTTTTTGTGAAAATATCCACTAAATGAGGGAATAATATGTGTGAGGGTACCCCAGGAGAGTTCCAAATGTGTGTGGGTAGAATATATATCCCACGGGGGTAAAATTGAAAAAAGTTGAAAAAAAAATTATTTTGGACCTGGTCATTTTTCCGGCGTTTATCAAACTTTCAGATAGCGGAAATGTCAGTGAGCGTTCCGATTTCAGTTCCAGAGCGATTCGCCCGATGAGTCCTTCATATTTAGTCGCTTTCAGCCAATTTTCAGAATTTTTGAAAATTTCACTTTTTTGTAAAAATATCCACTATATGAGGGAATAATATGTGTGAGGGTACCCCAGGAGAGTTCCAAATGTGGGTGGGTAGAATATATATCCCACTGGGTTAAAATTGAAAAAAGTTGAAAAAAAATTTATTTTGGACCTGGCCATTTTTCAGGCGTTTATCAAACTTTCAGATAGCGGAAATGTCAGTGAGCGTTCCGATTTCAGTTCCACAGCGATTCGTCCGATGAGTCCTTCATATTTAGTCGTTTTCAGCCAATTTTCAGAATTTTTGAAATTTTTACTTTTTTGTGAAAATATCCACTAAATGAGGGAATAATATGTGTGAGGGTACCCCAGGAGAGTTCCAAATGTGTGTGGGTAGAATATATATCCCATGGGGGTAAAATTGAAAAAAGTTGAAAAAATTTTTTTTTTGGACTTCGTCATTTTTCAGGCGTTTATCAGACTTTCAGATAGGGGAAATGTCAGTGAGCGTTCCGATTTCAGTTCCAGAGCGATTCGCCCGATGAGTCCTTCATATTTAGTTGTTTTCAGCCAATTTTCAGAATTTCTGAAAATTTCACTTTTTTGTGAAAATATCCACTAAATGAGGGAATAATATGTGTGAGGGTACGCCAGGAGAGTTCCAAATGTGTGTGGGTAGAATATATATCCCACGGGGGTAAAATTTAAAAAAAAATTTTTTTGGACCTCGTCATTTTTCTGGCGTTTATCAGACTTTCAGACAGCGGAAATGTCAGTCAGCATTCCGATTTCAGTTCCAGAGCGATTCGCTCGATGAGTCCTTCATATTTAGTGGTTTTCAGCCAATTTTCTGAATTTTTGAAAATTTCACTTTTTTGTGAAAATATCCACTAAATGAGGGAATAATATGTGTGAGGGTACCCCAGGAGAGTTCCAAATGTGTGTGGGTAGAATATATATCCATAGGGGTAAAATTGAAAAAAGTTGAGAAAAATTTTTTGGGGGACTTAGTCATTTTTCCGGCGTTTATCAGACTTTCAGATAGGGGAAATGTCAGTGAGCGTTCCGATTTCAGTTCCAGAGCGATTCATTCTTCCGATGAATCCTTCATATTTAGTCGTTTTCAGCCAATTTTCTGAATTTTTGAAAATTTCCCTTTTTTGTGAAAATATCCACTAAATGAGGGAATAATATGTGTGAGGGTACCCCAGGAGAGTTCCAAATGTGTGTGGGTAGAATATATATCCCATGAGGGTAAAATTAAAAAGAGTTGAAAAAAAATTTTTTTTGGACTTAGTCATTTTTCTGGCGTTTATCAGACTTTCAGATAAGGGAAATGTCAGTGAGCGTTCCGATTTCAGTTCCAGAGCAATTCGCCCGATGAGTCCCTCATATTTAGTCGCTTTCAGCCAATTTTCTGAATTTTTGAAAATTTCTCTTTTTTGTGAAAATATCCACTAAATGAGGGAATAATATGTGTGAGGGTAGCCCAGGAGAGTTTCAAATGTGTGTGGGTAGAATATATATCCCACGGGGGTAAAATTGAAAAAAGTTGAAAAAAATGATTTTTTTGGACTTAGTCATTTTTCTGGCGTTTATCAGACTTTCAGATAGGGGAAATGTCAGTGAGCGTTCCGATTTCAGTTCCAGAGTGATTCACCCAATGAGTCCTTCATATTTAGTCGTTTTCAGCCAATTTTCTGAATTTTTGAAAATTTCACTTTTTTGTGAAAATATCCACTAAATGAGGGAATAATATGTGTGAGGGTACCCCAGGAGAGTTCCAAATGTGTGTGGGTAGAATATATATCCATAGGGGTAAAATTGAAAAAAGTTGAAAAAAATTTTTTTGGGGACTTAGTCATTTTTCCGGCGTTTATCAGACTTTCAGATAGGGGAAATGTCAGTGAGCATTCCGATTTCAGTTCCAGAGCGATTCTCCCGATGAGTCCTTCATATTTAGTCGTTTTCAGACGATTTTCAGAATTTTTGAAAATTTCACTTTTTTGTGAAAATATCCACTAAATGAGGGAATAATATGTGTGAGGGTACCCCAGGAGAGTTCCAAATGTGTGTGGGTAGAATATATATCCCACGGGGGTAAAATTGAAAAAAGTTGAAAAAAAATTTTTTTTAGACTAAGTCATGTTTCCGGCGTTTATCAGACTTTCAGATAGTGGAAATGTCAGTGAGCATTCCGATTTCAGTTCCAGAGCGATTCGCCCAATGAGTCCTTCATATTTAGTCGTTTTCAGCCAATTTTCTGAATTTTTGAAAATTTCACTTTTTTGTGAAAATATCCGCTAAATGAGGGAATAATATGTGTGAGGGTACCCCAGGAGAGTTCCAAATGTTTGTGGGTAGAATATATATCCCACGGGGGTAAAATTGAAAAAAGTTGAAAACATTTTTTTGGGGGACTTAGTCATTTTTCCGGCGTTTATCAGACTTTCAGATAGGGGAAATGTCAGTGAGCGTTCCGGTTTCAGTTCCAAAGCGATTCCCCCGATGAGTCCTTCATATTTAGACGTTTTCAGCCAATTTTCTGAATTTTTGAAAATTTCCTTTTTTTGTGAAATTATCCACTAAATGAGGGAATAATATGTGTGAGGGTACCCCAGGAGAGTTCCAAATGTGTGTGGGTAGAATATATATCCATAGGGGTAAAATTGAAAAAAGTTGAAAAAAAATTTTTTTAGACTTAGTCATTTTTCCGGCGTTTATCAGACTTTCAGATAGGGGAAATGTCAGTGAGCATTCCGATTTCAGTTCCAGAGCGATTCGCCCGATGAGTCCTTCATATTTAGTCATTTTCAGCCAATTTTCAGAATTTTTGAAAATTTCACTTTTTTGTGAAAATTTCCACTAAATGAGGGAATAATACGTGTGAGGGTACCCCAGGAGAGTTTGCAATGTGTGTGGTTAGAATATATATCCCACGGGGGTAAAATTGAAAAAAGTTGAAAAAATTTTTTTTGGGACTTAAGTCATTTTTCCGGCGTTTATCAGATTTTCAGATAGGGGAAATGTCAGTGAGCATTCCGATTTCAGTTCCAGAGCGATTCACCCTATGAGTCCTTCATATTTAGTAGTTTTCAGCCAATTTTCTGAATTTTTGAAATTTTCACTTTTTTTGTGAAAATATCCACTAAATGAGGGAATAATGTGTGTGAGGGTACCCCAGGACAGTTCCAAATGTGTGTGGGTAGAATATATATCCCACGGGGGTAAAATTGAAAAAAGTTGAAAAAAATTTTTGTTCGATTAAGTCATTTTTCCGGCATGTATCAGACTTTCAGATTGGGGAAATGTCAGTGAGCGTTGCAATTTCAGTTCCAGAGCGATTCGCCCGATGAGTCCTTCATATTTAGTTGTTTTCAGCCAATTTTCAGAATTTTTGAAAATTTCACTTTTTTGTGAAAATTTCCACTAAATGAGGGAATAATACGTGTTAGGGTACCCCAGGAGAGTTTGAAATGTGTGCGGTTAGAATATATATCCCATGGGGGTAAAATTGAAAAAAGTTGAAAAATTTTTTTTGGTGGACTTAGTCATTTTTCCGGCATTTATCAAACTTTCAGATAGGGGAAATGTCAGTGAGCATTCCGATTTCAGTTCCAGAGCGATTCTCCCGATGAGTCCTTGATATTTAGTCGTTTTCAGCCAATTTTCAGAGTATTTGAAAATTTCACGTCTTTGTGAAAATATCGACAAAATGAGGGAATAATATGTGTGAGGGTACCCCAGGAGAGTTCCAAATGTGTGTGGGTAGAATATATATCCCACGGGGGTAAAATTGAAAAAAGTTGAAAACATTTTTTGGGGGGACTTAGTCATTTTTCCGGCGTTTATCAGACTTTCAGATAGAGGAAATGTCAGTGAGCTTTCCGATTTCAGTTCCAGAGCGATTCTCCCGATGAGTCCTTCATATTTAGTCGTTTTCAGCCAATTTTCTGAATTTTTGAAAATTTCACTTTTTTGTGAAAATATCCACTAAATGAGGGAATAATATGTGTGAGGGTACCCCAGGAGAGTTCCAAATGTGTGTGGGTAGAATATATATCCCACGGGGTAAAATTGAAAAAAGTTGAAAAAAAATTTTTTTGGACTTAAGTCATTTTTCCGGCGTTTATCAGATTTTCAGATAGGGGAAATGTCAGTGAGCATTTCGATTTCAGTTCCAGAGCGATTCGCCCTATGAGTCCTTCATATTTAGTCGTTTTCAGCCAATTTTCTGAATTTTTGAAAATTTCACTTTTTTGTGAAAATATCCACTAAATGATGGAATAATATGTGTGAGGGTACCCCAGGACAGTTCCAAATGTGTGTGGGTAGAATATATATCCCACGGGGGTTAAATTGAAAAAAGTTGAAAAAAATTTTTGTTCGATTAAGTCATTTTTCCGGCATTTATCAGACTTTCAGATTGGGGAAATGTCAGTGAGCGTTGCAATTTCAGTTCCAGAGCGATTCGCCCGATGAGTCCTTCATATTTAGTCGTTTTCAGCTAATTTTCTTAATTTTTGAAAATGTCACTTTTTTGTGAAAATATCCACTAAATGAGGGAATAATATGTGTGAGGGTACCCCAGGAGAGTTCCAAATGTGTGTGGGTAGAATATATATCCCACGGGGGTAAAATTGAAAAAAGTTGAAAAAATTTTTTGTTCTATTAAGTCATTTTTCCGGCATTAATCACACTTTCAGATAGGTGAAATGTCAGTGAGCGTTCCGATTTCAGTTCCAGAGCGATTCGCCCGATGAGTCCTTCATATTTAGTCGTTTTCAGCTAATTTTCTTAATTTTTGAAAATGTCACTTTTTTGTGAAAATATCGACTAAATGAGGGAATAATATGTGTGAGGGCACCCTAGGAAAGTTCCAAATGTGTGTGGGTAGAATATATATCCCACGGGTGTAAAATTGAAAAAAGTTGAAAAAAATTTTGTTCGATTAAGTCATTTTTCCGGCATTTATCAGACTTTCAGATAGCATAAATGACAGTGAGCATTCCGATTTCAGCTCCAGAGCGATTCGCCCGATGAGTCGTTGATATTTAGTCAATTTTATCCAATTTTCAGAATTTTTGAAAATTTCACTTTTTTGGGAAAATATCCACTAAATGAGGGAATAATATTTGTGAGGGTACCCCAAGAGAGCTCCAAATGTGTGTGGGTAGAATATATATCCCACGGGGGTAAAATTGAAAAAAGTTTTAAAAAAAATTTTTTTTGGACTTCGTCATTTTTCCGGCGTGTATCAGACTTTCAGATAGGGGAAATGTCAGTGAACATTTCGATTTCAGTTCCAGAGCCATTCGCCCGATGTGTCCTTCATATTTAGTCAATTTTAGCTTATTTTCAGAATTTTTGAAAATTTCACTTTTTTGTGAAAATATCCACTAAATGAGGGAATAATATGTGTGAGGGCTCCCCAGGAGAGTTACAAATGTGTGTGGGTAGAATATATATCTCACGGGGTTAAAATTGAAAAAAGTTGAAAACAATTTTTTTTTTAACTTAGTCATTTTTTCAGCATTTAATTTCACTTTTTTTGTGAAAATATCCACTAATTGAGGGAATAATATGTGTGAGGGTACCCCAGGAGAGTTCCAAATGTGTGTGTGTAGAATATATATCCCACGGGGGGTAAAATTGAAAAAAGTTTAAAAAAATTTTTTTTTGGTCTTAGTCATTTTTCCGGCGTTTATCACACTTTCAGATAGGTGAAATGTCAGTGAGCGCTCCGATTTCAGTTGCAGAGCGATTCGCCCGATGAGTCCTTCATATTTAGTCAATTTTAGCCAATTTTCACAATTTTTGAAAATTTCACTTTTTTGGGAAAATATCCACAAAATGAGGGAATAATATAAGTGAGGGTACCCCAGGAGATTTCCAAATGTGTGTGGGTAGAATATATATCCTACGTCATTAAAATTGAAAAAAATTGAAAACAATATTTCTTTGAACTTAGTCATTTTTTCAGCGTTTATCAGACTTTCAGGTAGGGGAAATGTCATTGAGCGTTCCGATTTCAGTTCCAGAGCGATTCTCCCGATGAGTCCTTCATATTTAGTCGTTTTCAGCCAATTTTCAGAATTTTTGAAAATTTCACTTTTTCTGTCAAAATATCCACTAAATGAGGGAATAATATGTGTGAGGGTACCCCAGGAGAGTTCCAAATGTGTGTGGGTAGAATATTTATCCCACAGGGGTAAAATTGAAAAAAGTTGAAAAAAAATTTTTTTTGGACTTAGTCATTTTTCCGGCGTGTATCAGACTTTCAGATAGGAGAAATGTCAGTGAAAGTTCCGTTTTCAGTTTCAGAGCGATTTGACCAATGAGTCCTTCATATTTAGTCGTTTTCAGCCAATTTTCTGAATTTTTGAAAATTTCACTTTTTTGTCAAAATATCCACTAAATGAGGGAAGAATATGTGTGAGGGCACCCCAGGATAGTTCCAAATGTGTGTGGGTAGAATATATATCCATGGGGGTAAAATTGAAAAAAGTTGAACATTTTTTTATTTTGGACATAGTCATTTTTCCGGCGTTTATCAGACTTTCAGATAGCTTAAATGTCAGTGAGCATTCCGATTTCAGTTCCAGAGCGATTCGCACGATGAGTCATTGATATTTAGTCGTTTTCAGCCAATTTTCGAAAATTTCACTTTTTTTGTGAAAATATCCACTAATTGAGGGAATAATATGTGTGAGGGTACCCCAGGAGAGTTCCAAATGTGTGTGGGTACAATATATATCCCACGGGGTTAAAATTAAAAAAAGTTGAAATAATTTTTTTTTTCGACTTAGTCATTTTTCCGGCATTTAACCGACTTTCAGATAGGGGAAATGTCAGTGAGCGTACCAATTTCAGTTCCAGTGCGATTTGCCCGATGAGTCCTTCATATTTAGTTGTTTTCAGCCAATTTTCTGAATTTTTTAAAAATTTCACTTTTTTCTGAAAATATTCACTAAATGAGGGAATAATATGTGTGAGGGTGCCCCAGGAGAGTTCCAAATGTGTGTGGGTAGAATATATATCCTACGGGGTTAAAATTGAAAAAAATTGAAAACAATTTTTCTTTGAACTTAGTCATTTTTTCAGCGTTTATCAGACTTTCAGGTAGGGGAAATGTCATTGAGCGTTCCGATTTCAGTTCCAGAGCGATTCTCCCGATGAGTCCTTCATATTTAGTCGTTTTCAGCCAATTTTCAGAATTTTTGAAAATTTCACTTTTTTGTCAAAATATCCACTAAATGAGGGAATAATATGTGTGAGGGTACCCCAGGAGAGTTCCAAATGTGTGTGGGTAGAATATATATCCCACGGGGGTAAAATTGAGAAAAGTTGAAAAAAAATTTTCTTTGGACTTGTCATTTTTCCGACGTTTATCAGATTTTCAGAAAGGAGAAATGTCAGTGAGCGTTCCGATTTCAGTTCCAGAACAATTCGCCCGATGAGTCCTTCATATTTAGTCGTTTTCAGCCAATTTTTTCAGAATTTTTGAAAATGTCACTTTTTTGTGAAAATATCCACTAAATGAGGGAATAATATGTGTGAGGGCACCCCAGGAGAGTTCCAAATGTGTGTGGGTAGAATATAAATCCCACGGGGGTAAAATTGAAAAAAGTTGAAAACAATTTTTTTTTGGACTTAGTCATTTTTTCAGCGTTTATCAGACTCTCAGTTAGGGGAAATGTCAGTGAGCATTTCGATTTCAGTTCCAGAGCGATTCGCCCGATGAGTAGTGTTGAGCCACCCCCGTAGTGTTCGAGTTCGGTTCGGTTCGTCGAACACCCGTGTGTTCGCCGAACTGTTCGTCGAACTGTTCGTCGAACACCTTCGAACACCGTTAAAACCAATGGCAGGCAAACAAAAACACATAGAAACACATATAAAACACCTTCAAAGGTGTCCAAAAGCTGACAAACTGCTCAGAAGACACAACTAACACATGGAAAAGTGACAAGTACATATAGTCATGCGAAAAGAAAAGAGGTGGAGGAGTAAAAGGAGGGGGAGACACAGGTATAGGCATGTCATGCCCTTCTAAAATCCAAAAAGTGAGAAGCCGACACGTTCAGTCCGCTCCTGCCCGTGCCACCTCCGTGTCGCCGGGTTTGTGCCAGAGCCGCGGTGAACCCTGACGGCCAGCCCCCCTCTCCCAATACTGGTGCCTGTCCGCTGGTGGGTCGAGCGAGCCCCCCTGTGGTGGAGGCAGCTCTAAGCTTTTTAATTTAAATTGTCTCTCTAATTTGAATAAATACACTTTAAATCCATTTACAAGGATCTATTGGAGGGCAAGTCTCATGCCAGCAGCCGCGTAATTCCAGCTCCAGTAGCGTCCACTAAAGCTGCTGCAGTTAAAAAGCTTTTATAAGGATCGAGCTCGGCTGTCCACCGCAAGGCATCCTACTGCCAGTCCGAGCCCCTATGCCTTGGGGTGCCTCCTGATGCTCTTCACTGAGTGTCCCGTGGTCCCGAAGCATTTCCTTTGAAAAAATGAAGTGTCCAAACTACAGGTGGTGTAGCTTGCTTAACAGCCGGGATAATCCGCTGACTAGCAGACACTGCTACTAGGCACAAAGTATTTCCTGGGCTAGATGCAGTTAAAAATTTGTAATTAGATACTCTCGTTGGATGCTGAGAAAGCAATCCATAGAGTCTCCTGGCACGCCATATATGATTCTCTTAAAAAGCTTGGGGTAGGGGTCTAGGGGACCCTTTTATAGCCAAAATCACGGCCCTGTATCGCAATACGTCACCTAGGCTGAAGATAAATGGAACTGTAGCACCCTGAGGGCTCGGTTGCTACAGAGGTATTGCACCTCACCCAGAGGTGTGATATCTCACTCTCAGGTAAGGATGTAGTGTGGATCAGGACCCGACACCTGCATGCATTACACCACATTGCCGTGGGGCAGGGCGACCAATATGCCCCTGAGATGGGCACGACAGTCCCTGTCCCTGGCTGGAGTGGGGGGAGGGAACACTGAGGAAGGGGAACCCTGGAGTTCAGGAGCAGGGAGGAAGCAGTTCCTGGGTGCATTGAGAAGGGAGTATAAAAGGTGGGCACCATCTTAGTTCAGTGCAGAGAAGTCTGAGCAGAAGTGGCAGGGAGCAGGGGCTCTGCATGAGCTCTGGTCCGGAGGCGGGCCTAGTAACAGAGGCCCAGGCCTGGAAGAGGGAGAAGGAAGGAAGAGGAGCGGAGAAGGCTCCAGGAACGAGGAACGAAGGGATCTCAGGGGTGCGGACGGGCGAGTCGCCACCGCACGCCCGAATCTACCTGCGTGGAGGGGTCAGGCCAAAGGGGGAGACCGGTCCCCGAAACTAGTGGAGGCAGGAAACGACCCTCAGCTAGAAACAGGAGGCTGTGACATTTTATGTGGCGCAGCCCCTCGCTACACCCGCTAGGAAGGCACCACATAGGGTCAGGGAAACTGGCGCCAAGTTTACCAAGAGGAGGCCCGAGGCAGCCGGACAGAAGGGTTGGTAAGAAAGGCCAGACAAAGGACACACAAAGGGGGTCCTGTGAAGCACTCCAAAGTTATCTGGGAGTTGTCTGAGCCCTGGTGAGCACAGTACGACGTGGGCAGCCGTTACCTGCAGACGTGGTCTGGATAATAAGAACTGTGAGTAAAGGCCCTGGACTGCATCACTGACTCCGTGTCATTACTGCTGCTGCCCTGCACCATCACCCCCATCCTCCACATACACTGCCCTGAGGCTATACTCCTCCCGTGGGGAGTTATGCTACACTCTGCTGCACCCACAACACCAGCCTCAGCGGTCTGCCCTGGAGCGGCGGTTCACTCTGACCGCAATCCACGGGTGGCGTAGTCGGACATTTAAACATCAAAACCACATAAATAGTTCCGCCACTGGTTTGACCGCCCTGAGCCACGGAACCGGGTCGCCGCCACGGAGACTACAACCACCAGCATCCACCAAAAAGGGTCCGGCTCCGGGTGTCCCAAGGCCCAGGGGGCGCGTCAGAACATTTTCATCAGCTTTCACAATCACCAATGGGACAAGGCAGGGATGTTCTCTGTCCCCTCTCTTATACATCCTAGTGACGGAGCACCTGCTCTCATCAATTCGCCATAACCCCAATATTAGGTGGATTGAGGTGGGAGGCACCGAGTACAAGTGCTCTCTATTTGCTGATGATGTCCTAGTATATATCACTCAATCACATATATCCATCCATGCTGTTATGGCTGAAATAGATCACTTTGTTACATGGTCAAATTTTAAAATCAATGCAGCGAAGTCTGAGGCCCTCGATGTCTCCCTCCCCAAATCCATACAGGATTCCATCCAGTCCAACTTTCCCTTTGCCTGGCCCTCACAGGGTATCAAATACTTAGGAATTCCTATTCATAGAGACCTCTCCCATCTATGTTATCTTAATTTTGGGCCCTTTATTGAACAACTCCATACAGACCACGGTTGGCAAGTTAGAACTGTAAGATTCACTACGTGAACCACTGGTGTTTTGTGGAAAAGCACATGTACACTGTGTTCCAAATTATTATGCAAAAAGTGTTTAGGAGTGATAAGGGAAGAATTTGTTTGTTTGTCAGTTAAACTCATTGATGGTGATGTGTGTCAGGGCTCTTTATATCACTGTAAGCAATTGCAGACACCTGTGCTAATTAGTTTGGCAGGTGTGTCCAATGAAAGGCAAGACTACTTAAGAAGGCTGTCTCACATTATTAAGCAGCCTACATTTTCTGCCAAAATGGGAAAGAAAAAGGATGTGTCGGCTGCTGAGAAGCAACAAATTGTGGAGTGTTTAGGTCAAGGCATGACTACAATCAACATTGTGCGATGATCAGGATGAAGTGTCTTGGCAATCAAGAAGTATGTAGTTGATTCACAGTACACACGTGTGCGTGCTGATAAGGGCAAATTGAGGACTCTTTCCTACAGGCAATTACGTCAGGTTGAAAGAGCAGCGGCAAAAAAGCCTTGTCATAGCAGCAGACAAGTTTTTGAAGCTGCTTGTGCCTCCAACGTCCCCCGAACAACAAGATGCAGGGTCCTTCAGAGGTTTGCAGCTGTGCATACGCCATCATGTCGACCTCCTCTATCCACTTCACACAAGCAGAAACGGCTCCAGTGGGCCAAACATTACATGAAGACTGATTTCAAAACTGTTTTGTTCACGGATGAGTGCCGTGCAGCGCTCGATGGTCCAGATGGATGGAGTGGAGGATGGCTGGTTGATGGACACCCCACACAAACACGGCTACAGCGCCAACAAGGAGGAGGTGGAGTAATGTTTTGGGCTGGAATCATGGGGAGAGAGATTGTCGGCCCCTTCAGGATCCCTGAAGGCGCTAAAGATGAACTCCATAATGTATGTGGATTTTCTCAAACAGCACTTCCTGCCATGGTTCAAGAAGAAGAACCGTGTATTTCACAGCAAGATCATTTTTCTGCATGATAATGCACCATCTCATGCTGCACATAAAACATCTGCATCTCTGGCTGATATGGGCATAAAAGGGGACAAACTTATGGTGTGACCCCCATGCTCCCCTGACCTCTACCCCATTCAGAACCTTTGGAGCATCATTAAAAGAAGTGTCTATGATGGCGGGAGGCAGTTCACATCTAAGCAACAGCTCTGGGAGGGTATTCTGTCCTCATGCAAAACAATTGAAGCAGAAACCATCCAAAACCTGACAAATTCAATGGACGAGAGAGTTCAGAAGCTCCTTTCGAACAATGGGTCCTATGTGAAAATGTAACATCACCTAGAATAAAGTTTTGAGTTGAAAACTGTTTGATTTCAGTTTCTAACAACCTGCTAATGCTTATAATTTCAAAAATGACCATTTTTTTGGTCTTTATTAAAATGAAAAGGTTGATCGAAAAGTTTGGGGGATCTAAGAGTGTGGCAACCCAATAGTCATGATTACTTCGAATTCTGACAATATGAGGGTCATGCTGCAGGTAGTGCAGCAAGAAGGCACTTATGTGTCTTGCGCATCTCGGAGCCCCAAAATTATTTTCCGGGCTAGATGCAGCTAAAAATTATTATTAATTTTAAATCTGGTGAAGCTTTAGTATAGATGGCCTAATAGGATCAGTGCTGCACACTGCTACAAAGCCCAAATTATTTTCCAGTCAAGATACAGATAAACATGATTAGTAATTTTAAATCTGGTGGAGCTTAATATAGATGGCCTAATAGAATCAGTGCTGCACACTGCTACAAAGCCCAAATTATTTTCCAGCCAAGATACAGATAAACATGATTAGTAATTTGAAAGCTTAAAACGGTTGGTAGGGTGATTTTAACCAATCATCAAGCTTTTACTCTCCCCAGGATGACACAGGGGTAGAAAAGTCGTTTCGGATCCATGATTTGTTCATCTTTATGAACGTGAGTCTGTCTACATTATCAGTGGAGAGCCACGTGCGCTTATCTGTCAGCACATCACCAGCAGCGCTGAACACACGCTCAGACAGAACGCTGGCTGCGGGGCATGACAAGATCTCCAAGGCGTAAGTGGCTAGCTCCGGCCATTTATCCAGATTGGAAGCCCAAAAAGAGCAAGGGTCCAGTGACACAGTCGTGGCTTCAATGTTTACTTGGAGATACTCCTGTACCATCGTCTCTAGGCGTTGACTATGTGTCAGACTTCTTGTCTCCTGTGGCCTTGCAAAGGATGGGCTAAAAAAGTGGTGAAATGATTCCGCAAAATTGATGTTACCAGCAGATACTGTGGTTCTGTTACGGTTTGAGTGCTGAACACTTGACGGTCCCACGGTTGGCAAGTTGGAACTGTGAGATTCACTACGTGCACCACTGGTATTTTGTGGAAAAGCACATGTAAGATTCTGCAACAGTCTCTGCTGATACTCCTGCATGCGTGCATCCCTTTCTATGGCAGGAATAATTTCTGCAAATTTACTTTTGTACCGGGGATCTAACAGTGTGGCAACCCAGTAGTCAGGATTATTTCTAATTCTCACAATTCGAGGGTCATGTTGCAGGTAGTGCAGCAAGAAGGCACTCATGTGTGTTGCGCATCCAGGAGCACCAAGTCCCTGTTGTGTTGGTGGCGAGGTAACAATCATGCTTCCTTCCTCTGTCCTCTCCCCCCAACCTCGCACAACAGAAATGTGATCAAGGTCTCCCTCATCTGATGAGTCTTCCATCAGTTCGTCCTCCACTTCTTCCTGGGCTCCTGCACCTTCCTCACTAGTTTGGCTGCTACCATGCGCCCTGGTAAAACCATTCCCCCACCCTCACATGCCTGCCGCCTTGGTGCTGCCGACCGTCTGGACCTTGCAGATGTTAGCCCTTCCGCATACAACTCCTCCTCCTCTACTTCCTCCACCTCCTCTTGTGCCACCACCTGACTCCGAATTCTGTTTATCATGTGCTCCAGCATGTAAATCACCGGAATAGTCATGCTGATAATGGCATCGTCAGCACTAAACATCTTCGTCGCCATTTCAAAACTGTGCAGAAGGGTGCATAGGTCCCTGATCTGAGACCACTCCTCCAGCGTGATTTGCCCCACCTCTGGATCTCGTTGGCCCAGGCTATACGTCAGAACGAATTGCACCAGGACTTGTCGGTGCTGCCACAGTCGCTGCAACATGTGCACAGTTGAATTCAACCGGGTAGGCACATCGCATTTTAGCCGGTGAAGTGGCAGGCCCAACGACTTCTGTAGAGATGTAAGTCGCTGAGCTGCGGGATGCGAACGGCGAAAGTGAGCACACAGCGACCGTGCCCTCTGCAGAAGGCCATCTAGTCTGGGATAGTGGGCTAAAAATTGCTGGACAACCAGGTTCAACACGTGAGCCATACAAGGCACGTGTGTGACATTGCCCCGGCGAAGGGCCGCACCCAGGTTTGCAGCATTGTCGCACACGGCCTTCCCTGGTTTCAGGTCCAGTGGAGACAACCATTCATGAAATTGGTTCTCCAGAGCTGACCACAACTCCTCAGCTGTGTGACTCACATTTCCCAGACATTTCAATGTAAAAACCACCTGATGACGTTGAGCCCTACTGCCAGCATAGTAAGGAGGTGTGCAGGATCCCTTCTGCGCAGTTAGAAAGCTTGTGGCATGACCAGACAGGCTTTGGGTGCAGGTGGAAGACCGAGAGGAGGTTGAGGAGGCAGAAGCAGTGGAGGAACTTTGACATAAAGAGGATTGACGCACAACTCGTGGGGACGGCAAGACTTGGACAGCAGCCCCTTGTCCTGCTGTCACCATAGTTACCCAGTGCCCAGTCAGCGACATGTAACACCCCTGTCCATGCCTACTCGTCCAAGTGTCTGTGGTGAAATGCACCCTGTCACACACAGAGTTTCTCAAAGAAACGGTGATGTTGTGTGCGACATGCTGGTGGAGCGCAGGCACACCTTTCTTTGAGAAGTAGTGCCGACTGGGCATCTGGTACTGGGGCACTGCGACGGACATAAGGTCTCGAAAATCCTCTGTGTCCACCAGGCGGAAAGGCAGCATTTCTGTAGCCAAGAACTTGCAGATGGTGAAATTCAACCTCTTAGCTTTCTCATGGCTAGGAGGAAATGGTCTTTTACTTGTCCACATCTGAGGGACCGAGGGCTGGCTATTGTGCTTAGACGGGGTTGATAAGGGTGTCCCCGGCAAACTGCCGGTCTGTGAGGAAGATGCAGGCGGACATGTTAGGTTGCCTTGATCCAAAGGTGGTGCTATCGATGTCGGACAGCGCTCAACACCAGCTGGTGTTACCACCTCCAAAGAAAATGATGACCTGCCAATCACGCTGGCTGTTGCGGGTAAAGAGGTGGCAGGTCTGCGCCCCAAAACAGGTGTGACTGCTGTCCCCCCAGTCACAGAGGATGAAGATGCCGCGGATGCACAAGATATGGCAGACGGTGGTTGGCCCGGCCGGCTAGGCCGCATTGTAGCACACTGAGCTTCCCACTGCAACTTATGCTTCATGTCCATGTGCCGGTTCATGCATGAAGTACTCAAACTATGTATTTTTTGGCCTCTACTTAGCTTTTGCTGACAAATGTTACAGATAACACGAGTTGGGTCATCTTTATCGATCTGAAAAAATGCCCAGGCTATGCAAGGCTTAGCACCCATGCGACCTGAAGAGCCACCACGACTTGTGGTGAGAGGCAGAGTTGTGTTTGAGGATGCAGTTGTTGACGTGCTTCCAGTACTACGTCTCTGTCCAGGAAGGCGCAACCTGACCTCGTCGTCACTAGCATCTTCCTCCACCTCCTCTGCTGACCTCATCTCTTGGCTGACTGTGGGTTGACAGTAAGTGGGATCTCCAACCTCATCATCATCACCCTGTGCGTTATCACACCCGTCGTCCTCAGAGCCAACCTGTTGCTGCCCTGACAAAAAACTAAAGTTGTCGCTCCAATCAGGTATTTGAGTCTTATCATCGTCTTCCTCATTGTCTCCACCAACAGGAGTTACAGTTTGGGAATGAGGGTCTACATTATGGTCAGAACCTTCTGCGTCTGGTCCTGGATCCGACTCATAAAGATTCTGGGCATCAGTGCAGATCATTTCCTCGTCTGGATTCACAGAAGCGCTGGAGTCGACCTCTGATTCCCAGGCTATAGTATGAGTAAACAGCTCTGCAGACTCAACCATCTGTTCTACCTCATACTCAGACGGGCAGCTGGAGATTTGGGAGCTGTGAGGAAGCAAATGCGATTGGGGTGACACCTTTGAGGACTGGAGTATTTGTGATGTTGAAGTTGATGTGGAGGAGAGCCCACTTAAAGGAGCACTTGATATCCGTTGAAGCACCTGCTGTTTTTGTGCCTCATCTGGAATTTGTAGAGATTGGCGTGGCCGTAAGAAAGGGATCTTATCACATTGTCCGCTAAAAGAAGTAGACATTTTAGTTTGGCTGGAAGATGGTCTTTCTTCTGCAGATGTTAATGTTGCTTTAACACCTACCCCACGGACACAACCTTTTTTCCCCTTCCCAACACGCCTATTCCCCTTTCCACCAGCAGAAGGCCTTTTTCCACTCATTTTGGTGGTTGACTAATTAACAACTCTGGAGTTGTTTGCACAAAAAAACAATGGATGGGAACCGAGCAGAGCTGAGTGGCCAAACTGTGGTATTAGGCCAAAACTATTGGCTGGGTTAGATGCAGAAAAAAATTATATTCAATTTGCAACCTGATGGAGGTCAGTATAGATGGACTACTAGAGAAAGTCCCACACACTGCTAGAAGGCCAAATATTTTTTCAGAGCTAGATGCAGAAAAAAATATATTCAGTTTGCAACCTGATGGAGGTCTGTATAGATGGATTAATAGAACAAGTCCCACACACAGCTAGAAGCCCAATATTTTTTCAGAGGTAGATGCAGAAAAAAATATATTCAGTTTGCAACCTGATGGAGGTCAGTATAGATGGACTAATACAACAAGTCCCACACACAGCTAGAAGCCCAATATTTTTTCAGAGGTAGATGCAGAAAAAAATATATTCAGTTTGCAACCTGATGGAGGTCTGTATAGATGGATTAATAGAACAAGTCCCACACACAGCTAGAAGCCCAATATTTTTTCAGAGGTAGATGCAGAAAAAAATATATTCAGTTTGCAACCTGATGGAGGTCAGTATAGATGGACTAATACAACAAGTCCCACACACAGCTAGAAGCCCAATATTTTTTCAGAGGTAGATGCAGAAAAAAATATATTCAGTTTGCAACCTGATGGAGGTCTGTATAGATGGACTAATACAACAAGTCCCACACACAGCTAGAAGCCCAATATTTTTTCAGAGGTAGATGCAGAAAAAAATATATTCAGTTTGCAACCTGATGGAGGTCTGTATAGATGGACTAATACAACAAGTCCCACACACAGCTAGAAGCCCAATATTTTTTCAGAGGTAGATGCAGAAAAAAATATATTCAGTTTGCAACCTGATGGAGGTCAGTATAGATGGACTAATACAACAAGTCCCACACACAGCTAGAAGCCCAATATTTTTTCAGAGGTAGATGCAGAAAAAAATATATTCAGTTTGCAACCTGATGGAGGTCTGTATAGATTTATTAATAGAACAAGTCCCACACACAGCTAGAAGCCCAATATTTTTTCAGAGGTAGATACAGAAAAAAATATATTCAGTTTGCAACCTGATGGAGGTCAGTATAGATGGACTAATACAACAAGTCCCACACACAGCTAGAAGCCCAATATTTTTTCAGAGGTAGATGCAGAAAAAAATATATTCAGTTTGCAACCTGATGGAGGTCAGTATAGATGGACTAATACAACAAGTCCCACACACAGCTAGAAGCCCAATATTTTTTCAGAGCTAGATGCAGAAAAAAATTATATTCAATTTGCAACCTGATGGAGGTCAGTATAGATGGACTAATAGAATGATGCTATTCCCAAAAGATTTTACTTCACTAGGTGCAGTAAAAAAATTGGTATTCTATACACAGGTGGTATATCTTGCAACACAGATAGGCTACTCCACTGACTAACACACTCTGCAATAGGCCAAAAAGGATTAGCTTTGCTAGATTCAGCCAAATGCTGTGAAATAAACTTGCACAGCACTGGCACAGACCTGCCTGGCAAAAACTGATAGGAACTGATGTAATCTAGTCCTGAAAAGGACTCCAATTACAATTAGTCTTTACTCCCACAATCTATCTATTTAAGAGCACAGACCTGCCTGATAAAAGTCGTAGGAAATGCTGTAACCTAGTCCTTAAAAGGACTGCAATCACAACTATTCCCTACTCCCAAGCTATCTGTAGATTTGTGCGAAAATTGGCTTGAAATTAACAAGGTATAGCGCACACAGCAACAGCGGTGCCGTCTAACACGCAGCTGCAGCAGTGAGAAAATGGTGGCGACGGGGAAAATGGCTTGGTCTTATAGGGCAAGGACATGTGACATACACTGCCAATGACACATGCCCTTGCTTGTGTGAAAAAAAGCACTTCGCTCCGTGTGTGCGCTGCTGATAGGCTGACAGATTGCACCTCCCCACTGTAAATGCGGGAAAGAGGAAAAAAAATGGAGATCTTCATTGTTCCTGCAGAGATCCATCCCCTGCCCCTCCCCCACCCCGCTGTACACTCAAACTGCGTATTAACATTAATTTTCATCATTACTGAGAAAAAATCCAGTTATGATTTTGGTGCACGAACAGTTATCGAACATAACCTCGAACAGCCGAATTTTTCTCAAATTGTTTGTGTTCGCCGAATGGCTCGAACACCGCCCAAAACAGCTCGAATTTGAGATTGGCGAACAGTTCGAGTAGAACAACGCTCATCTCTACCGATGAGTCCTTCATATTTAGTCGTTTTCAGCCAATATTCAGAATTTTTGAAAATTTCACTTTTTTGTGAAAATATCCACTAAATGAGGGAATAATATGTGTGAGGGTACCCCAGGAGAGTTCCAAATGTGTGTGGGTAGAATATATATCCCACAGGGGTAAAGTTGAAAAAAAAATTTTTTTGGACTTAGTCATTTTTCCGGCGTTTATCAGACTTTCAGATAGGGGAAATGTCAGTGAGTGTTCCGATTTCAGTTCCAGAGCGATTCCCCGATGAGTCCTTCATATTTAGTCGTTTTCTGCCAATTTTCAGAATTTTTGAAAATGTCACTTTTATGTGAAAATATCCACTAAATGAGTAAATGAGGGAATAATATGTGTGTGAGGGCACCCCAGGAGAGTTCCAAATGTGTGTTGGTAGAATATATATCCCACGGGGGTAAAATTGAAAAAAGTTGAAAAAAATATTTTTTTGGACTTGGTCATTTTTCCGGCGTTTATCAGACTTTCAGATAGGGGAAATGTCAGTGAGCCCTCCGATTTCAGTTCCAGAGCGATTCGCCCGATGAGTCCTTCATATTTAGTCGTTTTCAGCCAATTTTCAGAATTTTTGAAAATTTCACTTTTTTTGAAAATATCCACTAAATGAGGGAATAATATGTGTGAGGGTACCCCAGGAGAGTTCCAAATGTGTGTGGGTAGAATATATATCCCACGAGGGTAAAATTGAAAAAAGTTGAAAATTTTTTTTTTTTCGACTTCGTCATTTTTCCGGCATTTATCAGACTTTCAGATAGGGGAAATGTCAGGGAGCGTTCTGATTTCAGTTCCAAAGCGATTCGCCCAATGAGTCCTTCATATTTAGTCATTTTCAGCCAATTTTCTGAATTTTTGAAAATTTCACTTTTTTGTGAAAACATCCACTAAATGAGGGATTAACATGTGTGAGGGTACCCCAGGAGAGTTCCAAATGTGTGTCCGTAGAATGTATATCCCACGGGGGTAAAATTGAAAAAAGTTGAAAAAAAATTTTTTTTGCACTTGGTCATTTTTTCAGCGTTTATCAGACTTTCAGATAGGCGAAATGTCAGTGAGCATTCTGATTTCAGTTCCAGAGCGATTCGCCCGATGAGTCCTTCATATTTAGTCGTTTTCAGCCAATTTTCTCAATTTTTGAAAATGTCACTTTTATGTGAAAATATCCACTAAATGAGTAAATGAGGGAATAATATGTGTGTGAGGGCACCCCAGGAGAGTTACAAATGTGTGTTGGTAGAATATATATCCCACGGGGGTAAAATTGAAAAAAGTTGAAAAAAATATTTTTTTGGACTTGGTCATTTTTCCGGCGTTTATCAGACTTTCAGATAGGGGAAATGTCAGTGAGCCCTCCGATTTCAGTTCCAGAGCGATTCGCCCGATGAGTCCTTCATATTTAGTCGTTTTCAGCCAATTTTCAGAATTTTTGAAAATTTCACTTTTTTGTGAAAATATCCACTAAATGAGGGAATAATATGTGTGAGGGTACCCCAGGAGAGTTCCAAATGTGTGTGGGTAGAATATATATCCCACGGGGGTAAAATTGAAAAAAAAATTTTTTTGGACTTAGTCATTTTTTCAGTGTTTATCAGATTTTCAGATAGGGGAAATGTGAGTGAGCATTCCGATTTCAGTTCCAGAGTGATTCGCCCGATGAGTCCTTTATATTTAGTCGTTTTCAGCAAATTTTCAGAATTTTTGAAAATTTCACTTTTTTGTGAAAATATCCTCTAAATGAGGGATAAATATGTGTGAGGGCACCCCAGGAGAGTTCCAAATGTGTGTTGGTAGAATATATATCCCACCGGGGGAAAATTGAAAAAAGTTTTAAAAAATATTTTTTTGGACTTAGTCAATTTTTCAGCGTTTTTCAGACTTTCAGATAGGGGAAATGTCAGAGTGTTCCGATTTCAGTTCCAGAGCGATTTGCCCGATGAGTCCTTCATATTTAGTCGTTTTCAGCCAATTTTCTGAATTTTTGAAAATGTCACTTTTTTGTGAAAATATCCACTAAATGAGGGAATAATATGTGTGATGGTACCCCAGGAGAGTTCCAAATGTGTGTTGGTAGAATATATATCCCACCGGGGGAAAATTGAAAAAAGTTTAAAAAAATATTTTTTTGGACTTAGTCAATATTTCAGCGTTTTTCAGACTTTCAGATAGGAGAAATGTCAGTAAGCATTCCGATTTCAGTTCCAGAGCGATTCGCCCGATGAGTCCTTCATATTTAGTCGTTTTCAGCCAATTTTCTGAATTTTTGAAAATGTCACTTTTATGTGAAAATATCCACTAAATGAGTAAATGAGGGAATAATATGTGTGTGAGGGCACCCCAGGAGAGTTCCAAATGTGTGTTGGTAGAATATATATCCCACGGGGGGAAAATTGAAAAAAGGGGAAAAAAAATTTTTTTTGGACTTAGTCATTTTTTCAGCATTTATCAGACTTTCAGATATGGGAAATGTCAGTGAGCATTCCGATTTCAGTTCCAGAGCGATTCGCCCGATGAGTCCTTCATATTTAGTCGTTTTCAGCCAATTTTCAGAATTTTTGAAAATTTCACTTTTTTGTGAAAATATCCACTAAATGAGGGAATAATATGTGTGAGGGTACCCCAGGAGAGTTCCAAATGTGTGTCGGTAGAATATATATCCCACGGGGGTAAAATTGAAAAAAGTTGAAAAAAAATTTTTTTTGGACTTGGTCATTTTTTCAGCGTTTATCAGACTTTCAGATAGGCGAAATGTCAGTGAGCATTCCGATTTCAGTTCCAGAGCGATTCGCCCGATGAGTCCTTTATATTTAGTCGTTTTCAGCCAATTTTCAGAATTTTTGAAAATGTCACTTTTTTGTGAAAATATCCACTAAATTAGGGAATAATATGTGTGAGGGTATCCCAGGAGAGTTCCAAATGTGTGTGGGTAGAATATATATCCCACGGGGGTAAAATTGAAAAAAGTTGAAAAAAAAATTTTTTTGGACTTGGTAATTTTTTCAGCGTTTATCAGACTTTCAGATAGGCGAAATGTCACAGTGTTCCGATTTCAGTTCCAGAGCGATTTGCCCGATGAGTCCTTCATATTTAGTCGTTTTCAGCCAATTTTCTGAATTTTTGAAAATGTCACTTTTTTGTGAAAATATCCACTAAATGAGGGAATAATATGTGTGAGGGTACCCCAGGAGAGTTCCAAATGTGTGTTGGTAGAATATATATCCCACCGGGGGAAAATTGAAAAAAGTTTAAAAAAATATTTTTTTGGACTTAGTCAATTTTTCAGCGTTTTTCAGACTTTCAGATAGAGGAAATGTCAGTGAGTGTTCCGATTTCAGTTCCAGAGCGATTCGCCCGATGAGTCCTTCATATTTAGTCGTTTTCAGCCAATTTTCTGAATTTTTGAAAATTTCACTTTTTTTGTGAAAATATCCACTAAATGAGGGAATAATATGTGTGAGGGTACCCCATGAGAGTTCCAAATGTGTGTCCGTAGAATGTATATCCCATGGGGGTAAAATTGAAAAAAGTTGAAAAAAAATTTTTTTTGGACTTGGTCATTTTTTCAGCGTTTATCAGACTTTCAGATTGGCGAAATGTCAGTAAGCATTCCGATTTCAGTTCCAGAGCGATTCGCCCGATGAGTCCTTCATATTTAGTCGTTTTCAGCCAATTTTCTGAATTTTTGAAAATGTCACTTTTATGTGAAAATATCCACTAAATGAGTAAATGAGGGAATAATATGTGTGTGAGGGCACCCCAGGAGAGTTCCAAATGTGTGTTGGTAGAATATATATCCCACGGGGGTAAAATTGAAAAAAGTTGAAAAAAATATATTTTTGTACTTAGTCATTTTTTCAGCGTTTTTGAGACTTTCAGATAGGGGAAATGTCAGTGAGTGTTCCGATTTCAGTTCCAGAGCGATTCGCCCGATGAGTCCTTCATATTTAGTCGATTTCAGCCAATTTTTTGACAATTTTCGAAAATTTCACTTTTTTGTGAAAATATCCACTAAATGAGGGAATAATATGTGTGAGGGTACCCCAGGAGAGTTCCAAATGTGTGTGGGTAGAATATATATCCCACGGGGGTAAAATTGAAAAAAAAATTTTTTTGGACTTAGTCATTTTTTCAGTGTTTATCAGACTTTCAGATAGGGGAAATGTGAGTGAGCATTCCGATTTCAGTTCCAGAGTGATTCGCCCGATGAGTCCTTTATATTTAGTCGTTTTCAGCCAATTTTCAGAATTTTTGAAAATTTCACTTTTTTGTGAAAATATCCTCTAAATGAGGGAATAATATGTGTGAGGGCACCCCAGGAGAGTTCCAAATGTGTGTTCGTAGAATATATATCCCACGGGGGTAAAATTGAAAAAAGTTGGAAAAAATATTTTTTTGGACTTAGTCATTTTTTCAGCGTTTTTCAGACTTTCAGATAGGGGAAATGTCAGTGAGTGTTCAGATTTCAGTTCCAGAGCGATTCGCCCGATGAGTCCTTCATATTTAGTCGTTTTCAGCCAATTTTCTGAATTTTTGAAAATTTCACTTTTTTTGAAAATATCCACTAAATGAGGGGATAATATGTGTGAGCGTACCCCAGAAGAGTTCCAAATGTGTGTGGGTAGAATATATATCCCACGGGGGTAAAATTGAAAAAAGTTGAAAAAAAATTTTTTTTGGACTTGTTAATTTTTTCAGCGTTTATCAGACTTTCAGATAGGCGAAATGTCAGTGAGCATTCCGATTTCAGTTCCAGAGCGATTCGCCCGATGAGTCCTTCATATTTATTCGTTTTCAGCCAATTTTCTGAATTTTTGAAAATTTCACTTTTTTGTGAAAATATCCACTAAATGAGGGAATAATATGTGTGAGGGTACCCCAGGAGAGTTCCAAATGTGTGTCGGTAGAATGTATATCCCACGGGGGTAAAATTGAAAAAAGTTGAAAAAAAATTTTTTTGGACTTAGTCATTTTTTCAGCGTTTATCAGACTTTCAGATAGGCGAAATGTCAGTGAGCATTCTGATTTCAGTTCCAGAGCCATTCGCCAGATGAGTCCTTCATATTTAGTCATTTTCAGCCAATTTTCAGAATTTTTGAAAATTTCAATTTTTTGTGAAAATATCCACTAAATGAGGGAATAATATGTGTGAGGGTACCCCAGGAGAGTTCCAAATGTGTGTGGGTAGAATATATATCCCACGAGAGTAAAATTGAAAAAAGTTGAAACATTTTTTTTTTTCGATTAAGTCATTTTTCCGGCGCTTATCAGACTTTCAGATAGGGGAAATGTCAGTGAGAGTTCTGATTTCAGTTCCAGAGCGATTCGCCCGATGATTCCTTCATATTTAGTTGTTTTCAGACAATTTTCTGAATTTTTGAAAATTTCACTTTTTTGTGAAAATATCCTCTAAATGAGGGAAATAATATGTGTGAGGGCACCCCAGGAGAGTTCCAAATGTGTGTTGGTAGAAAATATATCCCACGGGGGGAAAATTGAAAAAAGCTTAAAAAAATATTTTTTTGGACTTAGTCATTTTTTCAGCATTTATCAGACTTTTAGATATGGGAAATGTCAGTGAGCATTCCGATTTCAGTTCCAGAGTGATTCGCCTGATGAGTCCTTCATATTTAGTCGTTTTCAGCCAATTTTCAGAATTTTTGAAAATTTCACTATTTTGTGAAAATATCCACTAAATGAGGGAATAATATGTGTGAGGGTACCCCAGGAGAGTTCCAAATGTGTGTGGGTAATATATATATCCCACGAGGGTAAAATTGAAAAAAGTTGAAAAATTTTTTTTTTCGACTTAGTCATTTTTCCGGCATTTATCAGACTTTCAGATAGGGGAAATGTCAGTGAGTGTTCCAATTTCAGTTTCAGAGCGATTCGCCCGATGAGTCCTTCATATTTAGTAGTTTTCTGCCAATTTTCAGAATTTTTGAAAATTTCACTTTTTTGTTAAAATATCCACTAAATGAGGGAATAATATGTGTGAGGGTACCCCAGGAGAGTTCCAAATGTGTGTGGGTAGAATATATATCCCACTGGGGTAAAATTGAAAAAAGTTAAAAAAAAATTTTTTTGGACTCAGTAATTTTTCCGGCGTTTATCAGACTTTCAGATAGGGGAAATGTCAGTGAGCGTTCCGATTTCAGTTCCAGAGCGATTCGCCCGATGAGTCCTTCATATTTAGTCGTTTTCAGCCAATTTTCTGAATTTTTGAAAATTTCACTTTTTTGTGAAAATATCCACTAAATGAGGGAATAATATGTGTGAGGGTACCCCAGGAGAGTTCCAAATGTGTGTGGGTAGAATATATATCCCACAAGGGTAAAATTGAAAAAAGTTAAAAAAAAATTTTTTTGGACTCAGTAATTTTTCCGGCGTTTATCAGACTTTCAGATAGGGGAAATGTCAGTGAGCGTTCCGATTTCAGTTCCAGAGCGATTCGCTCGATGAGTCCTTCATATTTAGTCGTTTTCAGCCAATTTTCTGAATTTTTGAAAATTTCATTTTTTTGTGAAAATGTCCACTAAATGAGGGAATAATATGTGTGAGGGTACCCCAGGAGAGTTCCAAATGTGTGTGGGTAGAATATATATCCCACGGGGGTAAAATTGAAAAAAGTTGAAAAAAATATTTTTTTGGACTTAGTCATTTTTTCAGCGTTTTTCAGACTTTCAGATAGGGGAAATGTCAGTGAGTGTTCCGATTTCAGTTCCAGAGCGATTTGCCCGATCAGTCCTTCATATTTAGTTGTTTTCAGCCAATTTTCAGAATTTTTGTAAATTTCACTTTTTTGTGAAAATATCCACTAAATGAGGGAATAATATGTGTGAGGGTACCCCAGGAGAGTTCCAAATGTGTGTGGGTACAATATATATCCCACGAGGGTAAAATTTAAAAAAGTTGAAAAAAATTTTTTTTTCAACTTAGTCATTTTTGCGGCGTTTATCAGACTTTCAGGTAGGGGAAATGTCAGTGAGCGTTCCGATTTCAGTTCCAGAGCGATTCGCCTAATGAGTCCTTCATATTTAGTCGTTTTCAGACAATTTTCTGAATTTTTGAAAATTTCACTTTTTTTGTGAAAATATCCACTAAATGAGGGAATAATATGTGTGAGGGTACCCCAGGAGAGTTCCAAATTTGTTTGGGTAGAATATATATCCCACGAGGGTAAAATTGAAAAAAGTTGAAGTTGAAAAATTTTTTTTTTTCAACTTAGTAATTTTTCCAGCGTTTATCAGACTTTCAGATAGGGGAAATGTCAGTGAGCGTTCCGATTTCAGTTCCAGAGCGATTCGCCCGATGAGTCCTTCATATTTAGTCGTTTTCAGCCAATTTTCTGAATTTTTGAAAATTTTATTTTTTTGTGAAAATATCCACTAAATGAGGGAATAATGTGTGAGAGTACCCCAGGAGAGTTCCAAATGTGTGTGGGTAGAATATATATCCCACGGGGGTAAAATTGAAAAAAGTAAAAAAAAAATTTTTTTGGGACTTAGTAATTTTTCCGGCGTTTATCAGACTTTCAGATAGGGGAAATGTCAGTGAGCGTTCCGATTTCAGTTCCAGACCGATTCGCCCGATGAGTCCTTTATATTTAGTCATTTTCAGCCAATTTTCTGAATTTTTGAAAAATTTCACTTTTTTGTGAAAATATCCACTAAATGAGGGAATAATATGTGTGAGAGTACCCCAGGAGAGTTCCAAAATGTGTGTGGGTAGAATATATATCCCACGAGGGTATAATTGAAAAAAGTTGAAAAAAAATTTTTTTTCGACTTAGTCATTTTTCCGGCGTTTATCAGACTTTCAGATAGGGGAAATGTCAGTGAGCGTTCTGATTTCAGTTCCAGAGCGATTCGCCCGATTAGTCCTTCATATTTAGTCGTTTTCAGCCAATTTTCAGAATTTTTGAAAATTTCACTTTTTTGATAAAATATCCAATAATTAGGGAATAATATGTGTGAAGGTACCCCCAGGAGAGTTCCAAATGTGTGTTGGTAGAATATATATCCCACAGGGGTAAAATTGAAAAAAGTTGAAAAAAATATTTTTTTGGACTTAGTCATTTTTTCAGCGTTTTTCAGACTTTCAGATAGGGGAAATGTCAGTGAGCGTTCCAATTTCAGTTCCAGAGTTATTCGCCCAGTAAGCCCTTCATATTTAGTCGTTTTCAGCCAATTTTCTGAATTTTTGAAAATTTCACTTTTTTTGTGAAAATATCCACTAAATGCTCGAATAATATGTGTGAGGGCACCCCAGGAGAGTTCCAAATGTGTGTTGGTAGAATATATATCCCACAGGGGTAAAATTGATAAAAGTTGAAAAAAATATTTTTTTGGACTTAGTCATTTTTTCAGCGTTTTTCAGACTTTCAGATAGGGGAAATGTCAGTGAGTGTTCCGATTTCAGTTCCAGAGCGATTCGCCCGATGAGTCCTTCATATTTAATCGTTTTCAGCCAATTTTCTGAATTTTTGAAAATTTCACTTTTTTTGTGAAAATATCCACTAAATGCTCGAATAATATGTGTGAGGGCACCCCAGGAGAGTTCCAAATGTGTGTTGGTAGAATATATATCCCACGAGGGTAAAATTGAAAAAAGTTAAAAAAAAAAAAATTTTTTGGACTTAGTAATTTTTCCGGCGCTTATCAAACTTTCAGATAGGGGAAGTGTCAGTGAGCATTCCGATTTCAGTTCCAGAGCGATTCGCCCGATGAGTCCTTCATATTTAATCGTTTTCAGCCAATTTTCTGAATTTTTGAAAATTTCACTTTTTTGTGAAAATATCCACTAAATGAGGGAATAATATGTGTGAGGTCACCCCAGGAGAGTTCCAAATGTGTGTTGGTAGAATATATATCCCACGGGGGTAAAATTGAAAAAACTTGAAAAAAATATTTTTTTGGACTTAGTCATTTTTTCAGCGTTTTTCAGACTTTCAGATAGGGGAAATGTCAGTGAGTGTTCCGATTTCAGTTTCAGAGCGATTCGCCTGATGAGTCCTTCATATTTAGTCGTTTTCAGCCAATTTTCAGAATTTTTGAAAATTTCACTTTTTTGTGAAAATATCCACTAAATGAGGGAATAATATGTGTGAGGGTACCCCAGGAGAGTACCAAATGTGTGTGGGTAGAATATATATCACACGAGGGTAAAATTGAAAAAAGTTGAAATTTTTTTTTTTTCGATTAAGTCATTTTTCCAGCGCTTATCAGACTTTCAGATAGGGGAAATGTCAGTGAGCGTTCCGATTTCAGTTCCAGAGCGATTCGCCCGATGAGTCCTTCATATTTAGTCGTTTTCAGCCAATTTTCAGAATTTTTGAAAATTTCACTTTTTTGTGAAAATATCCACTAAATGAGGGAATAATATGTGTGAGGGTACCCCAGGAGAGTTCCAAATCTGTGTGGGTAGAATATATATCCATGGGGGTAAAATAGAAAAAAGTTGAAAAAATTTTTATTTTGGACTTAGTCATTTTTCCGGCGTTTATCAGACTTTCAGATAGCATAAATGACAGTGAGCATTCCGATTTCAGTTCCAGAGCGATTCGCCCAATGAGTCGTTGATATTTAGTCGTGTTCAGCCAATTTTCGAAAATTTCACTTTTTTTGTGAAAATATCCACTAATTGAGGGAATAATATGTGTGAGGGTACCCCAGGAGAGTTCCAAATGTGTGTGTGTAGAATATATATCCCACGGGGGCTAAATTTGAAAAAAGTTTAAAAAAATTTTTTTTTGGTCTTAGTCATTTTTCCGGCGTTTATCACACTTTCAGATAGGTGAAATGTCAGTGAGCGCTCCGATTTCAGTTGCAGAGCGATTCGCCCGATGAGTCCTTCATATTTAGTCAATTTTAGCCAATTTTCACAATTTTTGAAAATTTCACTTTTTTGGGAAAATATCCACAAAATGAGGGAATAATATATGTGAGGGTACCCCAGGAGATTTCCAAATGTGTGTGGGTAGAATATATATCCTACGTCATTAAAATTGAAAAAAATTGAAAACAATTTTTCTTTGAACTTAGTCATTTTTTCAGCGTTTATCAGACTTTCAGGTAGGGGAAATGTCATTGAGCGTTCCGATTTCAGTTCCAGAGCGATTCTCCCGATGAGTCCTTCATATCTAGTCGTTTTCAGCCAATTTTCAGAATTTTTGAAAATTTCACTTTTTTGTCAAAATATCCACTAAATGAGGGAAGAATATGTTTGAGGGCACCCCAGGATAGTTCCAAATGTGTGTGGGTAGAATATATATCCATGGGGGTAAAATTGAAAAAAGTTGAAAATTTTTTTATTTTGGACATAGTCATTTTTCCAGCGTTTATCAGACTTTCAGATAGCTTAAATGTCAGTGAGCATTCCGATTTCAGTTCCAGAGCGATTCGCACGATGAGTCATTGATATTTAGTCGTTTTCAGCCAATTTTCGAAAATTTCACTTTTTTTGTGAAAATATCCACTAATTGAGGGAATAATATGTGTGAGGGTACCCCAGGAGAGTTCCAAATGTGTGGGTACAATATATATCCCACGGGGTTAAAATTGAAAAAGTTGAAATAATTTTTTTTTTCGACTTAGTCATTTTTCCGGCATTTATCCGACTTTCAGATAGGGGAAATGTCAGTGAGCGTACCAATTTCAGTTCCAGTGCGATTTGCCCGATGAGTCCTTCATATTTAGTCGTTTTCAGCCAATTTTCTGAATTTTTTAAAAATTTCACTTTTTTCTGAAAATATCCACTAAATGAGGGAATAATATGTGTGAGGGTGCCCCAGGAGAGTTCCAAATGTGTGTGGGTAGAATATATATCCTACGGGGTTAAAATTGAAAAAAATTGAAAACAATTTTTCTTTGAATTTAGTCATTTTTTCAGCGTTTATCAGACTTTCAGGTAGGGGAAATGTCATTGAGCGTTCCGATTTCAGTTCCAGAGCGATTCTCCCGATGAGTCCTTCATATTTAGTCGTTTTCAGCCAATTTTCTGAATTTTTGAAAATTTCACTTTTTTGTCAAAATATCCACTAAATGAGGGAATAATATGTGTGAGGGTACCCCAGGAGAGTTCCAAATGTGTGTGGGTAGAATATATATCCCACGGGGGTAAAATTGAGAAAAGTTGAAAAAAAATTTTCTTTGCACTTGTCATTTTTCCGGCGTTTATCAGATTTTCAGATAGGGGAAATGTCAGTGAGCATTCCGATTTCAGTTCCAGAGCGATTCGCCCGATGAGTCCTTCATATTTAGTCGTTTTCAGCTAATTTTCTGAATTTTTGAAAATTTCACTTTTTTGTGAAAATATCCACTAAATGAGGGAATAATATGCGTGAGGGTACCCCAGGAGAGTTCCAAATGTGTGTGGGTAGAATATATATCCCACGGGGGTAAAATTGAAAAAAGTTGAAAAAAGATTTTTTTTGGACTTGTCATTTTTCCGACGTTTATCAGATTTTCAGAAAGGAGAAATGTCAGTGAGCGTTCCGATTTCAGTTCCAGAGCAATTCGCCCAATGAGTCCTTCATATTTAGTCGTTTTCAGCCAATTTTTTCAGAATTTTTGAAAATGTCACTTTTTTGTGAAAATATCCACTAAATGAGGGAATAATATGTGTGAGGGCACCCCAGGAGAGTTCCAAATGTGTATGGGTAGAATATAAATCCCACGGGGGTTAAATTGAAAAAAGTTGAAAACAATTTTTTTTTGGACTTAGTCATTTTTTCAGCGTTTATCAGACTCTCAGTTAGGGGAAATGTCAGTGAGCATTTCGATTTCAGTTCCAGAGCGATTCGCCCGATGAGTAGTGTTGAGCCACCCCCGTAGTGTTCGAGTTCGGTTCGGTTCGCCGAACACCCGTGTGTTCGCCGAACTGTTCGTCGAACTGTTCGTCGAACCCCTTCGAACACCGTTAAAACCAATGGCAGGCAAAAAAAACACATAGAAACACATAGAAAACACCTTCAAAGGTGTCCAAAAGCTGACAAACTGCTCAGAAGACACAACTAACACATGGAAAAGTGACAAGTACATATAGTCATGCGAAAAGAAAAGAGGTGGAGGAGTAAAAGGAGGGGGAGACACAGATATAGGCATGTCATGCCCTTCTAAAATCCAAAAAGTGAGAAGCCGACACGTTCAGTCCGCTCCTGCCCGTGCCACCTCCGTGTCGCCGGGATTGTGCCAGAGCCGCGGTGAACCCTGACGGCCAGCCCCCCTCTCCCAATACTGGTGCCTGTCCGCTGGTGGGTCGAGCGAGCCCCCCTGTGGTGGAGGCAGCTCTAAGCTTTTTAATTTAAATTGTCTCTCTAATTTGAATAAATACACTTTAAATCCATTTACAAGGATCTATTGGAGGGCAAGTCTCATGCCAGCAGCCGCGTAATTCCAGCTCCAGTAGCGTCCACTAATGCTGCTGCAGTTAAAAAGCTTTTATAAGGATCAAGCTCGGCTGTCCACCGCAAGGCATCCTACTGCCAGTCCGAGCCCCTATGCCTTGGGGTGCCTCCTGATGCTCTTCACTGAGTGTCCCGTGGTCCCGAAGCATTTCCTTTGAAAAAATGAAGTGTCCAAACTACAGGTGGTGTAGCTTGCTTAACAGCTGGGATAATCCGCTGACTAGCAGACACTGCTACTAGGCACAAAGTATTTCCTGGGCTAGATGCAGTTAAAAATTTGTAATTAGATACTCTCGTTGGATGCTGAGAAAGCATTCCATAGAGTCTCCTGGCACGCCATATATGATTCTCTTAAAAAGCTTGGGGTAGGGGTCTAGGGGACCCTTTTATAGCCAAAATCACGGCCCTGTATCGCAATACGTCACCTAGGCTGAAGATAAATGGAACTGTAGCACCCTGAGGGCTCGGTTGCTACAGAGGTATTGCACCTCACCCAGAGGTGTGATATCTCACTCTCAGGTAAGGATGTAGTGTGGATCAGGACCCGACACCTGCATGCATTACACCACATTGCCGTGGGGCAGGGCGACCAATATGCCCCTGAGATGGGCACGACAGTCCCTGTCCCTGGCTGGAGTGGGGGGAGGGAACACTGAGGAAGGGGAACCCTGTAGTGCAGGAGCAGGGAGGAAGCAGTTCCTGGGTGCATTGAGAAGGGAGTATAAAAGGTGGGCACCATCTTAGTTCAGTGCAGAGAAGTCTGAGCAGAAGTGGCAGGGAGCAGGGGCTCTGCATGAGCTCTGCTCCGGAGGCGGGCCTAGTAACAGAGGCCCAGGCCTGGAAGAGGGAGAAGGAAGGAAGAGGAGCGGAGAAGGCTCCAGGAACGAGGAACGAAGGGATCTCAGGGGTGCGGACGGGCGAGTCGCCACCGCACGCCCGAATCTACCTGCGTGGAGGGGTCAGGCCAAAGGGGGAGACCGGTCCCCGAAACTAGTGGAGGCAGGAAACGACCCTCAGCTAGAAACAGGAGGCTGTGACATTTTATGTGGTGCAGCCCCTCGCTACACCCGCTAGGAAGGCACCACATAGGGTCAGGGAAACTGGCGCCAAGTTTACCAAGAGGAGGCCCGAGGCAGCCGGACAGAAGGGTTGGTAAGAAAGGCCAGACAAAGGACACACAAAGGGGGTCCTGTCAAGCACTCCAAAGTTATCTGGGAGTTGTCTGAGCCCTGGTGAGCACAGTACGACGTGGGCAGCCGTTACCTGCAGACGTGGTCTGGATAATAAGAACTGTGAGTAAAGGCCCTGGACTGCATCACTGACTCCGTGTCATTACTGCTGCTGCCCTGCACCATCACCCCCATCCTCCGCATACACTGCCCTGAGGCTATACTCCTCCCGTGGGGAGTTATGCTACGCTCTGCTGCACCCACAACACCAGCCTCAGCGGTCTGCCCTGGAGCGGCGGTTCACTCTGACCGCAATCCACGGGTGGCGTAGTCGGACATTTAAACATCAAAACCACATAAATAGTTCCGCCACTGGTTTGACCGCCCTGAGCCACGGAACCGGGTCGCCGCCACGGAGACTACAACCACCAGCATCCACCAAAAAGGGTCCGGCTCCGGGTGTCCCAAGGCCCAGGGGGCGCGTCAGAACATTTTCATCAGCTTTCACAATCACCAATGGGACAAGGCAGGGATGTTCTCTGTCCCCTCTCTTATACATCCTAGTGACGGAGCACCTGCTCTCATCAATTCGCCATAACCCCAATATTAGGTGGATTGAGGTGGGAGGCACCGAGTACAAGTGCTCTCTATTTGCTGATGATGTCCTAGTATATATCACTCAATCACATATATCCATCCATGCTGTTATGGCTGAAATAGATCACTTTGTTACATGGTCAAATTTTAAAATCAATGCAGCGAAGTCTGAGGCCCTCGATGTCTCCCTCCCCAAATCCATACAGGATTCCATCCAGTCCAACTTTCCCTTTGCCTGGCCCTCACAGGGTATCAAATACTTAGGAATTCCTATTCATAGAGACCTCTCCCATCTATGTTATCTTAATTTTGGGCCCTTTATTGAACAACTCCATACAGACCACGGTTGGCAAGTTAGAACTGTAAGATTCACTACGTGAACCACTGGTGTTTTGTGGAAAAGCACATGTACACTATGTTCCAAATTATTATGCAAAAAGTGTTTAGGAGTGATAAGGGAAGAATTTGTTTGTTTGTCAGTTAAACTCATTGATGGTGATGTGTGTCAGGGCTCTTTATATCACTGTAAGCAATTGCAGACACCTGTGCTAATTAGTTTGGCAGGTGTGTCCAATGAAAGGCAAGACTACTTAAGAAGGCTGTCTCACATTATTAAGCAGCCTACATTTTCTGCCAAAATGGGAAAGAAAAAGGATGTGTCGGCTGCTGAGAAGCAACAAATTGTGGAGTGTTTAGGTCAAGGCATGACTACAATCAATATTGTGCGATGATCAGGATGAAGTGTCTTGGCAATCAAGAAGTATGTAGCTGATTCACAGTACACACGTGTGCGTGCTGATAAGGGCAAATTGAGGACTCTTTCCTACAGGCAATTACGTCAGGTTGAAAGAGCAGCGGCAAAAAAGCCTTGTCATAGCAGCAGACAAGTTTTTGAAGCTGCTTGTGCCTCCAACGTCCCCCGAACAACAAGATGCAGGGTCCTTCAGAGGTTTGCAGCTGTGCATACGCCATCATGTCGACCTCCTCTATCCACTTCACACAAGCAGAAACGGCTCCAGTGGGCCAAACATTACATGAAGACTGATTTCAAAACTGTTTTGTTCACGGATGAGTGCCGTGCAGCGCTCGATGGTCCAGATGGATGGAGTGGAGGATGGCTGGTTGATGGACACCCCACGCAAACACGGCTACAGCGCCAACAAGGAGGAGGTGGAGTAATGTTTTGGGCTGGAGTCATGGGGAGAGAGATTGTCGGCCCCTTTAGGATCCCTGAAGGCGCTAAAGATGAACTCCATAATGTATGTGGATTTTCTCAAACAGCACTTCCTGCCATGGTTCAAGAAGAAGAACCGTGTATTTCACAGCAAGATCATTTTTCTGCATGATAATGCACCATCTCATGCTGCACATAAAACATCTGCTTCTCTGGGTGATATGGGCATAAAAGGGGACAAACTTATGGTGTGACCCCCATGCTCCCCTGACCTCTACCCCATTCAGAACCTTTGGAGCATCATTAAAAGAAGTGTCTATGATGGCGGGAGGCAGTTCACATCTAAGCAACAGCTCTGGGAGGGTATTCTGTCCTCATGCAAAACAATTGAAGCAGAAACCATCCAAAACCTGACAAATTCAATGGACGAGAGAGTTCAGAAGCTCCTTTCGAACAAGGGGTCCTATGTGAAAATGTAACATCACCTAGAATAAAGTTTTGAGTTGAAAACTGTTTGATTTCAGTTTCTAACAACCTGCTAATGCTTATAATTTCAAAAATGACCATTTTTTTGGTCTTTATTAAAATGAAAAGGTTGATCGAAAAGTTTGGGGGATCTAAGAGTGTGGCAACCCAATAGTCATGATTACTTCGAATTCTGACAATATGAGGGTCATGCTGCAGGTAGTGCAGCAAGAAGGCACTTATGTGTCTTGCGCATCTCGGAGCCCCAAAATTATTTTCCGGGCTAGATGCAGCTAAAAATTATTATTAATTTTAAATCTGGTGAAGCTTTAGTATAGATGGCCTAATAGGATCAGTGCTGCACACTGCTACAAAGCCCAAATTATTTTCCAGTCAAGATACAGATAAACATGATTAGTAATTTTAAATCTGGTGGAGCTTATTATAGATGGCCTAATAGAATCAGTGCTGCACACTGCTACAAAGCCCAAATTATTTTCCAGCCAAGATACAGATAAACATGATTAGTAATTTGAAAGCTTAAAACGGTTGGTAGGGTGATTTTAACCAATCATCAAGCTTTTACTCTCCCCAGGATGACACAGGGGTAGAAAAGTCGTTTCGGATCCATGATTTGTTCATCTTTATGAACGTGAGTCTGTCTACATTATCAGTGGAGAGCCGCGTGCGCTTATCTGTCAGCACATCACCAGCAGCGCTGAACACACGTTCAGACAGAACGCTGGCTGCGGGGCATGACAAGATCTCCAAGGCGTAAGTGGCTAGCTCCGGCCATTTATCCAGATTGGAAGCCCAAAAAGAGCAAGGGTCCAGTGACACAGTCGTGGCTTCAATGTTTACTTGGAGATACTCCTGTACCATCGTCTCTAGGCGTTGACTATGTGTCAGACTTCTTGTCTCCTGTGGCCTTGCAAAGGATGGGCTAAAAAAGTGGTGAAATGATTCCGCAAAATTGATGTTACCAGCAGATACTGTGGTTCTGTTACGGTTTGAGTGCTGAACACTTGACGGTCCCACGGTTGGCAAGTTGGAACTGTGAGATTCACTACGTGCACCACTGGTATTTTGTGGAAAAGCACATGTAAGATTCTGCAACAGTCTCTGCTGATACTCCTGCATGCGTGCATCCCTTTCTATGGCAGGAATAATTTCTGCAAATTTACTTTTGCACCGGGGATCTAACAGTGTGGCAACCCAGTAGTCAGGATTATTTCTAATTCTCACAATTCGAGGGTCATGTTGCAGGTAGTGCAGCAAGAAGGCACTCATGTGTGTTGCGCATCCAGGAGCACCAAGTCCCTGTTGTGTTGGTGGCGAGGTAACAATCATGCTTCCTTCCTCTGTCCTCTCCCCCCAACCTCGCACAACAGAAATGTGATCAAGGTCTCCCTCATCTGATGAGTCTTCCATCAGTTCGTCCTCCACTTCTTCCTGGGCTCCTGCACCTTCCTCACTAGTTTGGCTGCTACCATGCGCCCTGGTAAAACCATCTCCCCCACCCTCACATGCCTGCCGCCTTGGTGCTGCCGACCGTCTGGACCTTGCAGATGTTAGCCCTTCCGCATACAACTCCTCCTCCTCTACTTCCTCCACCTCCTCTTGTGCCACCACCTGACTCCGAATTCTGTTTAACATGTGCTCCAGCTGATAATGGCATCGTCAGCACTAAACATCTTCGTCGCCATTTCAAAACTGTGCAGAAGGGTGCATAGGTCCCTGATCTGAGACCACTCCTCCAGCGTGATTTGCCCCACCTCTGGATCTCGTTGGCCCAGGCTATACGTCAGAACGTATTGCACCAGGACTTGTCGGTGCTGCCACAGTCGCTGCAACATGTGCACAGTTGAATTCCACCGGGTAGGCACATCGCATTTTAGCCGGTGAAGTGGCAGGCCCAACGACTTCTGTAGAGATGTAAGTCGCTGAGCTGCGGGATGCGAACGGCGAAAGTGAGCACACAGCGACCGTGCCCTCTGCAGAAGGCCATCTAGTCTGGGATAGTGGGCTAAAAATTGCTGGACAACCAGGTTCAACACGTGAGCCATACAAGGCACGTGTGTGACATTGCCCCGGCGAAGGACCGCACCCAGGTTTGCAGCATTGTCGCACACGGCCTTCCCTGGTTTCAGGTCCAGTGGAGACAACCATTCATGAAATTGGTTCTCCAGAGCTGACCACAACTCCTCAGCTGTGTGACTCACATTTCCCAGACATTTCAATGTAAAAACCGCCTGATGACGTTGAGCCCTACTGCCAGCATAGTAAGGAGGTGTGCAGGATCCCTTCTGCGCAGTTAGAAAGCTTGTGGCATGACCAGACAGGCTTTGGGTGCAGGTGGAAGACCGAGAGGAGGTTGAGGAGGCAGAAGCAGTGGAGGAACTTTGACATAAAGAGGATTGACGCACAACTCGTGGGGACGGCAAGACTTGGACAGCAGCCCCTTGTCCTGCTGTCACCATAGTTACCCAGTGCCCAGTCAGCGACATGTAACGCCCCTGTCCATGCCTACTCGTCCAAGTGTCTGTGGTGAAATGCACCCTGTCACACACAGAGTTTCTCAAAGAAACGGTGATGTTGTGTGCGACATGCTGGTGGAGCGCAGGCACACCTTTCTTTGAGAAGTAGTGCCGACTGGGCATCTGGTACTGGGGCACTGCGACGGACATAAGGTCTCGAAAATCCTCTGTGTCCACCAGGCGGAAAGGCAGCATTTCTGTAGCCAAGAACTTGCAGATGGTGAAATTCAACCTCTTAGCTTTCTCATGGCTAGGAGGAAATGGTCTTTTACTTGTCCACATCTGAGGGACCGAGGGCTGGCTATTGTGCTTAGACGGGGTTGATAAGGGTGTCCCCGGCAAACTGCCGGTCTGTGAGGAAGATGCAGGCGGACATGTTAGGTTGCCTTGATCCAAAGGTGGTGCTATCGATGTCGGACAGCGCTCAACACCAGCTGGTGTTACCACCTCCAAAGAAAATGATGACCTGCCAATCACGCTGGCTGTTGCGGGTAAAGAGGTGGCAGGTCTGCGCCCCAAAACAGGTGTGACTGCTGTCCCCCCAGTCACAGAGGATGAAGAGGCCGCGGATGCACAAGATATGGCAGACGGTGGTTGGCCCGGCCGGCTAGGCCGCATTGTAGCACACTGAGCTTCCCACTGCAACTTATGCTTCATGTCCATGTGCCGGTTCATGCATGAAGTACTCAAACTATGTATTTTTTGGCCTCTACTTAGCTTTTGCTGACAAATGTTACAGATAACACGAGTTGGGTCATCTTTATCGATCTGAAAAAATGCCCAGGCTATGCAAGGCTTAGCACCCATGCGACCTGAAGAGCCACCACGACTTGTGGTGAGAGGCAGAGTTGTGTTTGAGGATGCAGTTGTTGACGTGCTTCCAGTACTACGTCTCTGTCCAGGAAGGCGCAACCTGACCTCGTCGTCACTAGCATCTTCCTCCACCTCCTCTGCTGACCTCATCTCTTGGCTGACTGTGGGTTGACAGTAAGTGGGATCTCCAACCTCATCATCATCACCCTGTGCGTTATCACACCCGTCGTCCTCAGAGCCAACCTGTTGCTGCCCTGACAAAAAACTAAAGTTGTCGCTCCAATCAGGTATTTGAGTCTTATCATCGTCTTCCTCATTGTCTCCACCAACAGGAGTTACAGTTTGGGAATGAGGGTCTACATTATGGTCAGAACCTTCTGCGTCTGGTCCTGGATCTGACTCATAAAGATTCTGGGCATCAGTGCAGATCATTTCCTCGTCTGGATTCACAGAAGCGCTGGAGTCGACCTCTGATTCCCAGGCTATAGTATGAGTAAACAGCTCTGCAGACTCAACCATCTGTTCTACCTCATACTCAGACGGGCAGCTGGAGATTTGGGAGCTGTGAGGAAGCAAATGCGATTGGGGTGACACCTTTGAGGACTGGAGTATTTGTGATGTTGAAGTTGATGTGGAGGAGAGCCCACTTAAAGGAGCACTTGATATCCGTTGAAGCACCTGCTGTTTTTGTGCCTCATCTGGAATTTGTAGCGATTGGCGTGGCCGTAAGAAAGGGATCTTATCACATTGTCCGCTAAAAGAAGTAGACATTTTAGTTTGGCTGGAAGATGCTCTGGAGTTGTTTGCACAAAAAAACAATGGATGGGAACCGAGCAGAGCTGAGTGGCCAAACTGTGGTATTAGGCCAAAACTATTGGCTGGGTTAGATGCAGAAAAAAATTATATTCAATTTGCAACCTGATGGAGGTCAGTATAGATGGACTAGTAGAGAAAGTCCCACACACTGCTACAAGGCCAAATATTTTTTCAGAGCTAGATGCAGAAAAAAATATATTCAGTTTGCAACCTGATGGAGGTCTGTATAGATGGATTAATAGAACAAGTCCCACACACAGCTAGAAGCCCAATATTTTTTCAGAGGTAGATGCAGAAAAAAATATATTCAGTTTGCAACCTGATGGAGGTCAGTATAGATGGACTAATACAACAAGTCCCACACACAGCTAGAAGCCCAATATTTTTTCAGAGGTAGATGCAGAAAAAAATATATTCAGTTTGCAACCTGATGGAGGTCTGTATAGATGGATTAATAGAACAAGTCCCACACACAGCTAGAAGCCCAATATTTTTTCAGAGGTAGATGCAGAAAAAAATATATTCAGTTTGCAACCTGATGGAGGTCAGTATAGATGGACTAATACAACAAGTCCCACACACAGCTAGAAGCCCAATATTTTTTCAGAGGTAGATGCAGAAAAAAATATATTCAGTTTGCAACCTGATGGAGGTCTGTATAGATGGACTAATACAACAAGTCCCACACACAGCTAGAAGCCCAATATTTTTTCAGAGGTAGATGCAGAAAAAAATATATTCAGTTTGCAACCTGATGGAGGTCAGTATAGATGGACTAATACAACAAGTCCCACACACAGCTAGAAGCCCAATATTTTTTCAGAGGTAGATGCAGAAAAAAATATATTCAGTTTGCAACCTGATGGAGGTCTGTATAGATTTATTAATAGAACAAGTCCCACACACAGCTAGAAGCCCAATATTTTTTCAGAGGTAGATACAGAAAAAAATATATTCAGTTTGCAACCTGATGGAGGTCAGTATAGATGGACTAATACAACAAGTCCCACACACAGCTAGAAGCCCAATATTTTTTCAGAGCTAGATGCAGAAAAATATTATATTCAATTTGCAACCTGATGGAGGTCAGTATAGATGGACTAATAGAATGATGCTATTCCCAAAAGATTTTACTTCACTAGGTGCAGTAAAAAAATTGGTATTCTATACACAGGTGGTATATCTTGCAACACAGATAGGCTACTCCACTGACTAACACACTCTGCAATAGGCCAAAAAGGATTAGCTTTGATAGATTCAGCCAAATGCTGTGAAAAAAACTTGCACAGCACTGGCACAGACCTGCCTGGCAAAAACTGATAGGAACTGATGTAATCTAGTCCTGAAAAGGACTCCAATTACAATTAGTCTTTACTCCCACAATCTATCTATTTAAGAGCACAGACCTGCCTGATAAAAGTCGTAGGAAATGCTGTAACCTAGTCCTTAAAAGGACTGCAATCACAACTATTCCCTACTCCCAAGCTATCTGTAGATTTGTGCGAACATTGGCTTGAAATTAACAAGGTATAGCGCACACAGCAACAGCGGTGCCGTCTAACACGCAGCTGCAGCAGTGAGAAAATGGTGGCGACGGGGAAAATGGCTTGGTCTTATAGGGCAAGGACATGTGACATACACTGCCAATGACACATGCCCTTGCTTGTGTGAAAAAAAGCACTTCGCTCCGTGTGTGCGCTGCTGATAGGCTGACAGATTGCACCTCCCCACTGTAAATGCGGGAAAGAGGAAAAAAAATGGAGATCTTCATTGTTCCTGCAGAGATCCATCCCCTGCCCCTCCCCCCTCCCCGCTGTACACTCAAACTGCGTATTAACATTAATTTTCATCATTACTGAGAAAAAATCCAGTTATGATTTTGGTGCACGAACAGTCATCGAACATAACCTCGAACAGCCGAATTTTTCTCAAATTGTTCGTGTTCGCCGAATGGCTCGAACACCGCCCAAAACAGCTCGAATTTGAGATTGGCGAACAGTTCGAGTAGAACAACGCTCATGTCTACCGATGAGTCCTTCATATTTAGTCGTTTTCAGCCAATATTCAGAATTTTTGAAAATTTCACTTTTTTGTGAAAATATCCACTAAATGAGGGAATAATATGTGTGAGGGTACCCCAGGAGAGTTCCAAATGTGTGTGGGTAGAATATATATCCCACGGGGGTAAAGTTGAAAAAAAAATTTTTTTGGACTTAGTCATTTTTCCGGCGTTTATCAGACTTTCAGATAGGGGAAATGTCAGTGAGCGTTCCAATTTCAGTTCCAGAGCGATTCCCCGATGAGTCCTTCATATTTAGTCGTTTTCAGCCACCAATTTTCTGAATTTTTGAAAATTTCACTTTTTTGTGAAAATATCCACTAAATGAGGGAATAATATGTGTGAGGGTACCCCAGGAGAGTTCCAAATGTGTGTGGGTAGAATATATATCCCACGGGTGTAAAATTGAAAAAAGTTTTAAAAAAATTTTTTTGGGACCTAGTCATTTTTCCGGCGTTTATTAGACTTTCAGATAGGGGAAATGTCAGTGAGCGTTCCGATTTCAGTTCCAGAGCGATTCCCCGATGAGTCCTTCATATTTAGTCGTTTTCAGCCAATTTTCAGAATTTTTGAAAATTTCACTTTTTTGTGAAAATATCCACTAAATGAGGGATTAACATGTGTGAGGGTACCCCAGGAGAGTTCCAAATGTGGGTGGGTAGAATATATATCCCACGGGGTTAAAATTGAAAAAAGTTGAAAAAAATGTTTTTTTCGACTTAGTCATTTTTCCGGCATTTATCAGACTTTCAGATAGGGGAAATATCAGTGAGCGTTCCAATTTCAGTTCCAGAGCGATTCGCCCAATGAGTCCTTCATATTTAGTCGTTTTCAGACAATTTTCAGAATTTTTTAAAATTTCACTTTTTTGTGAAAATATCCACTAAATGAGGGAATAATATGTGTGAGGTTACCCCAGGAGAGTTCCAAATGTGTGTGGGTAGAATATATATCCCACGGGGGTAAAATTGAAAAAAGTTTAAAAAAATTTTTTTTTACACTTAGTCATTTTTCCGGTGTTTATCAGACTTTCAGATAGGGGAAATGTCAGTGGGCGTTCCGATTTCAGTTCCAGAGCGATTCCCTGATGAGTCCTTCATATTTAGTCGTTTTCAGCCAATTTTCTGAATTTTGGAAAATTTCACTTTTTTGTGAAAATATCCATTAAATGAGGGAATAATATGTGTGAGGGAACCCCAGGAGAGTTCCAAATGTGTGTGGGTAGAATATATATCCGACGGGGGTAAAGTTGAAAAAAGTTGAAAAAAAATTTTCTTTGGACTTAGTCATTTTTCCCGCGTTTATCAGACTTTCAGATAGGGGAATTGTCAGTGAGCATTCCGATTTTAGTTCCAGAGCGATTCTCCTGATGAGTCCTTCATATTTAGTCGTTTTCAGCCAATTTTCTGAATTTTTGAAAATTTCACTTTTTTGTGAAAATATCCACTAAATTAGGGAATAATATGTGTGAGGATACCCCAGGAGAGTTCCAAATGTGTGTGGGTAGAATATATATCCCACGGGGGTAAAATTGAAAAAAGTTGAAAACAATTTTTTTTTGGAATTAGTCATTTTTTCAGCGTTTATCAGACTTTCAGATAGGGGAATTGTCAGTGAGCATTTCGATTTCAGTTCCAGAGCGATTCGCCCAATGAGTCCTTCATATTTAGTCGTTTTCAGCCAATTTTCAGAATTTTTTAAAAATTTCACTTTTTTTGTGAAAATATCCACTAAATGAGGGAATAATATGTGTGAGGGTACGCCAGGAGTGTTCCAAATGTGTGTGGGTAGAATATATATCCCACGGGGGTAAAATTGAAAAAAGTAAAAAAAAAAATTTTTTTGGACTTAGTCATTTTTCCGGCGTTTATCAGACTTTCAGATAGGGGAAATGTCAGTGAGCGTTCTGATTTCAGTTCCAAAGCGATTCGCCCAATGAGTCCTTCATATTTAGTCGTTTTCAGCCAATTTTCAGAATTTTTGAAAATGTCACTTTTTTGTGAAAATATCCACTAAATTAGGGAATAATATGTGTGAGGGTATCCCAGGAGAGTTCCAAATGTGTGTGGGTAGAATATATATCCCACGGGGGTAAAATTGAAAAAAGTTGAAAAAAAAATTTTTTTGGACTTGGTCATTTTTTCAGCCTTTATCAGACTTTCAGAGAGGCGAAATGTCAGTGAGCATTCCGATTTCAGTTCCAGAGCGATTCGCCCGATGAGTCCTTCATATTTAGTCGTTTTCAGCCAATTTTCTGAATTTTTGAAAATGTCACTTTTATGTGAAAATATCCACTAAATGAGTAAATGAGGGAATAATATGTGTGTGAGGGCACCCCAGGAGAGTTCCAAATGTGTGTTGGTAGAATATATATCCCACGGGGGTAAAATTGAAAAAAGTTGAAAAAAATATTTTTTTGGACTTAGTCATTTTTTCAGCGTTTTTCAGACTTTCAGATAGGGGAAATGTGAGTGAGCATACCGATTTCATTTGCAGAGTTTTTCGCCCGATGAGTCCTTTATATTTAGTCGTTTTCAGCCAATTTTCAGAATTTTTGAAAATTTCACTTTTTTGTGAAAATATCCTCTAAATGAGGGAATAATATGTGTGAGGGCACCCCAGGAGAGTTCCAAATGTGTGTTGGTAGAATATATATCCCACGGGGGGGAAATTGAAAAAAGTTTAAAAAAATATTTTTTTGGACTTAGTCATTTTTTCAGCGTTTTTCAGACTTTCAGATAGGGGAAATGTCAGTGAGTGTTCTGATTTCAGTTCCAGAGCGATTCGCCCGATGAGTCCTTCATATTTAGTCGTTTTCAGCCAATTTTCTGAATTTTTGAAAATTTCACTTTTTTTTGAAAATATCCACTAAATGAGGGAATAATATGTGTGAGGGTATCCCATGAGAGTTCCAAATGTGTGTCCGTAGAATGTATATCCCACGGGGGTAAAATTGAAAAAAGTTGAAAAAAAATTTTTTTTGGACTTGGTCATTTTTTCAGCGTTTATCAGACTTTCAGATAGGCGAAATGTCAGTAAGCATTCCGATTTCAGTTCCAGAGCGATTCGCCCGATGAGTCCTTCATATTTAATCGTTTTCAGCCAATTTTCTGAATTTTTGAAAATGTCACTTTTATGTGAAAATATCCACTAAATGAGGGAATAATATGTGTGAGGGTACCCCATGAGAGTTCCAAATGTGTGTCTGTAGAATGTATATCCCACGGGGGTAAAATTGAAAAAAGTTGAAAAAAATTTTTTTGGGACTTGGTCATTTTTTCAGCGTTTATCAGACTTTCAGATAGGCGAAATGTCAGTAAGCATTCCGATTTCAGTTCCAGAGCGATTCGCCCGATGAGTCCTTCATATTTAGTCGTTTTCAGGCAATTTTCTGAATTTTTGAAAATGTCACTTTTATGTGAAAATATCCACTAAATGATTAAATGAGGGAATAATATGTGTGTGAGGGCACCCCAGGAGAGTTCCAAATGTGTGTTGGTAGAATATATATCCCACGGGGGGAAAATTGAAAAAAGGTGAAAAAAATTTTTTTTTGGACTTAGTCATTTTTTCAGCATTTATCAGACTTTCAGATATGGGAAATGTCAGTGAGCATTCCGATTTCAGTTCCAGAGCGATTCGCCTGATGAGTCCTTCATATTTAGTCGTTTTCAGCCAATTTTCTGAATTTTTGAAAATTTCACTTTTTTGTGAAAATACCCACTAAATCAGGGAATAATATGTGTGAGGGTACCCCAGGAGAGTTCCAAATGTGTGTCGGTAGAATGTATATCCCAACAAGGGTGTAATTGAAAAAAGTTGAAAAAAATTTTTTTTTGGACTTGGTCATTTTTTCAGCGTTTATCAGACTTTCAGATAGGGGAAATGTCAGTGAGCATTCCGATTTCAGTTCCAGAGCGATTCGCCCGATGAGTCCTTCATATTTAGTAATTTTTAGCCAATTTTCAGAATTTTTGAAAATTTCACTTTTTTGTGAAAATATCCACTAAATGAGGGAATAATATGTGTGTGAGGGCACCCCAGGAGAGTTCCAAATGTGTGTTGGTAGAATATATATCCCACAGGGGTAAAATTGAAAAAAGTTGAAAAAAATATTTTTTTGGACTTAGTCATTTTTTCAGCGTTTTTCAGACTTTCAGATAGGGGAAATGTGAGTGAGCATACCGATTTCATTTCCAGAGTTTTTCGCCCGGTGAGTCCTTTATATTTAGTCGTTTTCAGCCAATTTTCAGAATTTTTGAAAATTTCACTTTTTTGTGAAAATATCCTCTAAATGAGGGAATAATATGTGTGAGGGTACCCCAGAAGAGTTCCAAATGTGTGTGGGTAGAATATATATCCCACGGGGGTAAAATTGAAAAAAGTTGAAAAAAAATTTTTTTTGGACTTGGTCATTTTTTCAGCGTTTATCAGACTTTCAGATAGGCGAAACGTCAGTGAGCATTCCGATTTCGGTTCCAGAGCGATTCGCCTGATGAGTCCTTCATATTTAGTCGTTTTCAGCCAATTTTCTCAAGTTTTGAAAATTTCACTTTTTTGTGAAAATATCCACTAAATGAGGGAATAATATGTGTGAGGGTATCCCATGAGAGTTCCAAATGTGTGTCCGTAGAATGTATATCCCACGATGGTAAAATTGAAAAAAGTTGAAAAAAAATTTTTTTTGGACTTGGTCATTTTTTCAGCGTTTATCAGACTTTCAGATAGGCGAAATGTCAGTAAGCATTCCGATTTCAGTTCCAGAGCGATTCGCCCGATGAGTCCTTCATATTTAGTCGTTTTCAGGCAATTTTCTGAATTTTTGAAAATGTCACTTTTATGTGAAAATATCCACTAAATGAGTAAATGAGGGAATAATATGTGTGAGGGTACCCCAGGAGAGTTCCAAATGTGTGTTGGTAGAATATATATCCCACCGGGGGAAAATTGAAAAAAGTTTAAAAAATATTTTTTTGGACTTGGTCATTTTTTCAGCGTTTATCAGACTTTCAGATAGGCGAAATGTCAGTGAGCATTCTGTTTTCAGTTCCAGAGCGATTCGCCCGATGAGTCCTTCATATTTAGTCATTTTCAGCCAATTTTCTGAATTTTTGAAAATTTCACTTTTTTGTGAAAATATCCACTAAATGAGGGAATAATATGTGTGAGGGTACCCCAGGAGAGATCCAAATGTGTGTCGGTAGAATATATATCCCACGGGGGTAAAATTGAAAAAAGTTGAAAAAAAATTTTTTTTGGACTTAGTCAATTTTTCAGCGTTTTTCAGACTTTCAGATAGAGGAAATGTCAGTGAGTGTTCCGATTTCAGTTCCAGAGCGATTCGCCCGATGAGTCCTTCATATTTAGTCGTTTTCAGCCAATTTTCTGAATTTTTGAAAATTTCACTTTTTTGTGAAAATATCCACTAAATGAGGGAATAATATGTGTGAGGGTACCCCAGGAGAGTTTCTAATGTGTGTCGGTACAATGTATATCCCACTGGGGTAAAATTGAAAAAATTTGAAAAAAAATTTTTTTTGGACTTGGTCATTTTTTCAGCGTTTATCAGACTTTCAGATAGGGGAAATGTCAGTGAGCGTTCCGATTTCAGTTCCAGAGCGATTCGCCCGATGAGTCCTTCATATTCAGTCGTTTTCAGCCAATTTTCAGAATTTTTGAAAATTTCACTTTTTTGTGAAAATATCCACTAAATGAGGGAATAATATGTGTGAGGGTACCCCAGGAGAGTTCCAAATGTGTGTTGGTAGAACATATATCCCACCGGGGGAAAATTGAAAAAAGTTTAAAAAATATTTTTTTGGACTTGGTCATTTTTTCAGCGTTTATCAGACTTTCAGATAGGGGAAATGTCAGTGAGTGTTCCAATTTCAGTTCCAGAGCAATTCGCCTGATGAGTCCTTCATATTTAGTCGTTTTCAGCCAATTTTCTGAATTTTTGAAAATTTCACTTTTTTGTGAAAATATCCACTAAATGAGGGAATAATATGTGTGAGGGTACCCCAGGAGAGTTCCAAATGTGTGTCGGTAGAATGTATATCCCACGGGGGTAAAATTGAAAAAAGTTGAAAAAACATTTTTTTTCGACTTGGTCATTTTTTCAGCGTTTATCAGACTTTCAGATAGGCGAAATATCAGTGAGCATTCCGATTTCAGTTCCAGAGCGATTCGCCTGATGAGTCCTTCATATTTAGTCATTTTCAGCCAATTTTCAGAATTTTTGAAAATTTCACTCTTTTGTGAAAATATCCACTAAATGAGGGAATAATATGTGTGAGGGTACCCCAGGAGAGTTCCTAATGTGTGTTGGTAGAATATATATCCCACGGGGGTAAAATTGAAAAAAGTTGAAAAAAATATTTTTTTGGACTTAGTCATTTTTTCAGCGTTTTTCAGACTTTCAGATAGGGGAAATGTCAGTGAGCGTTCTGATTTCAGTTTCAGAGCGATTCGCCCGATGAGTCCTTCATATTTAGTCGTTTTCAGCCAATTTTCTGAATTTTTGAAAATTTCACTTTTTTGTGAAAATATCCACAAAATGAGGGAATAATATGTGTGAGGGTACCCCAGGAGAGTTCCAAATGTGTGTGGGTAGAATATATATCCCACGAGGGTAAAATTGAAAAAAGTTGAAAAAATTTTTTTTTTCAACTTAGTCATTTTTAAGGTGTTTATCAGACTTTCAGGTAGGGAAAATGTCAGTGAGCGTTCCGATTTCAGTTCCAGAGCGATTCGCCCGATGAGTCCTTCATATTTAGTCGTTTTCAGCCAATTTTCTGAATTTTTGAAAATTTCACTTTTTTGTGAAAATATCCACTAAATGAGGGAATAATATGAGTGAGGGTACCCAGGAGAGTTCCAAATGTGTGTGGGTAGAATATATATCCCACGAGGGTAAAATTAAAAAAAGTTGAAAAAATGTTTTTTTTCGACTTAGTAATTTTTCCGGCGTTTATCAGACTTTCAGATAGGGGAAATGTCAGTGAGCATTCCGATTTCAGTTCCAGAGCGATTCGCCCGATGAGTCCTTCATATTTAGTCGTTTTCAGCCAATTTTCAGAATTTTTGAAAATTTCACTTTTTTGTGAAAATATCCACTAAATGAGGGAATAATATCTGTGGGGGTACACTAGGAGAGTTCCAAATGTGTGTGGGTAGAATATATATCCCATAAGGGTAAAATTGAAAAAGTTGCAAAATTTTTTTTTTTCGACTTAGTCATTTTTCTGGCATTTATCAGACTTCAAGATAGGGGAAATGTCAGTGAGTGTTCCAATTTCAGTTCCAGAGCGATTCCCCCGATGAGTCCTTCATATTTAGTCATTTTCAGCCAATTTTCAGAATGTTTGAAAATTTCACTTTTTTGTGAAAATATCCACTAAATGAGGGACTAATATGTGTGAGGGTACCCCAGGAGAGTTCCAACTGTGTGTGGGTAGAATATATATCCCACGACGGTAAAATTGAAAAAAGTTGAAAATTTTTTTTTTTTCAACTTAGTCATTTTTCCGGCGTTTATCAGACTTTCAGATAGGGGAAATGTCAGTGAGCGCTCCGATTTCAGTTCCAGAGCGATTCGCCTGATGAGTCCTTCATATTTAGTCGTTTTCAGCCAATTTTCAGAATTTTTGAAAATTTCACTTTTTTGTGAAAATATCCACTAAATGACTGAATAATATGTGTAAGGGTACCCCAGGAGAGTTCCAAATGTGTGTGGGTAGAATATATATCCCACGGGGGTAAAATTGAAAAACGTTGAAAAAAATTTTTTTTTGGACTTAGTCATTTTTTCGGCGTTTATCAGACTTTCAGATAGGGGAAATGTCAGTGAGCCTTCTTATTTCAGTTCCAGAGCGATTCGCCCGATGAGTCCTTCATATTTAGTCGTTTTCAGCCAATTTTCAGATTTTTGAAAATTTCACTTTTTTGTGAAAATATCCACTAAATGAGGGAATAATATGTGTGAGGGTACCCCAGGAGAGTTCCAAATATGTGTGGGTAGAATATATATCCCACGGGGGTAAAATTGAAAAAACTTAAAAAAAAAATTTTTTTGGACTTAGTAATTTTTCTGACGTTTATCAGACTTTCAGATAGGGGAAATGTCAGTGAGCGTTCCGATTTCAGTTCCAGAGCGATTCGCCCGATGAGCCCTTCATATTTAGTCGTTTTCAGCCCATTTTCAGAATTTTTGAAAATTTCACTTTTTTGTGAAAATATCCACTAAATGAGGGAATAATATGTGTGAGGGTACCCCAGCAGAGTTCCAAATGTGTGTGGGTAGAATATATATCCCACGGGGGTAAAATTGAAAAAAGTTGAAAAAAATTTTTTTTTCGACTTGGTCATTTTTCCGACATTTATCAGACTTTCAGATAGGGGAAATGTCAGTGAGCATTCCGATTTCAGTTCCAGAGCGATTCGCCCGATGAGTCCTTCATATTTAGTCGTTTTCAGCCCATTTTCAGAATTTTTGAAAATTTCACTTTTTTGTGAAAATATCCACTAAATGAGGGAATAATATGTGTGAGGGTACCCCAGGAGAGTTTCAAATGTTTGTGGGTGGGATATATATCCCACGGGGGTAAAATTGAAAAAAGTTAAAAAAAAAATTTTTTTTGACTTAGTAATTTTTCCGGCGTTTATCAGACATTCAGGTAGGGGAAATGTCAGTGAGCGTTCCGATTTCAGTTCCAGAGCGATTCGCCCGATGAGTCCTTCATATTTAGTCGTTTTCAGCCAATTTTCTGAATTTTTGAAAATTTCACTTTTTTGTGAAAATATCCACTAAATGAGGGAATAATATGTGTGAGGGTGCCCCAGCAGAGTTCCAAATGTGTGTGGGTAGAATATATATCCCACGAGGGTAAAATTGAAAAAAGTTGAAAAATTTTTTTTTTTCGACTTGGTCATTTTTCCGGCGTTTATCAGACTTTCAGATAGGGGAAATGTCAGTGAGCGTTCCGATTTCAGATCCAGAGCGATTCGCCCGATGAGTCCTTCATATTTAGTCGTTTTCAGCCAATTTTCAGAATTTTTGAAAATTTCACTTTTTTGTGAAAATATCCACTAAATGAGGGAATAATATGTGTGAGGGTACCCCAGGAGAGTTCCAAATGTGTGTGGGTAGAATATATATCCCACGAGGGTAAAATTGAAAAAAGTTGAAAAATTTTTTTTTTTCGACTTGGTTATTTTTCCGGCGTTTATCAGACTTTCAGATAGGGGAAATGTCAGTGAGCGTTCCGATTTCAGTTCCAGAGCGATTCGCCCGATGAGTCCTTCATATTTAGTCGTTTTCAGCCAATTTTCAGAATTTTTGAAAATTTCACTTTTTTGTGAAAATATCCACTAAATGAGGGAATAATATGTGTGAGGGTACCCCAGGAGAGTTCCAAATGTGTGTGGGTAGAATATATATCCCACGAGGGTAAAATTGAAAAAAGTTGAAAAAATTTTTTTTTTCGACTTGGTCATTTTTCCGGCGTTTATCAGACTTTCAGATAGGGGAAATGTCAGTGAGCGCTCCGATTTCAGTTCCAGAGCGATTCGCCTGATGAGTCCTTCATATTTAGTCGTTTTCAGCCAATTTTCAGAATTTTTGAAAATTTCACTTTTTTGTGAAAATATCCACTAAATGAGGGAATAATATGTGTGAGGGTACCCCAGGAGAGTTCCAAATATGTGTGGGTAGAATATATATCCCACGGGGGTAAAATTGAAAAAACTTAAAAAAAAAATTTTTTTGGACTTAGTAATTTTTCTGACGTTTATCAGACTTTCAGATAGGGGAAATGTCAGTGAGCGTTCTGATTTCAGTTCCAGAGCGATTCGCCCGATGAGTCCTTCATATTTAGTCGTTTTCAGCCAATTTTCAGAATTTTTGAAAATTTCACTTTTTTGTGAAAATATCCACTAAATGAGGGAATAATATGTGTGAGGGTACGCGAGGAGAGTTCCAAATGTGTGTGGGTAGAATATATATCCCACGGGGGTAAAATTGAAAAAAGTTGAAAAAGATTTTTTTTTGGACTTAGTCATTTTTCCGGCGTTTATCAGACTTTCAGATAGGGGAAATGTCAGTGAGCCTTCTTATTTCAGTTCCAGAGCGATTCGCCCGATGATTCCTTCATTTTTAGTCGTTTTCAGCCAATTTTCTGAATTTTTGAAAATTTCACTTTTTTGTGAAAATATCCACTAAATGAGGGAATAATATGTGTGAGGGTACCCCAGGAGAGTTCCAAATATGTGTGGGTAGAATATATATCCCACGGGGGTAAAATTGAAAAAAGTTGAAAAATTTTTTTTTTTCGACTTGGTCATTTTTCCGACATTTATCAGACTTTCAGATAGGCGAAATGTCAGTGAGCATTCTGATTTCAGTTCCAGAGCGATTCGCCCGATGAGTCCTTCATATTTAGTCGTTTTCAGCCCATTTTCAGAATTTTTGAAAATTTCACTTTTTTGTGAAAATATCCACTAAATGAGGGAATAATATGTGTGAGGGTACCCCAGGAGAGTTCCAAATGTGTGTGGGTAGAATATATATCCCACGGGGGTAAAATTGAAAAAAGTTGAAAAAGATTTTTTTTTGGACTTAGTCATTTTTCCGGCGTTTATCAGACTTTCAGATAGGGGAAATTTCAGTGAGCCTTCTTATTTCAGTTCCAGAGCGATTCGCCCGATGAGTCCTTCATATTTAGTCGTTTTCAGCCAATTTTCAGAATTTTTGAAAATTTCACTTTTTTGTGAAAATATCCACTAAATGAGGGAATAATATGTGTGAGGGTACCCCAGGAGAGTTCCAAATGTGTGTGGGTAGAATATATATCCCACGACGGTAAAATTGAAAAAAGTTAAAAAAATTTTTTTTTTCATCTTAGTCATTTTTCCGGCGTTTATCAGACTTTCAGGTAGGGGAAATGTCAGTGAGCGTTCCGATTTCAGTTCCAGAGCGATTCGCCCGATGAGTCCTTCATATTTAGTCGTTTTCAGCCAATTTTCTGAATTTTTGAATATTTCACTTTTTTGTGAAAATATCCACTAAATGAGGGAATAATATGTGTGAGGGTACCCCAGGAGAGTTCCAAATGTGTGTGGGTAGAATATACATCCCACAAGGGTAAAATTGAAAAAGTTGCAAAAAATTTTTTTTTCGACTTAGTCATTTTTCCGGCATTTATCAGACTTTCAGATAGGGGAAATGTCAGTGAGTGTTCCAATTTCAGTTCTAGAGCGATTCGCCCGATGAGTCCTTCATATTTAGTCGTTTTCAGCCAATTTTCAGAATTTTTGAAAATTTCACTTTTTTGTGAAAATATCCACTAAATGAGGGAATAATATGTGTGAGGGTACCCCAGGAGAGTTCCAAATGTGTGTGGGTAAAATATATATCCCACGGGGGTAAAATTGAAAAAAGTTTAAAAAAAATTTTTTTTGGACTTAGTTATTTTTCCGTCGTTTATCAGACTTGCAGATAGGGGAAATGTCAGTGAGCGTTCTGATTTCAGTTCCAGAGCGATTCGCCCGATGAGTCCTTCATATTTAGTCATTTTCAGCCGATTTTCAGAATTTTTGAAAATTTCACTTTTTGTGAAAATATCCACTAAATGAGGGAATAATATGTGTGAGGGTACCCCAGGAGAGTTCCAAATGTGTGTGGGTAGAATATATATTCCACAAGGGTAAAATTGAAAAAAGTTGAAAATTTTTTTTTCTACGACTTAGTCATTTTTCACGCATTTATCAGACTTTCAGATAGGAGAAATGTCAGTGAGTGTTCCAATTTCAGTTCCAGAGCGATTCGCCCGATGAGTCCTTCATATTTAGTCGTTTTCAGCCAATTTTCTGAATTTTTGAAAATTTCACTTTTTTGTGAAAATATCCACTAAATGAGGGAATAATATGTGTGGGGGTACACCAGGAGAGTTCCAAATGTGTGTGGGTAGAATATATATCCCACAAGGGTAAAATTGAAAAAGTTGCAAAAAATTTTTTTTTCGACTTAGTCATTTTTCCGGCATTTATCAGACTTTCAGATAGGGGAAATGTCAGTGAGTGTTCCAATTTCAGTTCTAGAGCGATTCGCCCGATGAGTCCTTCATATTTAGTCATTTTCAGCCAATTTTCAGAATTTTTTAAAATTTCACTTTTTTGTGAAAATATCCACTAAATGAGGGAATAATATGTGTGAGGGTACCCCAGGAGAGTTCCAAATGTGTGTGGGTAGAATATATATCCCACGACGGTAAAATTGAAAAAAGTTGAAAAATTTTTTTTTTTCAACTTAGTCATTTTTCCGGCGTTTATCAGACTTTCAGTTAGGGGAAATGTCAGTGAGCGTTCCGATTTCAGTTCCAGAGCGATTCGCCCGATGAGTCCTTCATATTTAGTCGTTTTCAGCCAATTTTCTGAATTTTTGAATATTTCACTTTTTTGTGAAAATATCCACTAAATGAGGGAATAATATGTGTGAGGGTACCCCAGGAGAGTTCCAAATGTGTGTGGGTAGAATATACATCCCATAAGGGTAAAATTGAAAAAGTTGCAAAAAATTTTTTTTTCGACTTAGTCATTTTTCCGGCATTTATCAGACTTTCAGATAGGGGAAATGTCAGTGAGTGTTCCAATTTCAGTTCTAGAGCGATTCGCCCGATGAGTCCTTCATATTTAGTCATTTTCAGCCAATTTTCAGAATTTGTGAAAATTTCACTTTTTGTGAAAATATCCACTAAATGAGGGAATAATATGTGTGAGGGTACCCCAGGAGAGTTCCAAATGTGTGTGGGTAAAATATATATCCCACGAGGGTAAAATTGAAAAAAGTTGAAAAAATATTTTTTTTCAACGTAGTCATTTTTCCGGCGTTTATCAGACTTTCAGGTAGGGGAAATGTCAGTGAGTGTTCCGATTTCAGTTCCACAGCGATTCGCCCGATGAGTCCTTCATATTTAGTAGTTTTCAGACAATTTTCAGAATTTTTGAAACTTTCACTTTTTTGTGAAAATATCCACTAAATGAGGGAATAATATGTGTGAGGGTACCCCAGGAGAGTTCCAAATGTGTGTGGGTAGAATATTTATCCCACGAGGGTAAAATTGAAAAAAGTTGAAAATTTTTTTTTTTCGACTTAGTCATTTTTCCTGCGTTTATCAGACTTTCAGGTAGGGGAAATGTCAGTGAGCGTTCCGATTTCAGTTCCAGAGTGATTCGCCCGATGAGTCCTTCATATTTAGTCGTTTTCAGCCAATTTTCTGAATTTTTGAAAATTTCACTTTTTTGTGAAAATATCCACTAAATGAGGGAATAATATGTGTGAGGGTACACCAGGAGAGTTCCAAATGTGTGTGGGTAGAATATATATCCCACGAGGGTAAAATTGAAAAAAGTTGAAAAATTTTTTTTTTCCGACTTAGTCATTTTTCCTGCGTTTATCAGACTTTCAGGTAGGGGAAATGTCAGTGAGCGTTCCGATTTCAGTTCCAGAGCCATTCGCCCGATGAGTCCTTCATATTTAGTCGTTTTCAGTCAATTTTCTGAATTTTTGAAAATGTCACTTTTTTGTAAAAATATCCACTAAATGAGGGAATAATATGTGTGAGGGCACCCCAGGAGAGTTCCTAATGTGTGTTGGTAGAATATATATCCCACGAGGGTAAAATTGAAAAAAGTTGAAAAATTTTTTTTTTTCGACTTAGTTATTTTTCCGGCGTTTATCAGACTTTCAGATAGGGGAAATGTCAGTGAGCGTTCCGATTTCAGTTCCAGAGCGATTCGCCCGATGAGTCCTTCATATTTAGTCGTTTTCAGCCAATTTTCAGAATTTTTGAAAATTTCACTTTTTTGTGAAAATATCCACTAAATGACGGAATAATATGTGTGAGGGTACCCCCAGGAGAGTTCCAAATGTGTGTGGGTAGAATATATATCCCACCGGGGTAAAATTGAAAAAAGTTGAAAAAAAATTTTTTTTGGACTTAGTCATTTTTCCGGCATTTATCAGACTTTCAGATAGGGGAAATGTCAGTGAGCCTTCTTATTTCAGTTCCAGAGCGATTCGCCCGATGAGTCCTTCATATTTAGTCGTTTTCAGCCAATTTTCAGAATTTTTGAAAATTTCACTTTTTTGTGAAAATATTCACTACATGAGGGAATAATATGTGTGAGGGTACCCCAGGAGAGTTCCAAATGTGTGTGGGTAGAATATATATCCCACAAGGGTAAAATTGAAAAAAGTTGAAAAAATTTTTTTTTTCGACTTTGTTATTTTTCCGGCGTTTATCAGACTTTCAGATAGGGGAAATGTCAGTGAGCGTTCCGATTTCAGTTCCAGAGCGATTCGCCCGATGAGTCCTTCATATTTAGTCGTTTTCAGCCAATTTTCAGAATTTTTGAAAATTTCACTTTTTTGTGAAAATATCCACTAAATGAGGGAGTAATATGTGTGAGGGTACCCCAGGAGAGTTCCAAATGTGTGTGGGTAGAATATATATCCCACGGGGGTAAAATTGAAAATAGTTGAAAAATTTTTTTTTTTCGACTTGGTCATTTTTCCGACATTTATCAGACTTTCATATAGGGGAAATGTCAGTGAGCATTCCGATTTCAGTTCCAGAGCGATTCGCCCGATGAGTCCTTCATATTTAGTCGTTTTCAGCCAATTTTCAGAATTTTTGAAAATTTCACTTTTTTGTGAAAATATGCACTAAATGAGGGAATAATATGTGTGAGGGTACCCCAGGAGAGTTTCAAATGTTTGTGGGTAGGATATATATCCCACGGGGGTAAAATTGAAAAAAGTTAAAAAAAAAATTTTTTTGGACTTAGTAATTTTTCCGGCGTTTATCAGACATTCAGGTAGGGGAAATGTCAGTGAGCGTTCCGATTTCAGTTCCAGAGCGATTCGCCCGATGAGTCCTTCATATTTAGTCGTTTTCAGCCGATTTTCAGAATTTTTTAAAATTTCACTTTTTTGTGAAAATATCCACTAAATGAGGGAATAATATGTGTGAGGGTACCCCAGGAGAGTTCCAAATGTGTGTGGGTAGAATATATATCCCACGACGGTAAAATTGAAAAAAGTTGAAAAATTTTTTTTTTTCAACTTAGTCATTTTTCCGGCGTTTATCAGACTTTCAGTTAGGGGAAATGTCAGTGAGCGTTCCGATTTCAGTTCCAGAGCGATTCGCCCGATGAGTCCTTCATATTTAGTCGTTTTCAGCCAATTTTCTGAATTTTTGAATATTTCACTTTTTTGTGAAAATATCCACTAAATGAGGGAATAATATGTGTGAGGGTACCCCAGGAGAGTTCCAAATGTGTGTGGGTAGAATATACATCCCATAAGGGTAAAATTGAAAAAGTTGCAAAAAATTTTTTTTTCGACTTAGTCATTTTTCCGGCATTTATCAGACTTTCAGATAGGGGAAATGTCAGTGAGTGTTCCAATTTCAGTTCTAGAGCGATTCGCCCGATGAGTCCTTCATATTTAGTCATTTTCAGCCAATTTTCAGAATTTGTGAAAATTTCACTTTTTGTGAAAATATCCACTAAATGAGGGAATAATATGTGTGAGGGTACCCCAGGAGAGTTCCAAATGTGTGTGGGTAAAATATATATCCCACGAGGGTAAAATTGAAAAAAGTTGAAAAAATATTTTTTTTCAACGTAGTCATTTTTCCGGCGTTTATCAGACTTTCAGGTAGGGGAAATGTCAGTGAGTGTTCCGATTTCAGTTCCACAGCGATTCGCCCGATGAGTCCTTCATATTTAGTAGTTTTCAGACAATTTTCAGAATTTTTGAAACTTTCACTTTTTTGTGAAAATATCCACTAAATGAGGGAATAATATGTGTGAGGGTACCCCAGGAGAGTTCCAAATGTGTGTGGGTAAAATATATATCCCACGAGGGTAAAATTGAAAAAAGTTGAAAAATTATTTTTTTTCGACTTGGTCATTTTTCCGGCGTTTATCAGACTTTCAGATAGGGGAAATGTCAGTGAGCGCTCCGATTTCAGTTCCAGAGCGATTCGCCTGATGAGTCCTTCATATTTAGTCGTTTTCAGCCAATTTTTAGAATTTTTGAAAATTTCACTTTTTTGTGAAAATATCCACTAAATGAGGGAATAATATGTGTGAGGGTACCCCAGGAGAGTTCCAAATGTGTGTGGGTAGAATATATATCCCACGGGGGTAAAATTGAAAATAGTTGAAAAATTTTTTTTTTTCGACTTGGTCATTTTTCCGACATTTATCAGACTTTCATATAGGGGAAATGTCAGTGAGCATTCCGATTTCAGTTCCAGAGCGATTCGCCCGATGAGTCCTTCATATTTAGTCGTTTTCAGCCAATTTTCAGAATTTTTGAAAATTTCACTTTTTTGTGAAAATATCCACTAAATGAGGGAATAATATGTGTGAGGGTACCCCAGGAGAGTTTCAAATGTTTGTGGGTAGGATATATATCCCACGGGGGTAAAATTGAAAAAAGTTAAAAAAAAAATTTTTTTGGACTTAGTAATTTTTCCGGCGTTTATCAGACATTCAGGTAGGGGAAATGTCAGTGAGTGTTCCAATTTCAGTTCCAGAGCGATTCGCCCGATGAGTCCTTCATATTTATCCGTTTTCAGCCGATTTCCAGAATTTTTTAAAATTTCACTTTTTTGTGAAAATATCCACTAAATGAGGGAATAATATGTGTGAGGGCACCCCAGGAGAGTTCCAAATGTGTGTTGGTAGAATATATATCCCACGGGGTAAAATAGAAAAAAGTTGAAAAAAATATATTTTTGGACTGTCATTTTTTCAGCGTTTTTCAGACTTTCAGATAGGCGAAATGTCAGTGAGCGTTCCGATTTCAGTTCCAGAGCGATTCGCCCGATGAGTCCTTCATATTTAGTCGTTTTCAGCCAATTTTCAGAATTTTTGAAAATTTCACTTTTTTGTGAAAATATCCACTAAATAAGGGAATAATATGTGTGAGGGTACCCCAGGAGAGTTCCAAATGTGTGTGGGTAGAATATATATCCCACGAGGGTAAAATTGAAAAAAGTTGAAAAAATTTTTTTTTTCGACTTAGTCATTTTTCTGCCATTTATCAGACTTCAAGATAGGGGAAATGTCAGTGAGTGTTCCAATTTCAGTTCCAGAGCGATTCGCCTGATGAGTCCTTCATATTTAGCCGTTTTCAGCCAATTTTCTGAATTTTTGAAAATTTCACTTTTTTGTGAAAATATCCACTAAATGAGGGAATAATATGTGTGAGGGTACCCCAGGAGAGTTCCAAATGTGTGTGGGTAGAATATATATCCCACGTGGGTAAAATTGAAAAAAAGTTAAACAAAAAAATTTTTTGGACTTAGTAATTTTTCCAGCGTTTATCAGACTTTCAGATAGGGGAAATGTCAGTGAGCATTCCGATTTCAGTTCCAGAGCGATTCGCCCGATGAGTCCTTCATATTTAGTCGTTTTCAGCCAATTTTCAGAATTTTGGAAAATTTCACTTTTTTGTGAAAATATCCACTAAATGAGGGAATAATATGTGTGAGGGCACCCCAGGAGAGTTCCAAATGTGTGTTGGTATGATATATATCCCACGGGGTAAAATAGAAAAAAGTTGAAAAAAATATATTTTTGGACTGTCATTTTTTCAGCGTTTTTCAGATTTTCAGATAGGCGAAATGTCAGTGAGCGCTTCGATTTCAGTTCCAGAGCGATTCGCCCGATGAGTCCTTCATATTTAGTCGTTTTCAGCCAATTTTCAGAATTTTTGAAAATTTCACTTTTTTGTGAAAATATCCACTAAATAAGGGAATAATATGTGTGAGGGTACCCCAGGAGAGTTCCAAATGTGTGTGGGTAGAATATATATCCCACGGGCGTAAAATTGAAAAAAGGTGAAAAAATATTTTTTTTGGACTTAGTCATTTTTCCGGCATTTATCAGACTTTCAGATAGGGGAAATATCAGTGAGCCTTCTTATTTCAGTTCCAGAGCGATTCGCCCGATGAGTCCTTCATATTTAGTCATTTTCAGCCAATTTTCAGAATTTTTGAAAATTTCACATTTTGTTAAAATATCCACTAAATGAGGGAATAATATGTGTGAGGGTACCCCAGGAGAGTTCCAAATGTGTGTGGGTAGAATATATATCCCACGAGGGTAAAATTGAAAAAAGTTGAAAATTTTTTTTTTTCCGACTTAGTCATTTTTCCTGCGTTTATCAGACTTTCAGGTAGGGGAAATGTCAGTGAGCGTTCCGATTTCAGTTCCAGAGCGATTCGCCCGATGAGTCCTTCTTATTTAGTCGTTTTCAGCCACTTTTCTGAATTTTGAAAATTTCACTTTTTTGTGAAAATATCCACTAAATGAGGGAATAATATGTGTGAGGGTACCCCAGTAGAGTTCCAAATGTGTGTGGGTAGAATATATATCCCACGGGGGTAAAATTGAAAAAAGGTGAAAAAATATTTTTTTTGGACTTAGTCATTTTTCCGGCATTTATCAGACTTTCAGATAGGGGAAATATCAGTGAGCCTTCTTATTTCAGTTCCAGAGCGATTCGCCCGATGAGTCCTTCATATTTAGTCATTTTCAGCCAATTTTCAGAATTTTTGAAAATTTCACATTTTGTTAAAATATCCACTAAATGAGGGAATAATATGTGTGAGGGTACCCCAGGAGAGTTCCAAATGTGTGTGGGTAGAATATATATCCCACGAGGGTAAAATTGAAAAAAGTTGAAAAAATTTTTTTTTTCGACTTAGTCATTTTTCTGCCATTTATCAGACTTCAAGATAGGGGAAATGTCAGTGAGTGTTCCAATTTCAGTTCCAGAGCGATTCGCCTGATGAGTCCTTCATATTTAGCCGTTTTCAGCCAATTTTCAGAATTTTTGAAAATTTCACTTTTTTGTTAAAATATCCACTAAATGAGGGAATAATATGTGTGAGGGTACCCCAGGAGAGTTCCAAATGTGTGTGGGTAGAATATATATCCCACGAGGGTAAAATTGTAAAAAGTTTAAAAAAAATTTTTTTTCGACTTAGTCATTTTTCCGGCATTTATCAGACTTTCAGATAGGGGAAATGTCAGTGAGTGTTCCAATTTCAGTTCCAGAGCGATTCGCCCGATGAGTCCTTCATATTTATTCGTTTTCAGCCGATTTCCAGAATTTTTTAAAATTTCACTTTTTTGTGAAAATATCCACTAAATGAGGGAATAATATGTGTGAGGGTACCCCAGGAGAGTTCCAAATGTGTGTGGGTAGAATATATATCCCACGGGGGTAAAATTGAAAAAAGTTGAAAAAAAATTTTTTTTGGACTTAGTCATTTTTCCGGCGTTTATCAGACTTTCAGATAGGGGAAATGTCAGTGAGTGTTCCGATTTCAGTTCCACAGCGATTCGCCCGATGAGTCCTTCATATTTAGTCGTTTTCAGCCAATTTTCTGAATTTTTGAAAATTTCACTTTTTTGTGAAAATATCCACTAAATGAGGGAATAATATGTGTGAGGGCACCCCAGGAGAGTTCCAAATGTGTGTTGGTAGAATATATATCCCAAGGGGTAAAATAGAAAAAAGTTGAAAAAAATATATTTTTGGACTGTCATTTTTTCAGCGTTTTTCAGACTTTCAGATAGGCGAAATGTCAGTGAGCATTCCGATTTCAGTTCCAGAGCGATTCGCCCGATGAGTCCTTCATATTTAGTCGTTTTCAGCCAATTTTCTGAATTTTTGAAAATTTCACTTTTTTGTGAAAATATCCACTAAATGAGGGAATAATATGTGTGAGGGTACCCCAGCAGAGTTCCAAATGTGTGTGGGTAGAATATATATCCCACGAGGGTAAAATTGAAAAAAGTTGAAAAAATTTTTTTTTTCGACTTAGTCATTTTTCTGCCATTTATCAGACTTCAAGATAGGGGAAATGTCAGTGAGTGTTCCAATTTCAGTTCCAGAGCGATTCGCCTGATGAGTCCTTCATATTTAGCCGTTTTCAGCCAATTTTCAGAATTTTTGAAAATTTCACTTTTTTGTTTAAATATCCACTAAATGAGGGAATAATATGTGTGAGGGTACCCCAGGAGAGTTCCAAATGTGTGTGGGTAGAATATATATCCCACGAGGGTAAAATTGAAAAAAGCTGAAAAAATTTTTTTTTTCGACTTAGTCATTTTTCTGCCATTTATCAGACTTCAAGATAGGGGAAATGTCAGTGAGTGTTCCAATTTCAGTTCCAGAGCGATTCGCCCGATGAGTCCTTCTTATTTAGTCGTTTTCAGCCACTTTTCTGAATTTTGAAAATTTCACTTTTTTGTGAAAATATCCACTAAATGAGGGAATAATATGTGTGAGGGTACCCCAGTAGAGTTCCAAATGTGTGTGGGTAGAATATATATCCCACGGGGGTAAAATTGAAAAAAGGTGAAAAAATATTTTTTTTGGACTTAGTCATTTTTCCGGCATTTATCAGACTTTCAGATAGGGGAAATATCAGTGAGCCTTCTTATTTCAGTTCCAGAGCGATTCGCCCGATGAGTCCTTCATATTTAGTCATTTTCAGCCAATTTTCAGAATTTTTGAAAATTTCACATTTTGTTAAAATATCCACTAAATGAGGGAATAATATGTGTGAGGGTACCCCAGGAGAGTTCCAAATGTGTGTGGGTAGAATATATATCCCACGAGGGTAAAATTGAAAAAAGTTGAAAATTTTTTTTTTTCCGACTTAGTCATTTTTCCTGCGTTTATCAGACTTTCAGGTAGGGGAAATGTCAGTGAGCGTTCCGATTTCAGTTCCAGAGCGATTCGCCCGATGAGTCCTTCATATTTAGTCGTTTTCAGTCAATTTTCTGAATTTTTGAAAATGTCACTTTTTTGTGAAAATATCCACTAAATGAGGGAATAATATGTGTGAGGGCACCCCAGGAGAGTTCCAAATGTGTGTTGGTAGAATATATATCCCACGGGGGTAAAATTGAAAAAAGTTGAAAAAAATGTTTTTTTGGACTTAGTCATTTTTTCAGCGTTTTTCAGACTTTCAGATAGGGGAAATGTCAGTGAGTGTTCCAATTTCAGTTCCAGAGCGATTCGCCCGATGAGTCCTTCATATTTATTCGTTTTCAGCCGATTTCCAGAATTTTTTAAAATTTCACTTTTTTGTGAAAATATCCACTAAATGAGGGAATAATATGTGTGAGGGTACCCCAGGAGAGTTCCAAATGTGTGTGGGTAGAATATATATCCCACGGGGGTAAAATTGAAAAAAGTTGAAAAAAATTTTTTTTTGGACTTAGTCATTTTTCCGGCATTTATCAGACTTTCAGATAGGGGAAATATCAGTGAGCCTTCTTATTTCAGTTCCAGAGCGATTCGCCCGATGAGTCCTTCATATTTAGTCATTTTCAGCCAATTTTCAGAATTTTTGAAAATTTCACATTTTGTTAAAATATCCACTAAATGAGGGAATAATATGTGTGAGGGTACCCCAGGAGAGTTCCAAATGTGTGTGGGTAGAATATATATCCCACGAGGGTAAAATTGAAAAAAGTTAAAAAAAAATTTTTTTCCGACTTAGTCATTTTTCCTGCGTTTATCAGACTTTCAGGTAGGGGAAATGTCAGTGAGCGTTCCGATTTCAGTTCCAGAGCGATTCGCCCGATGAGTCCTTCATATTTAGTCGTTTTCAGTCAATTTTCTGAATTTTTGAAAATGTCACTTTTTTGTGAAAATATCCACTAAATGAGGGAATAATATGTGTGAGGGCACCCCAGGAGAGTTCCAAATGTGTGTTGGTAGAATATATATCCCACGGGGGTAAAATTGAAAAAAGTTGAAAAAAATGTTTTTTTGGACTTAGTCATTTTTTCAGCGTTTTTCAGACTTTCAGATAGGGGAAATGTCAGTGAGTGTTCCAATTTCAGTTCCAGAGCGATTCGCCCGATGAGTCCTTCATATTTATTCGTTTTCAGCCGATTTCCAGAATTTTTTAAAATTTCACTTTTTTGTGAAAATATCCACTAAATGAGGGAATAATATGTGTGAGGGTACCCCAGTAGAGTTCCAAATGTGTGTGGGTAGAATATATATCCCACGGGGGTAAAATTGAAAAAAGGTGAAAAAATATTTTTTTTGGACTTAGTCATTTTTCCGGCATTTATCAGACTTTCAGATAGGGGAAATATCAGTGAGCCTTCTTATTTCAGTTCCAGAGCGATTCGCCCGATGAGTCCTTCATATTTAGTCGTTTTCAGTCAATTTTCTGAATTTTTGAAAATGTCACTTTTTTGTGAAAATATCCACTAAATGAGGGAATAATATGTGTGAGGGCACCCCAGGAGAGTTCCAAATGTGTGTTGGTAGAATATATATCCCACGGGGGTAAAATTGAAAAAAGTTGAAAAAAATGTTTTTTTGGACTTAGTCATTTTTTCAGCGTTTTTCAGACTTTCAGATAGGGGAAATGTCAGTGAGTGTTCCGATTTCAGTTCCACAGCGATTCGCCCCATGAGTCCTTCATATTTAGTCGTTTTCAGCCAATTTTCAGAATTTTTGAAAATTTCACTTTTTTGTGAAAATATCCACTAAATGAGGGAATAATATGTGTGAGGGTACCCCAGGAGGGTTCCAAATGTGTGTGGGTAGAATATATATCCCACGAGGGTAAAATTGAAAAAAGTTGAAAAAAATTTTTTTTTCGACTTAGTCATTTTTCTGCCATTTATCAGACTTCAAGATAGGGGAAATGTCAGTGAGTGTTCCAATTTCAGTTCCAGAGCGATTCGCCCGATGAGTCCTTCTTATTTAGTCGTTTTCAGCCACTTTTCTGAATTTTGAAAATTTCACTTTTTTGTGAAAATATCCACTAAATGAGGGAATAATATGTGTGAGGGTACCCCAGTAGAGTTCCAAATGTGTGTGGGTAGAATATATATCCCACGGGCGTAAAATTGAAAAAAGGTGAAAAAATATTTTTTTTGGACTTAGTCATTTTTCCGGCATTTATCAGACTTTCAGATAGGGGAAATATCAGTGAGCCTTCTTATTTCAGTTCCAGAGCGATTCGCCCGATGAGTCCTTCATATTTAGTCATTTTCAGCCAATTTTCAGAATTTTTTAAAATTTCACATTTTGTTAAAATATCCACTAAATGAGGGAATAATATGTGTGAGGGTACCCCAGGAGAGTTCCAAATGTGTGTGGGTAGAATATATATCCCACGAGGGTAAAATTGAAAAAAGTTGAAAATTTTTTTTTTTCCGACTTAGTCATTTTTCCTGCGTTTATCAGACTTTCAGGTAGGGGAAATGTCAGTGAGCGTTCCGATTTCAGTTCCAGAGCGATTCGCCCGATGAGTCCTTCATATTTAGTCGTTTTCAGTCAATTTTCTGAATTTTTGAAAATGTCACTTTTTTGTGAAAATATCCACTAAATGAGGGAATAATATGTGTGAGGGCACCCCAGGAGAGTTCCAAATGTGTGTTGGTAGAATATATATCCCACGGGGGTAAAATTGAAAAAAGTTGAAAAAAATGTTTTTTTGGACTTAGTCATTTTTTCAGCGTTTTTCAGACTTTCAGATAGGGGAAATGTCAGTGAGTGTTCCAATTTCAGTTCCAGAGCGATTCGCCCGATGAGTCCTTCATATTTATTCGTTTTCAGCCGATTTCCAGAATTTTTTAAAATTTCACTTTTTTGTGAAAATATCCACTAAATGAGGGAATAATATGTGTGAGGGTACCCCAGGAGAGTTCCAAATGTGTGTGGGTAGAATATATATCCCACGGGGGTAAAATTGAAAAAGGTGAAAAAAAATTTTTTTTAGACTTAGTCATTTTTCCGGCGTTTATCAGACTTTCAGATAGGGGAAATGTCAGTGAGCATTCTGATTTCAGTCCCAGAGCGATTCGTCCGATGAGTTCTTCATATTTAGTCGTTTTCAGCCAATTTTCTGAATTTTTGAAAATTTCACTTTTTTGTGAAAATATCCACTAAATGAGGGAATAATATGTGTGAGGGTACCCCAGGAGAGTTCCAAATGTGTGTGGGTAGAATATATATCCCACGGGGGTAAAATTGAAAAAAGTTTAAAAAAATTTTTTTTAGACTTAGACATTTTTCCGTCGTTTATCAGACTTTCAGATAGGGGAAATGTCAGTGAGCATTCCGATTTCAGTTCCAGAGCGATTCGCCCGATGAGTCCTTCATATTTAGTCGTTTTCAGCCAATTTTCCAAATTTTGAAAATTTCACTTTTTTGTGAAAATATCCACTAAATGAGGGAATAATATGTGTGAGGGTACCCCACGAGAGTTCCAAATGTGTGTGGGTAGAATATATATCCCACGGGGGTAAAATTGAAAAAAGTTGAAAAAAATTTTTTTTAGACTTAGACATTTTTCCGGCGTTTAACAGACTTTCAGATAGGGGAAATGTCAGTGAGCATTCCGATTTCAGTTCCAGAGCGATTCTCCCAATGAGTCCTTCATATTTAGTCGTTTTCAGCCAATTTTCTGAATTTTTGAAAATTTCACTTTTTTGTGAAAATATCCACTAAATGAGGGAATAATATGTGTGAGGGTACCCCAGGAGAGTTCCAAATGTGTGTGGGTAGAATATATATCCCACGGGGGTAAAATTGAAAAAGGTGAAAAAAAATTTTTTTTAGACTTAGACATTTTTCCGGCGTTTAACAGACTTTCAGATAGGGGAAATGTCAGTGAGCATTCCGATTTCAGTTCCAGAGCGATTCTCCCAATGAGTCCTTCATATTTAGTCGTTTTCAGACAATTTTCTGAATTTTTGAAAATTTCACTTTTTTGTGAAAATATCCACTAAATGAGGGAATAATATGTGTGAGGGTACCCCAGGAGAGTTCCAAATGTGTGTGGGTAGAATATATATCCCACGGGGGTAAAATTGAAAAAAGTTGAAAAATTTTTTTTGTTGGACTTAGTCATTTTTCCGGCGTTTAGCAGAATTTCAGATAGGTGAAATGTCAGTGAGCGTTCCGATTTCAGTTCCAGAGCGATTCACCCGATGAGTCCTTCATATTTAGTCGTTTTCAGCCAATTTTCAGAAATTTTGAAAATTTCACTTTTTTGTGAAAATATCCACTAAATGAGGGAATAATATGTGTGAGGGTACCCCAGGAGAGTTCCAAATGTGTGTGGGTAGAATATATATCCCACGGGGGTAAAATTGAAAAAAGTTTTAAAAAATTTTTTTTAGACTTAGACATTTTTCCGGCGTTTATCAGACTTTCAGATAGGGGAAATGTCAGTGAGCATTCCGATTTCAGTTCCAGAGCGATTCTCCCAATGAGTCCTTCATATTTAGTCGTTTTCAGCCAATTTTCTGAATTTTTGAAAATTTCACTTTTTTGTGAAAATATCCACTAAATGAGGGAATAATATGTGTGAGGGTACCCCAGGAGAGTTCCAAATGTGTGTGGGTAGAATATATATCCCACGGGGGTAAAATTGAAAAAGGTGAAAAAAAATTTTTTTTAGACTTAGTCATTTTTCCGGCGTTTATCAGACTTTCAGATAGGGTAAATGTCAGTGAGCGTTCCGATTTCAGTTCCAGAGCGATTCGCCCGATGAGTCCTTCATATTTAGTCGTTTTCAGACAATTTTCTGAATTTTTGAAAATTTCACTTTTTTGTGAAAATATCCACTAAATGAGGGAATAATATGTGTGAGGGTACCCCAGGAGAGTTCCAAATGTGTGTGGGTAGAATATATATCCCACGGGGGTAAAATTGAAAAAAGTTAAAAAAATTTTTTTTTAGACTTAGCCATTTTTCCGGCGTTTATCAGACTTTCAGATAGGGTAAATGTCAGTGAGCGTTCCGATTTCAGTTCCAGAGCGATTCTCCCAATGAGTCCTTCATATTTAGTCGTTTTCAGCCAATTTTCTGAATTTTTGAAAATTTCACTTTTTTGTGAAAATATCCACTAAATGAGGGAATAATATGTGTGAGGGTACCCCAGGAGAGTTCCAAATGTGTGTGGGTAGAATATATATCCCACGGGGGTAAAATTGAAAAAAGGTGAAAAAAAATTTTTTTGGACTTAGCCATTTTTCCGGCGTTTATCAGACTTTCAGATAGGGTAAATGTCAGTGAGCGTTCCGATTTCCGTTCCAGAGCGATTCTCCCAATGAGTCCTTCATATTTAGTCGTTTTCAGCCAATTTTCTGAATTTTTGAAAATTTCACTTTTTTGTGAAAATATCCACTAAATGAGGGAATAATATGTGTGAGGGTACCCCAGGAGAGTTCCAAATGTGTGTGGGTAGAATATATATCCCACGGGGGTAAAATTGAAAAAAGTTAAAAAAATTTTTTTTAGACTTAGACATTTTTCCGTCGTTTATCAGACTTTCAGATAGGGGAAATGTCAGTGAGCATTCCGATTTCAGTTCCAGAGTGATTCGCCCGATGAGTCCTTCATATTTAGTCGTTTTCAGCCAATTTTCCAAATTTTGAAAATTTCACTTTTTTGTGAAAATATCCACTAAATGAGGGAATAATATGTGTGAGGGTACCCCAGGAGAGTTCCAAATGTGTGTGGGTAGAATATATATCCCACGGGGGTAAAATTGAAAAAAGGTGAAAAAAATTTTTTTTGGACTTAGCCATTTTTCCGGCGTTTATCAGACTTTCAGATACGGGAAATGTCAGTGAGCGTTCCGATTTCAGTTCCAGAGGGATTCGCCCGATGAGTCCTTCATATTTAGTCGTTTTCAGCCAATTTTCAGAATTTTGAAAATTTTATTTTTTCTGAAAATATCCACTAAATGAGGGAATAATATGTGTGAGGGTACCCCAGGAGAGTTCCAAATGTGTGTGGGTAGAATCTATATCCCACGGGGGTAAAATTGAAAAAAGTTGATAAAAAATTTTTGTTGGACTTAGTCATTTTTCCGGCGTTTATCAGACTTTCAGATAGGGGAAATGTCAGTGAGCATTCTGATTTCAGTTCCAGAGCGATTCGTCCGATGAGTTCTTCATATTTAGTCGTTTTCAGCCAATTTTCCAAATTTTGAAAATTTCACTTTTTTGTGAAAATATCCACTAAATGAGGGAATAATATGTGTGAGGGTACCCCACGAGAGTTCCAAATGTGTGTGGGTAGAATATATATCCCACGGGGGTAAAATTGAAAAAAGTTGAAAAAAATTTTTTTTAGACTTAGACATTTTTCCGGCGTTTAACAGACTTTCAGATAGGGGAAATGTCAGTGAGCATTCCGATTTCAGTTCCAGATCGATTCTCCCAATGAGTCCTTCATATTTAGTCGTTTTCAGCCAATTTTCTGAATTTTTGAAAATTTCACTTTTTTGTGAAAATATCCACTAAATGAGGGAATAATATGTGTGAGGGTACCCCAGGAGAGTTCCAAATGTGTGTGGGTAGAATATATATCCCACGGGGGTAAAATTGAAAAAGGTGAAAAAAAATTTTTTTTAGACTTAGTCATTTGTCCGGCGTTTATCAGACTTTCAGATTGGGGAAATGTCAGTGAGCGTTCCCATTTCAGTTCCAGAGCGATTCGCCCGATGAGTCCTTCATATTTAGTCGTTTTCAGCCAATTTTCAGAATTTTTGAAAATTTCACTTTTTTGTGAAAATATCCACTAAATGAGGGAATAATATGTGTGAGGGTACCCCAGGAGAGTTCCAAATGTGTGTGGGTAGAATATATATCCCACGGGGGTAAAATTGAAAAAAGTTGAAAAATTTTTTTTGTTGGACTTAGTCATTTTTCCGGCGTTTAGCAGAATTTCAGATAGGGGAAATGTCAGTGAGCATTCCGATTTCAGTTCCAGAGCGATTCACCCGATGAGTCCTTCATATTTAGTTGTTTTCAGCCAATTTTCAGAAATTTTGAAAATTTCACTTTTTTGTGAAAATATCCACTAAATGAGGGAATAATATGTGTGAGGGTACCCCAGGAGAGTTCCAAATGTGTGTGGGTAGAATATATATCCCACGGGGGTAAAATTGAAAAAAGTTAAAAAAAATTTTTTTTAGACTTAGACATTTTTCCGTCGTTTATCAGACTTTCAGATAGGGGAAATGTCAGTGAGCGTTCCAATTTCAGTTCCAGAGCGTTTCGCCCGATGAGTCCTTCATATTTAGTCGTTTTCAGCCAATTTTCAGAATTTTGAAAATTTCACTTTTTTGTGAAAATATCCACTAAATGAGGGAATAATATGTGTGAGGGTACCCCAGGAGAGTTCCAAATGTGTGTGAGTAGAATATATATCCCACGGGGGTAAAATTGAAAAAAGTTTTAAAAAATTTTTTTTAGACTTAGACATTTTTCCGACGTTTATCAGACTTTCAGATAGGGGAAATGTCAGTGAGCGTTCCGATTTCAGTTCCAGAGCGATTCGCCCGATGAGTCTTTCATATTTAGTCGTTTTCAGCCAATTTTCAGAATTTTGAAAATTTCACTTTTTTGTGAAAATATCCACTAAATGAGGGAATAATATGTGTGAGGGTACCCCAGGAGAGTTCCAAATGTGTGTGGGTAGAATATATATCCCACGGGGGTAAAATTGAAAAAAGGTGAAAAAAATTTTTTTTGGACTTAGCCATTTTTCCGGCGTTTATCAGACTTTCAGATAGGGTAAATGTCAGTGAGCGTTCCGATTTCAGTTCCAGAGCGATTCTCCCAATGAGTCCTTCATATTTAGCCGTTTTCAGCCAATTTTCTGAATTTTTGAAAATTTCACTTTTTTGTGAAAATATCCACTAAATGAGGGAATAATATGTGTGAGGGTACCCCAGGAGAGTTCCAAATGTGTGTGGGTAGAATATATATCCCACGGGGGTAAAATTGAAAAAGGTGAAAAAAAATTTTTTTTAGACTTAGTCATTTTTCCGGCGTTTATCAGACTTTCAGATAGGGTAAATGTCAGTGAGCGTTCCGATTTCAGTTCCAGAGCGATTCGCCCGATGAGTCCTTCATATTTAGTCGTTTTCAGACAATTTTCTGAATTTTTGAAAATTTCACTTTTTTGTGAAAATATCCACTAAATGAGGGAATAATATGTGTGAGGGTACCCCAGGAGAGTTCCAAATGTGTGTGGGTAGAATATATATCCCACGGGGGTAAAATTGAAAAAAGTTAAAAAAATTTTTTTTTAGACTTAGACATTTTTCCGTCGTTTATCAGACTTTCAGATAGGGGAAATGTCAGTGAGCGTTCCAATTTCAGTTCCAGAGCGATTCGCCCGATGAGTCCTTCATATTTAGTCGTTTTCAGCCAATTTTCAGAATTTTGAAAATTTCACTTTTTTGTGAAAATATCCACTAAATGAGGGAATAATATGTGTGAGGGTACCCCAGGAGAGTTCCAAATGTGTGTGAGTAGAATATATATCCCACGGGGGTAAAATTGAAAAAAGTTTTTAAAAATTTTTTTTAGACTTAGACATTTTTCCGGCGTTTATCAGACTTTCAGATAGGGGAAATGTCAGTGAGCATTCCGATTTCAGTTCCAGAGCGATTCGCCCGATGAGTCTTTCATATTTAGTCGTTTTCAGCCAATTTTCAGAATTTTGAAAATTTCACTTTTTTGTGAAAATATCCACTAAATGAGGGAATAATATGTGTGAGGGTACCCCAGGAGAGTTCCAAATGTGTGTGGGTAGAATATATATCCCACGGGGGTAAAATTGAAAAAAGGTGAAAAAAATTTTTTTTGGACTTAGCCATTTTTCCGGCGTTTATCAGACTTTCAGATAGGGTAAATGTCAGTGAGCGTTCCGATTTCAGTTCCAGAGCGATTCTCCCAATGAGTCCTTCATATTTAGTCGTTTTCAGCCAATTTTCTGAATTTTTGAAAATTTCACTTTTTTGTGAAAATATCCACTAAATGAGGGAATAATATGTGTGAGGGTACCCCAGGAGAGTTCCAAATGTGTGTGGGTAGAATATATATCCCACGGGGGTAAAACTGAAAAAAGTTAAAAAAATTTTTTTTTAGACTTAGACATTTTTCCGTCGTTTATCAGACTTTCAGATAGGGGAAATGTCAGTGAGCGTTCCAATTTCAGTTCCAGAGCGATTCGCCCGATGAGTCCTTCATATTTAGTCGTTTTCAGCCAATTTTCTGAATTTTTGAAAATTTCACTTTTTTTGTGAAAATATCCACTAAATGAGGGAATAATATGTGTGAGGGTACGCCAGGAGAGTACCAAATGTGTGTGGATAGAATATATATCCCACGGGGGTAAAATTGAAAAAAGTTTAAAAAAATTTTTTTTAGACTTAGACATTTTTCCGTCGTTTATCAGACTTTCAGATAGGGGAAATGTCAGTGAGCATTCCGATTTCAGTTCCAGAGTGATTCGCCCGATGAGTCCTTCATATTTAGTCGTTTTCAGCCAATTTTCCAAATTTTGAAAATTTCACTTTTTTGTGAAAATATCCACTAAATGAGGGAATAATATGTGTGAGGGTACCCCAGGAGAGTTCCAAATGTGTGTGGGTAGAATATATATCCCACGGGGGTAAAATTGAAAAAAGGTGAAAAAAATTTTTTTTGGACTTAGCCATTTTTCCGGCGTTTATCAGACTTTCAGATACGGGAAATGTCAGTGAGCGTTCCGATTTCAGTTCCAGAGGGATTCGCCCGATGAGTCCTTCATATTTAGTCGTTTTCAGCCAATTTTCAGAATTTTGAAAATTTTATTTTTTCTGAAAATATCCACTAAATGAGGGAATAATATGTGTGAGGGTACCCCAGGAGAGTTCCAAATGTGTGTGGGTAGAATCTATATCCCACGGGGGTAAAATTGAAAAAAGTTGATAAAAAATTTTTGTTGGACTTAGTCATTTTTCCGGCGTTTATCAGACTTTCAGATAGGGGAAATGTCAGTGAGCATTCTGATTTCAGTTCCAGAGCGATTCGTCCGATGAGTTCTTCATATTTAGTCGTTTTCAGCCAATTTTCCAAATTTTGAAAATTTCACTTTTTTGTGAAAATATCCACTAAATGAGGGAATAATATGTGTGAGGGTACCCCACGAGAGTTCCAAATCTGTGTGGGTAGAATATATATCCCACGGGGGTAAAATTGAAAAAAGTTGAAAAAAATTTTTTTTAGACTTAGACATTTTTCCGGCGTTTAACAGACTTTCAGATAGGGGAAATGTCAGTGAGCATTCCGATTTCAGTTCCAGAGCGATTCTCCCAATGAGTCCTTCATATTTAGTCGTTTTCAGCCAATTTTCTGAATTTTTGAAAATTTCACTTTTTTGTGAAAATATCCACTAAATGAGGGAATAATATGTGTGAGGGTACCCCAGGAGAGTTCCAAATGTGTGTGGGTAGAATATATATCCCACGGGGGTAAAATGGAAAAAGGTGAAAAAAAATTTTTTTTAGACTTAGTCATTTGTCCGGCGTTTATCAGACTTTCAGATAGGGGAAATGTCAGTGAGCGTTCCCATTTCAGTTCCAGAGCGATTCGCCCGATGAGTCCTTCATATTTAGTCGTTTTCAGCCAATTTTCAGAATTTTTGAAAATTTCACTTTTTTGTGAAAATATCCACTAAATGAGGGAATAATATGTGTGAGGGTACCCCAGGAGAGTTCCAAATGTGTGTGGGTAGAATATATATCCCACGGGGGTAAAATTGAAAAAAGTTGAAAAATTTTTTTTGTTGGACTTAGTCATTTTTCCGGCGTTTAGCAGAATTTCAGATAGGGGAAATGTCAGTGAGCATTCCGATTTCAGTTCCAGAGCGATTCACCCGATGAGTCCTTCATATTTAGTCGTTTTCAGACAATTTTCAGAAATTTTGAAAATTTCACTTTTTTGTGAAAATATCCACTAAATGAGGGAATAATATGTGTGAGGGTACCCCAGGAGAGTTCCAAATGTGTGTGGGTAGAATATATATCCCACGGGGGTAAAATTGAAAAAAGTTAAAAAAAATTTTTTTTAGACTTAGACATTTTTCCGTCGTTTATCAGACTTTCAGATAGGGGAAATGTCAGTGAGCGTTCCAATTTCAGTTCCAGAGCGTTTCGCCCGATGAGTCCTTCATATTTAGTCGTTTTCAGCCAATTTTCAGAATTTTGAAAATTTCACTTTTTTGTGAAAATATCCACTAAATGAGGGAATAATATGTGTGAGGGTACCCCAGGAGAGTTCCAAATGTGTGTGAGTAGAATATATATCCCACGGGGGTAAAATTGAAAAAAGTTTTAAAAAATTTTTTTTAGACTTAGACATTTTTCCGACGTTTATCAGACTTTCAGATAGGGGAAATGTCAGTGAGCGTTCCGATTTCAGTTCCAGAGCGATTCGCCCGATGAGTCTTTCATATTTAGTCGTTTTCAGCCAATTTTCAGAATTTTGAAAATTTCACTTTTTTGTGAAAATATCCACTAAATGAGGGAATAATATGTGTGAGGGTACCCCAGGAGAGTTCCAAATGTGTGTGGGTAGAATATATATCCCACGGGGGTAAAATTGAAAAAAGGTGAAAAAAATTTTTTTTGGACTTAGCCATTTTTCCGGCGTTTATCAGACTTTCAGATAGGGTAAATGTCAGTGAGCGTTCCGATTTCAGTTCCAGAGCGATTCTCCCAATGAGTCCTTCATATTTAGCCGTTTTCAGCCAATTTTCTGAATTTTTGAAAATTTCACTTTTTTGTGAAAATATCCACTAAATGAGGGAATAATATGTGTGAGGGTACCCCAGGAGAGTTCCAAATGTGTGTGGGTAGAATATATATCCCATGGGGGTAAAATTGAAAAAAGTTAAAAAAATTTTTTTTTAGACTTAGACATTTTTCCGTCGTTTATCAGACTTTCAGATAGGGGAAATGTCAGTGAGCGTTCCAATTTCAGTTCCAGAGCGATTCGCCCGATGAGTACTTCATATTTAGTCGTTTTCAGCCAATTTTCTGAATTTTTGAAAATTTCACTTTTTTGTGAAAATATCCACTAAATGAGGGAATAATATGTGTGAGGGTACGCCAGGAGAGTTCCAAATGTGTGTGGGTAGAATATATATCCCACGTGGGTAAAATTGAAAAAAGTTAAAAAAAAATTTTTTTAGACTTAGACATTTTTCCGGCGTTTATCAGACTTTCAGATAGTGGAAATGTCAGTGAGCGTTCCGATTTCAGTTCCAGAGTGATTCGCCCGATGAGTCTTTCATATTTAGTCGTTTTCAGCCAATTTTCAGAATTTTGAAAATTTCACTTTTTTGTGAAAATATCCACTAAATGAGGGAATAATATGTGTGAGGGTACGCCAGGAGAGTTCCAAATGTGTGTGGGTAGAATATATATCCCACGGGGGTAAAATTGAAAAAAGTTGAAAAATTTTTTTTGTTGGACTTAGTCATTTTTCCGGCGTTTAGCAGAATTTCAGATAGGGGAAATGTCAGTGAGCGTTCCAATTTCAGTTCCAGAGCGATTCGCCCGATGAATCCTTCATATTTAGTCGTTTTCAGCCAATTTTCAGAATTTTGAAAATTTCACTTTTTTGTGAAAATATCCACTAAATGAGGGAATAATATGTGTGAGGGTACCCCAGGAGAGTTCCAAATGTGTGTGGGTAGAATATATATCCCACGGGGGTAAAATTGAAAAAAGTTTAAAAAAAATTTTTTTTGGACTTAGTCTTTTTTCCGGCGTTTATCAGACTTTCAGATAGGGGAAATGTCAGTGAGCGTTCCCATTTCAGTTCCAGAGCGATTCGCCCGATGAGTCCTTCATATTTAGTCGTTTTCAGCCAATTTTCTGAATTTTTGAAAATTTCACTTTTTTGTGAAAATATCCACTAAATGAGGGAATAATATGTGTGAGGGTACCCCAGGAGAGTTCCAAATGTGTGTGGGTAGAATATATATCCCACGGGGGTAAAATTGAAAAAAGTTAAAAAAATTTTTTTTTAGACTTAGACATTTTTCCGTCGTTTATCAGACTTTCAGATAGGGGAAATGTCAGTGAGCGTTCCAATTTCAGTTCCAGAGCGATTCGCCTGATGAGTCCTTCATATTTAGTCGTTTTCAGCCAATTTTCATAATTTTGAAAATTTCACTTTTTTGTGAAAATATCCACTAAATGAGGGAATAATATGTGTGAGGGTACCCCAGGAGAGTTCCAAATGTGTGTGAGTAGAATATATATCCCACGGGGGTAAAATTGAAAAAAGTTTTAAAAAATTTTTTTTTAGACTTAGACATTTTTCCGTCGTTTATCAGACTTTCAGATAGGGGAAATGTCAGTGAGCGTTCCGATTTCAGTTCCAGAGCGATTCGCCCGATGAGTCTTTCATATTTAGTCGTTTTCAGCCAATTTTCAGAATTTTGAAAATTTCACTTTTTTGTGAAAATATCCACTAAATGAGGGAATAATATGTGTGAGGGTACCCCAGGAGAGTTCCAAATGTGTGTGGGTAGAATATATATCCCACGGGGGTAAAATTGAAAAAAGGTGAAAAAATTTTTTTGGGACTTAGACATTTTTCCGGCGTTTATCAGACTTTCAGATAGGGTAAATGTCAGTGAGCGTTCCGATTTCAGTTCCAGAGCGATTCTCCCAATGAGTCCTTCATATTTAGTCGTTTTCAGCCAATTTTCTGAATTTTTGAAAATTTCACTTTTTTGTGAAAATATCCACTAAATGAGGGAATAATATGTGTGAGGGTACCCCAGGAGAGTTCCAAATGTGTGTGGGTAGAATATATATCCCACGGGGGTAAAATTGAAAAAAGTTTAAAAAAAATTTTTTTTGGACTTAGTCTTTTTTCCGGCGTTTATCAGACTTTCAGATAGGGGAAATGTCAGTGAGCGTTCCAATTTCAGTTCCAGAGCGATTCTCCCAATGAGTCCTTCATATTTAGTCGTTTTCAGCCAATTTTCAGAATTTTGAAAATTTCACTTTTTTGTGAAAATATCCACTAAATGAGGGAATAATATGTGTGAGGGTACCCCAGGAGAGTTCCAAATGTGTGTGGGTAGAATATATATCCCACGGGGGTAAAATTGAAAAAAGTTTAAAAAAAATTTTTTTTGGACTTAGTCTTTTTTCCGGCGTTTATCAGACTTTCAGATAGGGTAAATGTCAGTGAGCGTTCCGATTTCAGTTCCAGAGCGATTCGCCCGATGAGTCCTTCATATTTAGTCGTTTTCAGACAATTTTCTGAATTTTTGAAAATTTCACTTTTTTGTGAAAATATCCACTAAATGAGGGAATAATATGTGTGAGGGTACCCCAGGAGAGTTCCAAATGTGTGTGGGTAGAATATATATCCCACGGGGGTAAAATTGAAAAAAGTTAAAAAAATTTTTTTTTAGACTTAGACATTTTTCCGTCGTTTATCAGACTTTCAGATAGGGGAAATGTCAGTGAGCGTTCCAATTTCAGTTCCAGAGCGATTCGCCCGATGAGTCCTTCATATTTAGTCGTTTTCAGCCAATTTTCATAATTTTGAAAATTTCACTTTTTTGTGAAAATATCCACTAAATGAGGGAATAATATGTGTGAGGGTACCCCAGGAGAGTTCCAAATGTGTGTGAGTAGAATATATATCCCACGGGGGTAAAATTGAAAAAAGTTTTAAAAAATTTTTTTTTAGACTTAGACATTTTTCCGTCGTTTATCAGACTTTCAGATAGGGGAAATGTCAGTGAGCATTCCGATTTCAGTTCCAGAGCGATTCGCCCGATGAGTCTTTCATATTTAGTCGTTTTCAGCCAATTTTCAGAATTTTGAAAATTTCACTTTTTTGTGAAAATATCCACTAAATGAGGGAATAATATGTGTGAGGGTACCCCAGGAGAGTTCCAAATGTGTGTGGGTAGAATATATATCCCACGGGGGTAAAATTGAAAAAAGGTGAAAAAATTTTTTTTGGACTTAGACATTTTTCCGGCGTTTATCAGACTTTCAGATAGGGTAAATGTCAGTGAGCGTTCCGATTTCAGTTCCAGAGCGATTCTCCCAATGAGTCCTTCATATTTAGTCGTTTTCAGCCAATTTTCTGAATTTTTGAAAATTTCACTTTTTTGTGAAAATATCCACTAAATGAGGGAATAATATGTGTGAGGGTACCCCAGGAGAGTTCCAAATGTGTGTGGGTAGAATATATATCCCACGGGGGTAAAATTGAAAAAAGTTTAAAAAAAATTTTTTTTGGACTTAGTCTTTTTTCCGGCGTTTATCAGACTTTCAGATAGGGGAAATGTCAGTGAGCGTTCCAATTTCAGTTCCAGAGCGATTCGCCCGATGAGTCCTTCATATTTAGTCGTTTTCAGCCAATTTTCAGAATTTTGAAAATTTCACTTTTTTGTGAAAATATCCACTAAATGAGGGAATAATATGTGTGAGGGTACCCCAGGAGAGTTCCAAATGTGTGTGGGTAGAATATATATCCCACGGGGGTAAAATTGAAAAAAGTTTAAAAAAAATTTTTTTTGGACTTAGTCTTTTTTCCGGCGTTTATCAGACTTTCAGATAGGGGAAATGTCAGTGAGCGTTCCAATTTCAGTTCCAGAGCGATTCGCCCGATGAGTCCTTCATATTTAGTCGTTTTCAGACAATTTTCTGAATTTTTGAAAATTTCACTTTTTTGTGAAAATATCCACTAAATGAGGGAATAATATGTGTGAGAGTACCCCAGGAGAGTTCCAAATGTGTGTGGGTAGAATATATATCCCACGGGGGTAAAATTGAAAAAGGTGAAAAAAATTTTTTTTTAGACTTAGTCATTTTTCCGGCGTTTATCAGACTTTCAGATAGTGTAAATGTCAGTGAGCGTTCCGATTTCAGTTCCAGAGCGATTCGCCCGATGAGTCCTTCATATTTAGTCGTTTTCAGACAATTTTCTGAATTTTTGAAAATTTCACTTTTTTGTGAAAATATCCACTAAATGAGGGAATAATATGTGTGAGGGTACCCCAGGAGAGTTCCAAATGTGTGTGGGTAGAATATATATCCCACGGGGGTAAAATTGAAAAAAGTTAAAAAAATTTTTTTTTAGACTTAGACATTTTTCCGTCGTTTATCAGACTTTCAGATAGGGGAAATGTCAGTGAGCGTTCCAATTTCAGTTCCAGAGCGATTCGCCCGATGAGTCCTTCATATTTAGTCGTTTTCAGCCAATTTTCAGAATTTTGAAAATTTCACTTTTTTGTGAAAATATCCACTAAATGAGGGAATAATATGTGTGAGGGTACCCCAGGAGAGTTCCAACTGTGTGTGAGTAGAATATATATCCCACGGGGGTAAAATTGAAAAAAGTTTTAAAAAATTTTTTTTAGACTTAGACATTTTTCCGACGTTTATCAGACTTTCAGATAGGGGAAATGTCAGTGAGCGTTCCGATTTCAGTTCCAGAGCGATTCGCCCGATGAGTCTTTCATATTTAGTCGTTTTCAGCCAATTTTCAGAATTTTGAAAATTTCACTTTTTTGTGAAAATATCCACTAAATGAGGGAATAATATGTGTGAGGGTACCCCAGGAGAGTTCCAAATGTGTGTGGGTAGAATATATATCCCACGGGGGTAAAATTGAAAAAAGGTGAAAAAAATTTTTTTTGGACTTAGCCATTTTTCCGGCGTTTATCAGACTTTCAGATAGGGTAAATGTCAGTGAGCGTTCCGATTTCAGTTCCAGAGCGATTCTCCCAATGAGTCCTTCATATTTAGCCGTTTTCAGCCAATTTTCTGAATTTTTGAAAATTTCACTTTTTTGTGAAAATATCCACTAAATGAGGGAATAATATGTGTGAGGGTACCCCAGGAGAGTTCCAAATGTGTGTGGGTAGAATATATATCCCATGGGGGTAAAATTGAAAAAAGTTAAAAAAATTTTTTTTTAGACTTAGACATTTTTCCGTCGTTTATCAGACTTTCAGATAGGGGAAATGTCAGTGAGCGTTCCAATTTCAGTTCCAGAGCGATTCGCCCGATGAGTACTTCATATTTAGTCGTTTTCAGCCAATTTTCTGAATTTTTGAAAATTTCACTTTTTTGTGAAAATATCCACTAAATGAGGGAATAATATGTGTGAGGGTACGCCAGGAGAGTTCCAAATGTGTGTGGGTAGAATATATATCCCACGTGGGTAAAATTGAAAAAAGTTAAAAAAAATTTTTTTTAGACTTAGACATTTTTCCGGCGTTTATCAGACTTTCAGATAGTGGAAATGTCAGTGAGCGTTCCGATTTCAGTTCCAGAGTGATTCGCCCGATGAGTCTTTCATATTTAGTCGTTTTCAGCCAATTTTCAGAATTTTGAAAATTTCACTTTTTTGTGAAAATATCCACTAAATGAGGGAATAATATGTGTGAGGGTACGCTATGAGAGTTCCAAATGTGTGTGGGTAGAATATATATCCCACGGGGGTAAAATTGAAAAAAGTTGAAAAATTTTTTTTGTTGGACTTAGTCATTTTTCCGGCGTTTAGCAGAATTTCAGATAGGGGAAATGTCAGTGAGCGTTCCAATTTCAGTTCCAGAGCGATTCGCCCGATGAATCCTTCATATTTAGTCGTTTTCAGCCAATTTTCAGAATTTTGAAAATTTCACTTTTTTGTGAAAATATCCACTAAATGAGGGAATAATATGTGTGAGGGTACCCCAGGAGAGTTCCAAATGTGTGTGGGTAGAATATATATCCCACGGGGGTAAAATTGAAAAAAGTTTAAAAAAAATTTTTTTTGGACTTAGTCTTTTTTCCGGCGTTTATCAGACTTTCAGATAGGGGAAATGTCAGTGAGCGTTCCAATTTCAGTTCCAGAGCGATTCGCCCGATGAGTCCTTCATATTTAGTCGTTTTCAGCCAATTTTCAGAATTTTGAAAATTTCACTTTTTTGTGAAAATATCCACTAAATGAGGGAATAATATGTGTGAGGGTACCCCAGGAGAGTTCCAAATGTGTGTGGGTAGAATATATATCCCACGGGGGTAAAATTGAAAAAAGTTTAAAAAAAATTTTTTTTGGACTTAGTCTTTTTTCCGGCGTTTATCAGACTTTCAGATAGGGGAAATGTCAGTGAGCGTTCCAATTTCAGTTCCAGAGCGATTCGCCCGATGAGTCCTTCATATTTAGTCGTTTTCAGACAATTTTCTGAATTTTTGAAAATTTCACTTTTTTGTGAAAATATCCACTAAATGAGGGAATAATATGTGTGAGGGTACCCCAGGAGAGTTCCAAATGTGTGTGGGTAGAATATATATCCCACGGGGGTAAAATTGAAAAAGGTGAAAAAAATTTTTTTTTAGACTTAGTCATTTTTCCGGCGTTTATCAGACTTTCAGATAGGGTAAATGTCAGTGAGCGTTCCGATTTCAGTTCCAGAGCGATTCGCCCGATGAGTCCTTCATATTTAGTCGTTTTCAGACAATTTTCTGAATTTTTGAAAATTTCACTTTTTTGTGAAAATATCCACTAAATGAGGGAATAATATGTGTGAGGGTACCCCAGGAGAGTTCCAAATGTGTGTGGGTAGAATATATATCCCACGGGGGTAAAATTGAAAAAAGTTAAAAAAATTTTTTTTTAGACTTAGACATTTTTCCGTCGTTTATCAGACTTTCAGATAGGGGAAATGTCAGTGAGCGTTCCAATTTCAGTTCCAGAGCGATTCGCCCGATGAGTCCTTCATATTTAGTCGTTTTCAGCCAATTTTCATAATTTTGAAAATTTCACTTTTTTGTGAAAATATCCACTAAATGAGGGAATAATATGTGTGAGGGTACCCCAGGAGAGTTCCAAATGTGTGTGAGTAGAATATATATCCCACGGGGGTAAAATTGAAAAAAGTTTTAAAAAATTTTTTTTTAGACTTAGACATTTTTCCGTCGTTTATCAGACTTTCAGATAGGGGAAATGTCAGTGAGCATTCCGATTTCAGTTCCAGAGCGATTCGCCCGATGAGTCTTTCATATTTAGTCGTTTTCAGCCAATTTTCAGAATTTTGAAAATTTCACTTTTTTGTGAAAATATCCACTAAATGAGGGAATAATATGTGTGAGGGTACCCCAGGAGAGTTCCAAATGTGTGTGGGTAGAATATATATCCCACGGGGGTAAAATTGAAAAAAGGTGGAAAAATTTTTTTTGGACTTAGACATTTTTCCGGCGTTTATCAAACTTTCAGATAGGGTAAATGTCAGTGAGCGTTCCGATTTCAGTTCCAGAGCGATTCTCCCAATGAGTCCTTCATATTTAGTCGTTTTCAGCCAATTTTCTGAATTTTTGAAAATTTCACTTTTTTGTGAAAATATCCACTAAATGAGGGAATAATATGTGTGAGGGTACCCCAGGAGAGTTCCAAATGTGTGTGGGTAGAATATATATCCCACGGGGGTAAAATTGAAAAAAGTTTAAAAAAAATTTTTTTTGGACTTAGTCTTTTTTCCGGCGTTTATCAGACTTTCAGATAGGGGAAATGTCAGTGAGCGTTCCAATTTCAGTTCCAGAGCGATTCGCCCGATGAGTCCTTCATATTTAGTCGTTTTCAGCCAATTTTCAGAATTTTGAAAATTTCACTTTTTTGTGAAAATATCCACTAAATGAGGGAATAATATGTGTGAGGGTACCCCAGGAGAGTTCCAAATGTGTGTGGGTAGAATATATATCCCACGGGGGTAAAATTGAAAAAAGTTTAAAAAAAATTTTTTTTGGACTTAGTCTTTTTTCCGGCGTTTATCAGACTTTCAGATAGTGGAAATGTCAGTGAGCGTTCCAATTTCAGTTCCAGAGCGATTCGCCCGATGAGTCCTTCATATTTAGTCGTTTTCAGACAATTTTCTGAATTTTTGAAAATTTCACTTTTTTGTGAAAATATCCACTAAATGAGGGAATAATATGTGTGAGGGTACCCCAGGAGAGTTCCAAATGTGTGTGGGTAGAATATATATCCCACGGGGGTAAAATTGAAAAAGGTGAAAAAAATTTTTTTTTAGACTTAGTCATTTTTCCGGCGTTTATCAGACTTTCAGATAGTGTAAATGTCAGTGAGCGTTCCGATTTCAGTTCCAGAGCGATTCGCCCGATGAGTCCTTCATATTTAGTCGTTTTCAGACAATTTTCTGAATTTTTGAAAATTTCACTTTTTTGTGAAAATATCCACTAAATGAGGGAATAATATGTGTGAGGGTACCCCAGGAGAGTTCCAAATGTGTGTGGGTAGAATATATATCCCACGGGGGTAAAATTGAAAAAAGTTAAAAAAATTTTTTTTTAGACTTAGACATTTTTCCGTCGTTTATCAGACTTTCAGATAGGGGAAATGTCAGTGAGCGTTCCAATTTCAGTTCCAGAGCGATTCGCCCGATGAGTCCTTCATATTTAGTCGTTTTCAGCCAATTTTCATAATTTTGAAAATTTCACTTTTTTGTGAAAATATCCACTAAATGAGGGAATAATATGTGTGAGGGTACCCCAGGAGAGTTCCAAATGTGTGTGAGTAGAATATATATCCCACGGGGGTAAAATTGAAAAAAGTTTTAAAAAATTTTTTTTAGACTTAGACATTTTTCCGGCGTTTATCAGACTTTCAGATAGGGGAAATGTCAGTGAGCGTTACGATTTCAGTTCCAGAGCGATTCGCCCGATGAGTCTTTCATATTTAGTCGTTTTCAGCCAATTTTCAGAATTTTGAAAATTTCACTTTTTTGTGAAAATTTCCACTAAATGAGGGAATAATATGTGTGAGGGTACCCCAGGAGAGTTCCAAATGTGTGTGGGTAGAATATATATCCCACGGGGGTAAAATTGAAAAAAGTTTAAAAAAAATTTTTTTTGTTGGACTTTAAATTTTTCCGGCGTTTAGCAGAATTTCAGATAGGGGAAATGTCAGTGAGCGTTTCGATTTCAGTTCCAGAGCGATTCACCCGATGAGTCCTTCATATTTAGTCGTTTTCAGCCAATTTTCAGAAATTTTGAAAATTTCACTTTTTTGTGAAAATATCCACTAAATGAGGGAATAATATGTGTGAGGGTACCCCAGGAGAGTTCCAAATGTGTGTGGGTAGAATATATATCCCACGGGGGTAAAATTGAAAAAAGTTAAAAAAAATTTTTTTTAGACTTAGACATTTTTCCGGCGTTTATCAGACTTTCAGATAGGGGAAATGTCAGTGAGCGTTCCGATTTCAGTTCCAGAGTGATTCGCCCGATGAGTCTTTCATATTTAGTCGTTTTCAGCCAATTTTCAGAATTTTGAAAATTTCACTTTTTTGTGAAAATATCCACTAAATGAGGGAATAATATGTGTGAAGGTACCCCAGGAGAGTTCCAAATGTGTGTGGGTAGAATATATATCCCACGGGGGTAAAATTGAAAAAAGGTGAAAAAAATTTTTTTTGGACTTAGCCATTTTTCCGGCGTTTATCAGACTTTCAGATAGGGGAAATGTCAGTGAGCATTCCGATTTCAGTTCCAGAGCGATTCTCCCAATGAGTCCTTCATATTTAGTCGTTTTCAGCCAATTTTCTGAATTTTTGAAAATTTCACTTTTTTGTGAAAATATCCACTAAATGAGGGAATAATATGTGTGAGGGTACCCCAGGAGAGTTCCAAATGTGTGTGGGTAGAATATATATCCCACGGGGGTAAAATTGAAAAAGGTGAAAAAAAATTTTTTTTAGACTTAGTCATTTTTCCGGCGTTTATCAGACTTTCAGATAGTGGAAATGTCAGTGAGCGTTCCGATTTCAGTTCCAGAGCGATTCGCCCGATGAGTCCTTCATATTTAGTCGTTTTCAGACAATTTTCTGAATTTTTGAAAATTTCACTTTTTTGTGAAAATATCCACTAAATGAGGGAATAATATGTGTGAGGGTACCCCAGGAGAGTTCCAAATGTGTGTGGGTAGAATATATATCCCACGGGGGTAAAATTGAAAAAAGTTAAAAAAATTTTTTTTTAGACTTAGACATTTTTCCGTCGTTTATCAGACTTTCAGATAGGGGAAATGTCAGTGAGCGTTCCAATTTCAGTTCCAGAGCGATTCGCCCAATGAGTCCTTCATATTTAGTCGTTTTCAGCCAATTTTCATAATTTTGAAAATTTCACTTTTTTGTGAAAATATCCACTAAATGAGGGAATAATATGTGTGAGGGTACCCCAGGAGAGTTCCAAATGTGTGTGAGTAGAATATATATCCCACGGGGGTAAAATTGAAAAAAGTTTTAAAAAATTTTTTTTAGACTTAGACATTTTTCCGGCGTTTATCAGACTTTCAGATAGGGGAAATGTCAGTGAGCGTTCCGATTTCAGTTCCAGAGCGATTCGCCCGATGAGTCTTTCATATTTAGTCGTTTTCAGCCAATTTTCAGAATTTTGAAAATTTCACTTTTTTGTGAAAATTTCCACTAAATGAGGGAATAATATGTGTGAGGGTACCCCAGGAGAGTTCCAAATGTGTGTGGGTAGAATATATATCCCACGGGGGTAAAACTGAAAAAAGTTTAAAAAAAATTTTTTTTGTTGGACTTTAAATTTTTCCGGCGTTTAGCAGAATTTCAGATAGGGGAAATGTCAGTGAGCGTTTCGATTTCAGTTCCAGAGCGATTCACCCGATGAGTCCTTCATATTTAGTCGTTTTCAGCCAATTTTCAGAAATTTTGAAAATTTCACTTTTTTGTGAAAATATCCACTAAATGAGGGAATAATATGTGTGAGGGTACCCCAGGAGAGTTCCAAATGTGTGTGGGTAGAATATATATCCCACGGGGGTAAAATTGAAAAAAGTTAAAAAAAATTTTTTTTAGACTTAGACATTTTTCCATCGTTTATCAGACTTTCAGATAGGGGAAATGTCAGTGAGCGTTCCAATTTCAGTTCCAGAGCGATTCGCCCGATGAGTCCTTCATATTTAGTCGTTTTCAGCCAATTTTCATAATTTTGAAAATTTCACTTTTTTGTGAAAATATCCACTAAATGAGGGAATAATATGTGTGAGGGTACCCCAGGAGAGTTCCAAATGTGTGTGAGTAGAATATATATCCCACGGGGGTAAAATTGAAAAAAGTTTTAAAAAATTTTTTTTAGACTTAGACATTTTTCCGGCGTTTATCAGACTTTCAGATAGGGGAAATGTCAGTGAGCGTTCCGATTTCAGTTCCAGAGCGATTCGCCCGATGAGTCTTTCATATTTAGTCGTTTTCAGCCAATTTTCAGAATTTTGAAAATTTCACTTTTTTGTGAAAATATCCACTAAATGAGGGAATAATATGTGTGAGGGTACCCCAGGAGAGTTCCAAATGTGTGTGGGTAGAATATATATCCCACGGGGGTAAAATTGAAAAAAGTTTAAAAAAAATTTTTTTTGGACTTAGTCTTTTTTCCGGCGTTTATCAGACTTTCAGATAGGGGAAATGTCAGTGAGCGTTCCAATTTCAGTTCCAGAGCGATTCGCCCGATGAGTCCTTCATATTTAGTCGTTTTCAGGCAATTTTCTGAATTTTTGAAAATTTCACTTTTTTGTGAAAATATCCACTAAATGAGGGAATAATATGTGTGAGGGTACCCCAGGAGAGTTCCAAATGTGTGTGGGTAGAATATATATCCCACGGGGGTAAAATTGAAAAAAGTTGAAAAAATTTTTTTTTAGACTTAGACATTTTTCCGGCGTTTATCAGACTTTCAGATAGGGGAAATGTCAGTGAGCGTTCCGATTTCAGTTCCAGAGCGATTCTCCCAATGAGTCCCTCATATTTAGTCGTTTTCAGCCAATTTTCTGAATTTTTGAAAATTTCACTTTTTTGTGAAAATATCCACTAAATGAGGGAATAATATGTGTGAGGGTACGCCAGGAGAGTTCCAAATGTGTGTGGGTAGAATATATATCCCACGTGGGTAAAATTGAAAAAAGTGAAAAAAAATTTTTTTTAGACTTAGTCATTTTTCCGGCGTTTATCAGACTTTCAGATAGGGGAAATGTCAGTGAGCGTTCCGATTTCAGTTCCAGAGCGATTCACCCGATGAGGCCTTCATATTTAGTCGTTTTCAGCCAATTTTCAGAATTTTTGAAAATTTCACTTTTTTGTGAAAATATCCACTAAATGAGGGAATAATATGTGTGAGGGTACCCCAGGAGAGTTCCACATGTGTGTGGGTAGAATATATATCCCACGGGGGTAAAATTGAAAAAAGTTGAAAAATTTTTTTTGTTGGACTTAGTAATTTTTCCGGCGTTTAGCAGAATTTCAGATAGGGGAAATGTCAGTGAGCGTTTCGATTTCAGTTCCAGAGCGATTCACCCGATGAGTCCTTCATATTTAGTCGTTTTCAGCCAATTTTCAGAAATTTTGAAAATTTCACTTTTTTGTGAAAATATCCACTAAATGAGGGAATAATATGTGTGAGGGTACCCCAGGAGAGTTCCAAATGTGTGTGGGTAGAATATATATCCCACGGGGGTAAAATTGAAAAAAGTTAAAAAAAATTTTTTTTAGACTTAGACATTTTTCCGGCGTTTATCAGACTTTCAGATAGGGGAATTGTCAGTGAGCGTTCCGATTTCAGTTCCAGAGTGATTCGCCCGATGAGTCTTTCATATTTAGTCGTTTTCAGCCAATTTTCAGAATTTTTGAAAATTTCACTTTTTTGTGAAAATATCCACTAAATGAGGGAATAATATGTGTGAGGGTACCCCAGGAGAGTTCCAAATGTGTGTGGGTAGAATATATATCCCACGGGGGTAAAATTGAAAAAGGTGAAAAAAAATTTTTTTTAGACTTAGTCATTTTTCCGGCGTTTATCAGACTTTCAGATAGTGGAAATGTCAGTGAGC